>NC_057352.1:48335778-48645153 GCF_016509475.1 Prionailurus bengalensis | reverse complement strand
ACAGATGATCAACCCTATAAGTCTAACATTAGACTGTTAAGATCTCCAGGAGAATAAAATGAAATATAACAGAGGAAAATATGTAAAAAATAATACAATTTCCCAGAGCTGAAGTAACACATGAGTAATCAGACTCAAATGGCCCATAGAAAGCTGAGGAGGATGAGTTAGAAACCTCACCCTTGGATATGGCTTCATGACATTTCAGACCTCAAGTACAAAAAGAAAACCCTAGAAAATATTGAGAGAGAAATAACAGGCCACCTAGCAAGGAATGAGAACTAGGTGACTTCAGACTTCCGGACCTTTACCATAAAGTTGGCACAATGTCTTCAACATTCTGAAGAAAAAAAAATTTAACCTAGAAGTGTCAGCTAAACTATCAGGTGAGTATGGAGGCAGAATGAGAAATTACCAGGTATGCAGGGATCATAGTTTCCCTTCTATATACCCTTTCTGTGGAAGCTACTTGAGCAAAGTGAGAGTAAAAAGATACAATGGAACACACATGGAAATTTAAAAAATTCCCTGGTAATAACTATGCAGGAGGTGGCTGATCTGACTTGGAATGAGAAGCTTGTGGGCTCTGAGAAAAATGTCTTCAAGGAAAAGAAGAGCATGTATTCTAAAATTAGATAGGATGGAAGAAAGGAAGAATGAGAAGCATCGGCGGGGGGGTGCAGCAAAAGCTGCACAAAAGAGTCAATTCAATGATGAAGTAAGCTAACGTGAGGCATAATTGTGAGACCTCGTGGACAGTGAAGAGAGAGAAACTAATTGCTACACACCTTAGGGGAATTCTTTGCTGATTAACATTCACCAATAGAGGTCAGAACATCCAACCATCAGAGGATTAAAAAAGTTTAATCCCAGAATAAACTTGGCCCTTCAGTGTACAGAATTTATGTAGACAAACTAGACGATTTAAATATGGTTACCAATCATTTTAATACAAAAGTAGAACAACTCATAGAATTTGAGAGGGTGGGGCACCTGGATGGCTCAGTTGGTGGCAACCGACTTCGGCCCAGGTCACGATCTCATGGTTTGTGAGTTCGAGCCCCGCGTCGGGCTCTGTGCTGACAACTAAGAGCCTGGAGCCTGCTTCGGATTCTGTGTCTCCTTCTCTCTCTGCTCCTCCCCCACTCATGCTCTGTCTCTCTCTGTCTCAGAAATAAATAAATATTAAAAAAAATTAACAGGAAAATTTGAGAGGATGGAATGGTGGTGAGCAGGTCAGGGGTCCCAACACGTGTACGTGTCAAAGAGAGACCATAGAATTGATGGAACAAAAAAATATAGTTTTAAGTATATTATTTAAAGCTACAAATAAAACTCGAAAAATAAAATAAAAATAATTGGGTTGCCAGGGGCTGAGGTGGAGGAATGGGATGGCCTGTGACGTGGCAGGAAGGAATTTCATGGTGTGATGGAAATATTCTGTATCTTTATTTTGGTGGCAGTTATTCTATTGGGGTTTGTCAAGGCTTGCAGAACTGTACGCCAAAAACCGGTGAAATATACTGCATGTAAATTATTATTTTTTAAAAGGAACACGCTTTAAAAAAAAAGGTGTATTCATTTATTTTGAGAGAGAGAGAGAGAGAGAGAGCAGGGGAGGGGCAAAGAGAGGGAGAGAGAGAATCCCAAGTAGGCTCCATGTTGTCAGCACAGAAACAAATGTAGGACTTGAACCCACGAACTGTGAGATCATGATCTGAGCCAAAATCAAAAGCTGGACACTGAACGGCCTGAGCCACCCAGGCGCCCCAAATGCATGTATATTATAACTCAGTAAGGCGAGCAAGGGAACAATAAGATCATAAGGGAACTAAATCCTTATCTTTCAGAGCGGGAGTCTCAAAAGGTAATGTGAGAAGCTGGCAAATCAACAAAACAGCAACATAAGCATAGAATTAGTAAGGAAAATTACCACCACAAGAAACAGCCAAAAGTGCTTCATCTTGAAAGTAACACTGGAGACTACTCTTTAGCTTTATCATCTGATTATCTACCTGTTTTACTTATTTATTCGCATCAGTATTTTAAAAGAGAATTCTGAGGCATTTTCAAAATATAGAACACCTTCCAGAGTAGTATGAAGAGCCTCCATACATCCTTTACCCAATAATCTCTATAGCAAAGGATCCAATCATCCAGATGTCATGTCTCTTGAGTCTCACTCAATCTGGAACAGTTCAGTCTTTTCTTGACTTTCATGAGCTTGATATTTTTGAAGATTACAAGCTGTTAATTTTGGTTTTTTCTTCAATTTGGGTTAATCTAATGTTTCCCCATAATTAGACCGTGTTAGATATTTTGACCCTAATATCAGTGAAGAGATGTTTGTTTTCATTGTATCCTAGCGAGCAGTCCGTGAGGTTGATTTGCTGGATTACTACTGTTAGTATTAACTAAGATAACATCTCCCAGTTTTCTTCATTGTAAAGTTAGATTTCTCCCCTTTATAATTAATAAGCATTCTGAGGTAGGATATTTTGAGACTACATAAAATCCTGTTCTATACCCTGCTTTCACCCATTATTTTAAGATCCATTAAATCTTCAGAATGCTTTTTACCTGAATTCATTATTACCAGAAGTGCTAAATGGTAAATTTTTATTTAGTGGATTCAGAGATTCCTATTTAATCAATGTGTTGTAATCTATTAGTTATCATTATTTATTTTGATTCTTAACTTGTTTCAAATTTGGTCAGTGGAAGTCCCTTTGCTGGCTTCTGTATCACTTTGACATAACCCTGTCATTCTTTGAGCATTTCCTTAGTTTCCAGCAGGAAAGGAATGTTCCCAGCTCATCTTCTTTCTCTGCCTCAGTCCTGATAAAAGGCCCTCATGGCAGAGGGCAGGATTCAGAAACCAAACTTTGGGTACTCAGTGTGCTCACTGCAATTAGGGTCTTAAAGCTGCCAGGATCTCTTAATAGACACAGTTAGGAAAGATGCAGCTCTATGTACATAAAACGTATACACACATTTATACATCTATTTATTTCTGCCTCTGTGCATATCAACAACCATGAGTTCATAGGGAAGGAACTCCAATTCCATTCCAATACCAAAGCCTCATCTTAGCCTTTCTCCTTTCCACACATACATATCTGTGTATCTGCCTCCTTCAAGAGTGAAAAATACTGGCTTTTGTTATCCTCAATATATTTACTTTTGTGTTTAATTCCTCTACCTGTATCCAATCTTCTGAAGCTGTCAGGTTACCACTCTATTTGTACATCCCCCTTGCAGCTTCTGGCCACTGCCAGGCTGTCTTCCCATCCTCCCTGGCTGCATTATTTTGATTAAAAACTCAAAAAGTAAAAAATTCAAACACCAAAGACTATAAAAAAGAACAAGAATCAAATGTTGAGACTTTGTGTCAAGTAATATTCTTTATTGTTCTAAAAATCAAGAGCAAACCCAGCTCCGTGGTTTCCTATCCCTGTGACTACACTATAATTGTAATGTACTTCAAAGTTTGATCTGTTCAAGAAAAAATGAAAAGCGCATAGCTTGACTCTATTATTCCCCGGTTGATATCATGTACTTCCTGTAGTCTGCACACAAATACACACGCACACACACGCATGCACCCCTCTTGATGCTCTGGGCACTTGGTAACCTGAGTTTACCACACAAAGAAAGTCTTTACCTGAAATGTTACAGTAAACTGTCTGCTGATAGAGCTTGGCTTCCAGGGGATTAAAGTACACAGTGATTTCAGCTGATGAGTTAGGCCAGACATCACCTTCCTGAAACCATGAAAGAATCATTAGAAAACAATGTGATAAAGGGAAGACACTGCTTTTAAATGTTGCTATTATGTTATAACCTCAGAAAATTTGAAGGCAATATTTTTACAACAGATAAAAGAAAGCACTATTTTACCCAACAGATAGTAAATTTATTCTACTCGTTAAGAGGTGGTACCAGTTGGAAGCAAGCTTCAAAGATAATTTCAGTGAGTTCATGAATACATAATTACTAAAGGAAACTAGGATGTTTAGAACATTTTCAGTATTTGCGTATCCAATGGACACTTGTTGTATGCCAACAGATGCCCAACACTGGGCTTCAGGGATGAAGAAAGGTGAGGTCTGAGACTACAAGGAACTCACATCTTAAAGGGGTCATAAGTATGCTTACAAATATTTTATGATAGATGTGATAGGTGCTGCACCATATCTGTCTGTCTATCTATCTATCTATCTATCTATCTATCTATCTATCTGATCTATATATCATATCTACCTATCTATATGGTCCAGATGAGTAACTTACTTGATGGAGGGGCCATGTTCCTAACTTTTAAGGTGACAGCACAAGGACATACTCTTAACTTGTGAAAACATAGCAATGATCCAAAGCAAAACAATGCCCAGATCCAACGCTGGTTCTAATCCAGTGTGACATTTCTTGTTTTAATGCAAACCACTCGAAAGTAGTAATAAAGAAACCAAGTTTTGAAATTGTAATACAACATGCTACATATGAGAATCTCCTTGAGGTATTCATTGAAAAATATTTTTGTATTAACCATGTAACCTGGGGCCTCTTCATTAAATTGTCAGGACTGTAAAAGGAGATGCCAGTAGCACCTGCTTCAAAGGGTTTCTCACCCAAAGTCTGACAAGGTCATGCAGGTCAAATGCTTTGCCCCACACTTGGTACACATTTAGAGCTCAATAAATAACTGTTTAATATAAGTGATGTTACCTTTATGCCACCTGGAAAGAATAAGATAAAAGTATTTTTCAAAACTTAGGGGGGGATGGTGTGTATTTTTCTATGGTTTTTGTAAATAGGACCAAGTAGGGAAAAAGTGATAATCACGCCAGAAAAGTTATAAATGACCCCACTAGCTAAAGAGAAAACTAAAAAAAGACAACTTGGCTCTGTTTCAGACAATCCCCAATGCATATTGTATTCACTCCAGGCTGGCTAGAAATGCACATAGTGGTAGAGTAAAGAATCAAGCAAGGAACAAAATGGTTTACAAAGTAGACATCGAACAAGAGGGTGGAAATAGAAAACTAGAGCCAACTTGGGTTTGTTCATGAATGCAACAGACTGATCAGTGAACTTCCCAGGCAGTATCCTGACTTCACAATGATGAAGGGCACAGAAGCAGTGGTGAGGGCTGTGAGTGTTGCATGGATCCTGGAAGCTCTCACATCCGAGATCAGCCCACTAGAATGAAGGCCCCATGACTGCAGGGACTGTTTTATTCCCAGCACCTAACCCACAAGTGGCTCATAGTCCTCAACATATCTATTCAATCGGCTGTATCCACGACTGTATAGTTATCAGCCAATGCCTATTCATCGTTGCAGCCTATATCTGCCATATTCTCAACTGGACAAAAGTCATACAAATTTAGAGCTGAAAGGGACCTCTAGGATCATGTGGGGATAGGGAAGCCCTAAGTGCTTTCACTTATTGAGGCATTTCACTTTTCCAAACTTTGAAACCAGTATTTGTTCCCTTCTGATAAATGGCAAATGCTGGTCCCTTATGACTTGGGGCTCCAATGATATGGAGTGTTAGGAACACTCTCAGCTAGAACAAAGTGGTCAGGCACAAGAGGTGGCTCGTCCATTCACAGGTCCAATGGTGCACATTTCATCTTAGAACTGAAGATCCGGACTTCCTCCTAACCAGTGGACAAATGTATTCTTCTGGTGGGTTTAGGTGCTGCTCTGTTTGGGGGTGCAGAACGGACACGACTAACCTGTTCCTATCCAAACTGACTGACCAAAGGAGCTACTTTGGATCCTAAGAAAACCTATGCTAGAAAAGTCTCACCAGGACAGTAAGATAGGGTCCCAAGAAGGATACACTGGAAATCAGATAAGCTCAGTACATGTGAGAAAATTCAAGCCTCTTAGTGTTTGGGGTGCACCAGACGACTTTCAAAAGCATTATCCCAGCAAGAGAATCCAGGATCCATGTGCACACAAGATGGGAACACACTTAAGTTCTATCCTAGAAGCATTCTTGGACACCGCATCACCACAAAAGTCTGATTAGCAGAACTGGTGGGTTGGAAAACAGTGGGAAGACACACTCTGGAGGTGACCAGAATCTCCCCCAGAGGAGGGAGCATTGGTGTTTGGATGTGATCCATAAGAGGATCCTCTGATCTGGAGGCTCCTGGAGGCTGATAAGTCATTCTGTATAGTGAGGAAAGACGAGTGTGAGGGAATCTGAGTCCACAGGGTTCAGTCTGAGTGAATGGAACCATGGGCTCAGTGCCTCCTTATCCTGGGCTGTGGTGGTTTTACTGTGCCAGCAACATCTGCTAGTCACTTGCAGCTTTTACTGAACCCTGGGAGAAAATTCAAGCACAAATCCTATTCTAAAACCCTCTCCTGGGGGTACCTGGGTGGCTCTGTCAGTTAAGCATCTGACTCTTGATTTTGGCTCAGGTCATGATCTCACAATCGTGAGACTGAGCCCCCTGTTGGGCTCCACACTGAGCATGGAGCCTGCTTAATATTGTCGATCCCTCCTTCTCCCTCTGTTCCTCTCTCACTCTTGCATGCATGCTCTCTCAGAAAGAATAGAAAAAGAAAAGAAAAGAAAGAGAGAGAGGGAGAGAGGGGTTGAGAGAGAGAGAGAGAGAGAGAGAGGAGGGAACGAGGGAGGAAGGAAGAAAACCGTCTCCTGGGCTTGTAGGAGTTAATGTACATTAAGAGGACTATGTGTATCTATAAAAAGAGAAATGTGGTCATTCCATTTCCTCTCACAGAGGGATGCTTTCAATATCAGGTCATTTGAAGGAGTTAGGAACTTGTAGAAGGACACTTATTTTTCACTTGGGATTTAAAAGTTAAGTAACTTCTATTTCTTTTTTTCCTTTTTTTCACATTTTAAAAAATGTTTTATTTATTTATTTTGAGGAGGGGTGGAGCAGAGAGAGAGAGAGAGAGAGAGAGAGAGAGAGAGAGAGAGAGAGAGAGACTGACTTCCAAGCAGGCTATGCACTGCCAGCATGGAGCCTGGCACGGGGGCTTGAACACACAAACCATGAGATCACGACCTGAGTTGAAATCAAGAGGTGGTCATTTAACTGACTGAGCCACTGCTGCTCCAACTTCTATTTCTTTACAGCAAAAACTCTTTATAGCACCTTCTAGCAAATCAGAGAAAACAAACCTCAGAAACAGGCAATCAGCCTAAACTGACCCCACTTTTACTTACATAGCTCTGAAACATTTCACATTACTTCTCAACTCTTCTGAAATTAAATTTCCGTGTCATTTAAGTCTCTGAAAAGAATTTTTCCTTCATTATTGCTCCATTTTAAAATCTCTTTCTGAAAACCAAAACACTCAGAATTTTCCCTGTTGGCTCTGCCATCAATATCCTTTCTTCCCAGTCCTCTGAAACCAACCTCACCACACAGAACACCTGCTGTCCTGCTTTCTTCCATGTGTGTTTTGGGGGGGTGGGGGGGTGTGTGTATGACCCATCTTCTATCATCATCTATTCTTCTACTCCAAAAGAGAGACTGAGTATATAGAATGTGACCTGTAAGTGACTCTTATTTTGTTTGTTGAAAATAATTGTCAAAATGGCCTTCAGTTATGTTGTAATTATCTTCCTTCTTGATCTTAATATTTGTTTTTTCCTCAGATCCACAACTGCATTTCATTTCTCAATCAAGCAGCCTACTAGAAGGAATCAGCTTTGAATTTTCAGGTCCAAAGCTAACTCTCATACTGCAGCTTTTACTCAAATATTAAATATTTCTAGAAATGGGATGTCATGCTTCCTTCTGGAACAAGAACAACCAACCAAGTGACTTGCCAGATAGTTTTGAGACTTTTGGAAAGCTGTCTATGAACACACTGCCACTAGTTCATAACAGGTGATTGATACCATCATGATAAAGTTGTCCTTTTAAAGTTATCTTCTTAAAAAACCTACATTGACAATGACTAAAGGGGCTATTTAAAAAATATCCTTTAAGAACCCTTAAATAAAAAACAAAATATTTTTTCTAAAATGTTTAACGTTTATTCAATTTTGAGAGAGACAGAGGGCGAGTGGGGGAGGGTCACAGAGAGAGGAAGATGCAGAATCCAGGTTCTCTATGAGCTGTCAGCACAGAGCCCAACATGGGGCTCAAACTCACAAACTACGAGATCATGACCTGAGCCAAAGTCCAATGCTTAACTGAATGAGCCACCCAGGTGCCCCCAAAAACAAAATGTTTTAAAAATCATCTTCCTGGGTAGCTCAGTGTCTTAAGTGTCCGACTCTTGATTTCGGCTCAGGTCAGGATCTCGCAGTTCATGAGTTCGAGCCCTACATCAGATTCTGTGCTGGTAGCGTGAAGCCTGCTTGGGATTCTCGCTCTCTCTCCCTCTCTCCCTTTCTGCCCCTCCCCCCCTCTCAAAATAAGTAAACTTAAAAAAATATTTTAAAATAAAAATCACCTTCCTTCCCACCTATCACCCATCTCCTTCCTCCTTCCTTCCTCCTTCCTTCCTTCTGTCCTCCCTCCCTCCCTCCCTTCCAATGAAAGATTATGGAAAGTTTTGCAAAATTAGAGCCCAACTGCAAGAACAGAGCTACATATATATGTTTAATTCACTTGGTTTATCTGGAAAGTAGTTTACAATATGGCTCAATGCCTACCTTTGTCATATAAAATAGTTGCATTTTGATCCCCAACTTAAATTTAGGAGAGTGAGCCAAATGTTTGCTAGTCAGATGGTATACTTTCCAATCATACTCCCTAATCTAATGAGACTGAATTGAATCTAACTAAATCATAATATTGGCAACCATTAACCAAGAGTTCATGTTCCCAGCACTGTGTTAAGTGCTGATATACATTACCTGCCTCAAACTTTACAACCTTGTGAAGTAGTATTATCCCATTTTAAAGATGAGACAACCAAGGCAAACAGAAGTATCTCACCCAAGACCACACCAGCAGTAGAGCTGGGATTTTATAATATATTTTTCTTTAATTTCTTTAATTTCCTGAACCCCCACCCTGCCACCGCCCACAATTATAACAAAAGGTCAGGCCTCACCTTTCTCACATGGTAAAAAAAAAAAAAATGCCAGAAGAAATCTAAAGCCACTACAACTGATAACGTTGGGCTGAGATGAAGCCAGCATGACCTGGTGCTCCCATCTGGCAAACATGGTAGGAGAGCCTATATGCTCATATGTTCAGTTACTTTGGAAGGTGACTCAAGAGATTTTTTGGATGAAATAGTCAACAGTAATATGTCGCAGCTCTAGAGAAGTGCATTGGTATATCATTATAAAGCTATCCTAGTTGGGTCAGGGTACAGTCAGCTCAGAACAAGTACAGTGAATAATGGCTTCAAGAACATCTGTATAACATGTGATGAATCCCATCATGTTCCAGCAAAATGGAGAAGTTCCCGACTACATCAATAAATATTTTCAGCTGTGTTGTCATATTTAAGGAAAAAAATTTTAACTTCTCATGGAAAATAAAAATACCTTCTTAATCAGGTTTCTATCAATCAATTAAAAACAGAAGCACTGATAAGAAGCTATACTCTGTTTCACCACCTACAATTGCTCTTCTAGAATCTTCCAGATCAATGAGAGATATCATAGCTCTCTTTATCATCATTCGGGGCAAGTAGAAGTTGTCTCCAAGAGAAATAAGAAACAAAAATGGAAGCTAATATACTGAAGGTAAACTATCCTAATTATCATTGAGAGAAAAGATCGAGTCGTCATGTGACAGGCAAGGACATACTTGTACTCCATTGTAATTCCTGAGGCAAGACGCTGTGCTTTTCATAAAGTTTTGATTCTCAAAATAATGACCAGAAAAAATTTTAAGAGAGGGAACTAAGATCTGGCCATTGTCAGAGCAAGCTTCACTGAAGATGTGTCCTGTTTTCAATGAGATACTCCAACCCGTCTGCAGTGAAAATTCCACTGAGGTTTTGGAGGAGATGAGGTAGTTGTGTGCGATGTTCATGCCCTTCTCTAGAGAGAACAGATTCTTGTCTCTTTTAACACAGAAGGGTGTTAACTTTTATTTAATGAGCCATGGGAAACTTTCCTGTTTCTAAAGATTCCCCCAGGCCTCCCTCCACCTACGGTGGCTCTCCAATACAATAGTGGATGTACCAGGCGGAAAAGGTTTGCCTGAGCACAAAGATCTGAGAGGACGAACAATAATAAAAGGAGACTGAAGGATGGAAAACCATACTGACAGAAGAGCTGTGACTTGTCAAGGACACTTTGCTCTCAGCAGATTCCTGTCCTCCTTTCTCCTTTCTGGTGTCCATTTCTGAGGAGTCAGCTCCCACATGTTTGCAATGTGACTCATGACTAATGGTACAAGTGGAAGGGGTTTGCAGCAAAAAGCTACATCTTTCCTCTTTGGTAGCCATCTGGGCTTCCACCCAACCTGGTTCTGCTGAGCCTACATGCTATGCCGATTTGGGAAAAATAAAGCAAACTAAATTTGAGCTGTGCTTTCAGTCTGAATTGCTGAACCACATGTTTTCTGTAGGCTTAGGTGACGACAAAGCATGGTTTACTATTACTTACCTGGTAATAAAGAAATTATCAAGTTTCCCTTCCTTTTTGAGGCTTAGTTAAATTAAGCTAAAGCTTCCCTCAGGACACTGGAAGAAGTTTTTTAATTTTTAATTTTTTAATGTTTATTTATTTTTGAGAGAGAGTGAGAGTATGAGTGGGGGAAGGGCAGAGAAAGGGAGTGAGCGGATCTGAAGAAGGCTCTGTGCTGACAGCAGAGAGTCTGATGTGGGGCTCAAACTCATGGAACCATGAGATCATGACCTGAGCCAAAGTCAGACACTTAACTGACTTGAGCCACACAGGTGCCCCTGGATGAAGTTTTCTTTAATGGAAAAGACATTTGCTACCAGAAGTAAAAATGTTTTCCTGGCTCACCAATGTCAGGCAATCAGTGAGGACCAGTTTGGGAAAATACCTTTAAATTGTCAGGCCTTCCTTTTGGAGAAAATATCAAGCGTTCAATATTCAGAAATTTGCTGCATCTTTTAAAAGTGTGACCTGAGCCAATGGTACCAGAGTCCAGAGATAAGGGCAGCACATCTGTGCTGTGATTTCTCAGAGGATTCCCAGACACCCATGGAAATTTAAAGCTTAATTCTCTTTTTGCCGTGTGATATTCTTCTGCCTCACAGTTCTCAGAATTGTGGTTTTCGTCTTTGAATCTCTCTCACTCAAGTACCCAAGAGACCTAAGCAGCGGATATAACATAATGAGACTGTCAAAATTCTGTATAGCCAGATTCCATCTAGTAAAATAGAATATTATATTTCTGAAAGTAGTCAATTTCACTTGCTTCTCTGGAAGGCACAAAACATGCATAATAGACTTAATTTTGCAATTTTTTTTCCAAAAGGGGGAAAAAATGATACAGAAGCAGATAGCTTGAGAAATAATCAGTATTCTACCAAATGCAGTACCTTCCCCAAGGAAGACATAAATGGAAATTTCTAGGCCAATACTCCAAGACATTATCAAAAGAATTCACATGAGGACTTGATATAAATAGTAGTAATACACTACATGCACTGATGACTAGAACAACAATCATGGCTACCACTAGAATATCAATAAATTACCAAGTAAAGCTAAAAACAAAAATCCTTCCAGACTTATATGTCCTATATCTGTCCTGAACTGACTTCTCCCTGTAGTCACTCGGCGTCCTTATCTACTCCCTTTTTCTACCAGTGAACACCTTTGGGGTTTCTCCAAAGACAAACTCCCATCTCTGCATTCTGAGACTATATCAGTACCCAAGACACTCCAGCATAACTCAAAGTTTGAACAACAGACTCTATGGCAATGTTATACAATGAACATATTGAGAAGAAAGTGAGTCAAGACAAAGGAACTAACCAATGGCCAAGTGGTGAACAGGTGGTAGAAAAGAGTAAGAATTTGCAGTTCTAGAGTTTGGGTCAGCATTGAATTAAAGTACTTCTCACATGATCAAATTAATAAAATTTTATTAAATTCAAACTCATCACCACCTCGGGGCATTTTAGGGACAGTGACTGATCTGGATCTTAAATCTACTTGCCTTAAACTGAAAGAGCTGCTAGAATAGGAACAGAATTCCCATAAAATATTCAATATTCACAGAACACAGTAAGGGCTAAACTAACCTTGGTTTTAGGTGGTGCATTTGAAGAACCAAGATATTTAGACATATGTCTGAGAAAATAAGTCTATCATTTATTTCTTTTCAGACCCTAAGGTAACAGGTGATTTTCCTTTTTAAGTTTACCTCATTTGAAGACAATGTCCTTCCTCAATGGACACAGAGGCTGAAGAGCCCATCAGAAAGCAAGGTGGTCTCTAAGCCACTGCACCAGCCTTTTATTTTTATTTTTTGCACAGGGTATCCATTAGAGATTGACTGTTAGATGAGTAGGTGACACTGCTTGATTTTAATCCCCCCTGCTTCTACTGTAAATTCAGCTCATATAAAAAAACTAATTAAAAGGAATCACACCCTAATAAAAAAACTAATCACTGATGCATAACTCAACTGTCAGAAATTAAATAGTGGCCATTTGGCGTAGCTGATCTAATACACAAGCAAGATTCAGAAGAGAACTTCAGGAGAAAATAGTGATGAACCCACCAGAAAAGGGGAGAGAGACATGTAAGATATGTTGATGAGCTCTCAGCTAGCTGGTTCTCCTCTTAGCCATCCTTCTCTGTGAATTTACAGCCTCTCCTCTTTTTTCAGGGTCCCTAAAGGTGAGCATCTGGGGGGCTGTCTTGGGCCCTGTGCAATTTTCCTAGTTTACTCTGTTCTTAGAATTTCCATCTTTTTTACATGCCTTCAGTGAAGGTCTCTATATAATACTCACAAATCTTGCTTCTACTTCCAATTCCTCTCTTACAAATTTAGTACTGCATTTCCAAAATTTCTTGGATATCTACTGTCACCTCAAATTCACCATATTCAGAACCAAATTCATCACCACCCACTGATTTCCATTCCTCCCTCCCTTCTTCCTTCCTTCCTCCCTCCCTCCCTCCCTCCCTCCTTTCCTCCCTTCCTTCCTCCCTCCTTCAATTGGTACTGTGGTAGACCTGGGGCACAGATAAGGATAAGGCACTCCTTGACCTTAAGGAGCTCAGAGTTTGTTCCAAATTGGAGAATCAAAACTTGAGTCAAAAAGATCTAAGGGGCGCCTGGGTGGCTCAGTTGGTTAAGCGGCCGACTTCGGCTCAGGTCATGATCTTGCGGTCCGTGAGTTCGAGCCCCGCGTTGGGCTCTGTGCTGACAGCTCAGAGCCCGGAGTCTGTTTCAGATTCTGTGTCTCCCTCTCACTGACCCTCCCCCGTTCATGCTCTGTCTCTCTCTGTTTCAAAATAAATAAATAAATGTTAAAAAAAAATAAAAAAAAAAAGATCTAAGTGTCCTACCTCAAAATCCTTATTTTGTGTACAAGGCAACCAAAGCCCAGAGAGATCAAATGGCTTGTTTAAGGTCACAATTGCTATTGGCAAAGCCAGGCATTAAACCCAGCACTCCTGATCTGCTAATTTCCATCAAGGACATCATACTTGTCCCAGCCACTCTACTTAAGATCTGAGGAGACACATGATTCCTCACCATGTCCCAATCTCAACAACCAATCAAAAGCACTTTAATGTCTTTCTTTTGAACATCTCTCACACCTGCCATTTCCTTTGCTTTCTGACCATTAACAGGCCAATCATCTAGGTCAACATGACCTTCACACATCACCCTGAACTTGCCTACAGAGATGTTCAGTCTCCCTGGTACTTCCTGCACTAGGACATTTCCCCTGCCTGACCTAGACCACCCTCCAATTTGAACCATATGTGGCTACCATGATAACATTTCTAAAACACTTGGTACACATCATACTTCTGCTCCAAACCCCACAATGAATCTCAGATATGCTCAGCACGCTGTGTGGGAAAAGAGGTCTGTACTTATGGGAAAATACCACTTGCACTCTACCCCTTGGAGAATTATTTTCTCTTGGACTAGTATCTCTCAAACATATATGACCAAAGAACTTCCTTTTTGCAAGGAACACACATTACCTCCCCTCAAATCCAGTGATGGCAGAAACACACTGTGGGAAGCAATAGCCTGTAGGCTACAGTTCAACAGGTTGGCCAGGCAGCCCAGACTTCCTTTATTCTCCTTCCCATCCTTCCAATGACTGCCTGCTCTGGCAAAACTGCTCCATTCATCATTATTTAATACTTTATTTTCACAATTTCTCCAACTGGAAATATTCTACTTATTCCTTTCCACTTACTTAAATCTTATGCTTCTTCCAAAATTCAGTTCAGGTCTCATCTCTTCAATAAATCATTTCCCAACTCTCTCATCCCAAACTCCTGTAGCATGTATTTACTTGTATCAAAAAACCAAAGTCTCAACAGCAGAAAACACGCATAGCTCTCAGATGGGTCAAGAAGCTAATTAAATGGCAAAATTTTCCCTAACAAATACCTTTAAATTAATCTACAAGGTAAGATTATATTACATTTTCAAGAACTGGATTTCTACAAAGCAATCAGGATCTAGAAGGAGGGGGAAAAGGATATTTAACATCAATAAATATTCACTATTACTGACAATGAATTCTGCTTTTTTAACCAGAATAACTTTAGGAAGACACTAGGAAAGTCTCATGCCTTCATTTTCATTTTGCAAAAAATTTCAAGAACCAGCTAATTAATGCTATCATGAGAAGAAAAGTGAATAGTGTACAGAAAGAACAAAATCATTACAGATACCATAAACACCACTAAGTGAATATTATTCTCTTCCCATTTCTAGTAATTTTTTTCACATGATATAAACAAAACTAGTCTCATTTATTTAAAAGGTAACATTTCTGCATATCATTATTTAAAAATTTTTTTCCTAATGGTGACAAGATGCCTTGTGATAATAATGCTCAATTCAGTTCCTATTTAAAGTTAAAAGCAATCATTAAATGTCATATTTTAACACACATGTATCTCCACAATCTCCCTAAGAAGCTTCAGGTTATAGAAGAGCATGTGAAGAGAAGGAAATCTGAGGTACTCCTACTCTTTCTACTTTCTGAATTGAAAATGTACAAAACTCACCTGTGGACCTCCCACCTCCTCCTGACCACCAATGTTTGCCATCCCAGAGCCATTCATTCCCAAAAAGCTATGACAACAGGAGGGCAGTCATCAGCCTGGATCTCCAGTATAAGCAGGGAAGAATCTTGAACTGTCTGTACTCTGGACCTTACTGGTATGTCTAAGATTACCATGACTGATTGCTCTTCCCTGCCTCTGCTCAGCTCAGCTCAGCCCATGCTTACTTGAACTTATAATGCCTTCCTGATCTCTTTAATATCTTCAGGCTTGACCTATCATCATAGGGACCAGTCCTGTTCTTCTAAGACTTTATGTTCATCTTGTTTTACCCTCTTGCTGGTCTAGTACATCATATCTGAAGATCCCTTTGCTCAGATGAGCCCAGTCTTCTGAGGTGAGAGAAGGTTTAGCCTCAAGCCATATCACCAACCTTATTATCCCAAATGAACTCTTCACTTTAAGCAAACTAATCCATTCATGGAAACTTGAATTATCCAAGCCATACACATCCCCCATTTTGTTTTTCAAAAGTCCTGTCCTGTAAGACCCCGTTCAAGGCTCTGCTCCCATGAAACCTTCTCTAATTTGGCTTCAACCTCTGAACTAGTGTACTGACTGTCTTCATCAGAGATTCATGCAGCAGGTCCTGCAAAACAACAGTCCCAAAGCATGTCTCCAAGGAGAAGACTCTCTCTTGGAGAGTTACAGTGCAAATTATCATATTAAAGACTTAGAGGGGCGCCTGGGTGGCTCAGTCGGCTAAGCGTCCGACTTCAGTTGAGGTCGATCTCGCGGTCGTGAGTTCGAGCCCCGCATCGGGCTCTGGGCTAATGGCTCAGAACCTGGAGCCTGCTTTCGATTCTGTGTCTCCCTCTCTCTCTGCCCCTCCTCTGTTCATGCTCTATCTCTCTCTGTCTCAAAAATAAATAAACGTTTAAAAAAAAAAGACTTAGAAATCTTACAGCAAAGAAATCTTCCAAACAATATTGAATGCCCTGTTACTGAAACTTATTTAGCTGTGGAATCCCTTTTCTATCTTCTATCCTTTAATAATAATTTGGAAGCACAGATATAAGGAAAACAGGTCTCCACAAGTCAGTGGTATTTCCCATAAGTGATTTTGTATTCTAATGTGTCCATGTGCCCATGTCTTCTTTCCAGCTGGTTGGAGTAGTAATAATCCAGCAGCTCCAGTTAGCTTTGGGCTTTCTCAATGTCTATTGCTGTCTTTATCCTCACATCACTCTGCTTGCTAAGTGTAAAGTCATGCACAGTGCCTAGTACATAGTGAATACAGAAGATTTGAGCTACTTTCATTTTGAAGCAGTAGAGAATGTGGTTAGGAGTTGGGTCTGTGGAAAATGACCGACCCTGTTCTAAGTCTGGCCCAGCCCTCACCAGTGAGATCGAGGATTATGTCTGTTTTGCTCATTCATGCCTTATACACACACAATGCCTAGGACAGAACATACAGTTAGTTAAGTATTTATCGAGTGAATTAAGGACAAAGCAGTTCTCAACCCAAATGATTTTTGCCTACCAGGAAGACATGTGACAACGGCCAGAGACAGTTTGGGCTGTCACAATTAGCATCTGGTGGGTGAATGTCAGGGATGCTATGAAACATCCTACAATGTACAGGACAAAGAACTATCTAGCCCCAAATGTTGAGAAACCCAGAGTTATGCTGATCAGGGATAAATTTCTAAATACAAACACCATTTGGCTTTGAGCAAGCTGTCGAATTTTTCTAAGTCTTAATTTCCTCATCTGTAGAATGCAGAACTGATTATAAGATTGTAATAAGATAATATATATACAAAAGAGATAAACTGAGTAACACATATGAGATGTTTAACACAGTGATTGGTGCATAGAAAGTATGACCTATAAATGTGACCCGTGAGCATTCTTACTGTCAGCCTTTATTCATTGTCTCATAATGACATGAAGCTTTCAACTGAAATCTTCATGGTCTCAGAACTCACTATATCAATTCTAGAGTGAGTACTTTTATCAAAATAAACTCTGTACCCCCATTTATGTCTCCTGTACAGTCAGATTTTATTTATGTGCTCACCAGTGGCTCAATAGTGAAAATGTTACTCAAGAAGAGCATGCTGTCTTCCTGAACCAGCTTCCTCTGATTCTCAAAGGTGTGGGACAAAATGGAAAGACGTTCTCGGAGTGAAGGATCAATAACGCACTCTTCAAGAAACTCATCAGTCTCATTCTTTTCCTCTTTGCTCAGATCATCACAGACCCTAAAAAAAAATAGAGGAAACATGAGATTCATTCTGATACTCCCATGAAGAACATTGTAAAGGCCTCCCCTCCAGTCCGTCCTGTTGGAAATGGTCTTGCCCATCACCCTGAGGTAGTCCCTCCTTGCCCTAAGTCTGTAACATACCAGATGGGTGACTTTGGACTTTAACCTCTTAAGAGCATCAGTTTGCTCATCGGTTAGTCACTTCATTTGACAAGCCCTCCCAGGTTTCCTGTTCCACTCATGCCCATTTACTTACTCCTGAGCCCTTATGTATATTTAGACAAATATTTTCTTTCAGGTAATTATGTTTCTCAGGCTTCTTTTTTTTTAGTTTATTTATTTTGAGAGAGACAGAGCACAAGAGTGGGAGAGGCAGAGAGAGGGAGAGACAGAATCCCAAGCAGGCCTCGCACCATTAGCACAGAGCCCGATGCAGGGCTTGAACTCACAAACTGTGAGATCATGACCTCAGCCAAGATCAAAAGTCCGACGCTTAACCAACTGCACCACTCATGCACCCCTCCCAGGCTATTCTTTAAATATTTAACATTTACCCTACCTCTTACACTTGAAAAACAATTTTGTTTCTTTTTAAACTTGCTTAGATTTTTTTTTAAGTTTAGTTATTTATTTTGACAGAGACAGAAACAGCGTGAGTTGGGAGGAGGAAGAGAGAGAATCCCAAGTAGACTCCATGATGCCGGTGCAGAGCCTGACACGGGGCTTGAACTAACAAAACCATGAAGTCATGACCTGAGCCACCCAGGAGCCCCCGCTTAGCTCTGATTCTTTCTCAGCTGTTAGTCCCCTAGAGAAAAGAATCTGGAACCAGCAAGAACCAGTCTTGGTTACTGATTCTACTACCATTTACTAGCTCTATGACTTTGGGGGTTATTGAAGCCTCAGTGCCTTCACCTAAAAAACAGAAATAATAGAAGCTCCTCCATCATAAAGATGTGCTGACGATTCAACATGAATAAGGACCTGGTGCAGTTCCTAGGACACAGCAGGTACTCAATAAATACCAGTTTTCTCCCTGGGTCAACCATAGGCAATTACCAAGCTGTAAAGCTTTTAAAATGCTCAAACCACACCTAAAGTGAGCTCCTCTTTTCTCTCCTTCTAGCTCTTAACATCCATTGTGGTAAGTCAGAAAAGCAGCCTTTCCCAACCCTCTCCTCACTACCCTCACCAGAACTGTGCTCACAGTACTCCTAGTATCTGTTACTTCACCTGCACTTAGAAGACTGAATTCTATCTCCTCCCAGGATGTATGACTATTTTCCAGAATTTTACTGGTATTATCAATGGTGAGAGACAACTTATTTAGTTAAGTGAGTGCTCAGTAAGAACCCTGAGTCACCAAATCCCTGTCCCAGCCCCAACTATTTTCTAAATGACTTCATGCAAACCGTTATGTTCAGCAATGTCAAATAGCTCTTTTTTATAACTTTAGCATTCAGGGTCCTTTGGTCACAGAACATAAAGAAGTCAAAGAAATGGGTTCAATGTGTTCTGGTCCCGAGGAAGAAAGCATCAGAGGATGCACAGGCTTCCTTTTCATTGCTAGCTTGAAAGCAGCGTCCAAGGTAACCAGAGCAGCAAACCTTGTACACTGCTGAGACAAATTAAAGAGACCTCAGTCCACAGAAAGAAGGGAACCCACTTACTCCTGTGAGTGGAATTTTTGATACCTACCTTTAGGAGGATACACCCTGAAGAAACAATCATGGATAAAAACAACAACATAGCCAGAAAGATGTTCATCAAAGTGCTAGCCACACTACCAAGAGATGTGGGTAAATTTGATGTGAGAGACTGAAGGACTGGTTAAAAAAATAATGGGAATCATAAACATTACATTTCTTTAGGTTATTGGGTTATTGGGAGTGCAGTGTGGGGATGAAATGTCTTGTATGGATCGAGGATGAAAATTCTGCATGAACTGATGAGAATGATTACCTCAAACCTTACAACAGAAAACAAAACAGAACAAAACAAAAATTCTCAAAAGCTCTTCTCCCATACTGTTGGCATTCGTGAATCACTAACAACCACATAATGCGAAGGGGGTCATGATATACTGTATGTCTCCCTCTGTGCCCTCTGATTAGAGAACTGGAGCCATGGCTGAGAGTCTAAGAAGGGAACGTGCAACACCTTGAGCTGGGTTGACTCCAACAAGTGACTCTCTATACCTCAGTCTATTTTCTGGCCATCTTGTCCTGCTGGTACTCATGGTCTCCTACATTCAGAGGGATTTCTGTTTTACAGTGAGGAAACCTCTTATCAGAGAGCTAGCCACCTTCAGGCATCAAATACAGTCCAGCCTACAGACTATAGTGAATGGGGAAGAATTGTGTCTCAGGTACAGTTGCATTGAACCAGTAATGTTCCCTCATGTTGAGGTGCTACAGACCCTGCTCCTTTGCAGCACCCTCAAAAGATAGTAACTGGGTGCTGAGGAGATTAAAAACTAAGAGCCTTGGGCTTCAAGAGAGAAATACTCCCATATCCACACACTTGGCATGGAAAATATGAAGCCATCCATCTTCAAATGTACCATGTGACCCTGGACACCAGGCAACTCTGTGATAACTATTATAAACTGAAGACTAGAGATCTCCCTTCCTGTTTACCAAGTACCATTCAAGTCTTCAGATTCTTGTACAACCCTACAGAAGAGAAGGGCCCCTCAAATACAAGTAAGATTAAATTTATTACTAGCCACAGGGCAGGTTCAAAGTCCAATTAAAACTGATCTATCTAGAGAAACACATCACTTACTACACCTGAATGGTGTGGAAAAAAATCCATGCTGACAACTTTGTGGGGGTTCCATCGAGGATTCTTGAAGTTCTTGTATAGAACAAATCTAGAAATATAGCCAAATGCTATTAAAACAATGGCCATGACCATCATGGAGAAATGGGGAGCAAAAATCCTCAAAAGCCCATGCCAAGCCTCTGAAGAGAATAAACTGTGATTATAATGAGTATAAAAGAATCTTGTAGGATGTTTTATAATCTCTCAGGACAAGGAGGAGGAGGCAAGGAGAGAGGAATGAATCCTCCATTTCTGAAGAGATTAATTTCTCTGCAAGTCCCAGAAAAAACATCAACAAACATGAAGACCCAAAGGAAAACTTTTTAAAGTTCCACATATCTGATTCTGAAGGTTAAAAAAAAAAGAAAAACGAAACAAATCCCAGAACTTCTTCCTAGGGGGAGTGACATCTTCATTGTCAGAGTCTAGAGCCTAGGATTAGCCCAAGGTCCTCAAATACGGACACGTGTCACGAGGTTGGTACCAATATGTTTTGGTAGGTAAAGAGGAAGTCATCCTTCTTAGAATGGAAATAGTAAACAGCCAAAAGGAATACAGTTTCCTACTCCTCATTAAGGCTGAAATTCGAGATCTCCAAGTCTTGACTCAGGCCACATCATTAAGATGCTGGAGGACAGAAACCGCAATGGCTAGAATAGTCTTGAGGGTATCCATTAAAGCAATTAGCATTCTCAACCTAACAGTGAGCAACTTTCAGCCCTTGTAAGAAGAATGCCTTAGGACCAGCTTTAAGCCATATTATAACTAGAGAGCAGCAGGCAGATTCTTGAGTCTCACCTAGAAATCTACACTGGCGTATTAAATCTTAGGTCCTTGGGGAGCTACAAAAGGAAACTGTAGTCTCTCAAAGTATATGCATGAGCCCATTTAGAATAGATCCTCTCTGTTCCAAGTTGAGGACCCAACTAATGGTGTTTGCCTTGCTTTTCAAGAGGATGAGCATTCCATGGCTAGTTATGCCCAGAACAAAAATTCATAACTAACAACATGAACTTTGATTTTTTAAAAATACATTAAAAATGAAAGTTGTGGCAGATTTGGGGACATATCAAGGCACAAGACAGGCATAAAATAGAAAAGACACTCTGGTCAAATAAGCAATTGGGCATAAATGGCTTTGTTTCCCCTCTATTTTACTTGTTGCCCTAGCCATCTGGCCCTAGGAGAGGGGGGAGGGAGAAGGTAAGGAGCAGCATACTCAATAAACTCTTCACTTAGATCAACCAATCCAGTTTGGAGAAACATGAGTTGGGCTGCCATGACTCCCAAAGTGAAAATGGAAGTATTCTTATTTAGTCATTTGAAACCACTTTTCAAGTTCATTATTTAATGGAGGGGCATAGTCTTAGATGATGAAAGGAGGCTTCCAACCATGGTTATGGAAATGCTATTCCATGTTATTCCTTTGTTACAAAAAAAAATACTATAGGAAATAATAGACCGAGAGAGATAATAAAAGAAAGACAACACAAGAGAAAAGGAAAAATAAGCCTCAGAATAATATGAAAGAAATAGGGGCATGAGTATCAGGGGAGGTAAAGTAGAGGGGAAAAATGAAAGAAATGTCCATCCATGTATAGTTGAAATTCTCTATTCCTGGCATCTCTGGCAATAACTGGTTTGAATTTTTTTTCTTAAGTTTAACTATTTAAATTAACTTCCTTAAACACTTTTTGGCATTGGCATGGCACCAATCATGTCTTATACATATAGTCAAACACACATAGTTGAAGCTGAAGCTGGCTTTCCTTCTGATAGTGTGTACCCATCCTCCCAAAAAGATTATGCCCACAGGACAAGCAGGATATTGAAACACGGTTTACTGGCATCTCTGTGTTTGTACCTGCTCTCCTATTTTATCTTTAAACATGCTTGGACCATTCTCATTGTTGGTACACTCGTGAACGAAGGAATCAGGACAAATGAAGCAGTGGATGAGCAATTTTCTCTTGCCTTTTGAACTACTGGCATTTCTATGGTTTGAGGCAAACTGAAGTTTTTAAGCAGGAAAGCCTTTTCTTTTCTCACTTTTTAAAGATGGCACAGTGGTAATCCAGTGATTAAAGCTCATTGTCTGAATGATAAAGCTTCTGGTCCACTGTGTCCTGCCATTGTCACAGCTCCTTCTGATTCAATTAGGGACAGCACACTGGGGGATTTCTGCCTGGTTTCCATGGACCCAAGACTTTTATTTTTATCACATACTAACTTGGTTTTAAACAAAGCTTTGAAGCTTCCCAGGGCTAATCTTTAATGAAAATGGAGAGGCAAATAAAAAAGGCTGAAATAAATTCCAATGAAAGCAGCAAAAGTGTTAATTCAGGGAGGGTGGAAGGAGATAAAAATGAAATTGGACTTTAAAAGAGGCAAGGACAGACTTGGTAAAAAGAAATACTCAAAATTGAACAGTGATGAGATTAGTTAAAAGAGTTTGGTTTTCCATTTCATTAATTTTCTCCACTGCCTGAAGTATCATTTTAAAAAGTAGAAGATTAAAGATACCAACAAGGAATCATTATTAAATTATATGGTTAGCAGGGATTGAGCAATGCTACTAAAACTGAGAATATAAAAGTCATTATATCTAAGCCTTTCTTTTTCCTAATTCTTTGTTTTCTGGAAATATTTTTTCACCGAAAAAAAATTCCACATTGATCCCAATCCAAAAGAGGTTATTTTTAGAAACTATGAAATCTGACCAATCTGATTAGGGTTATGAGACAAAATACAGACCTGTAGGTTAGTTTTGAAAGAGCAGTGAAAAATGATATATTTGGTCTTCATTTTTCTTTTAAAGTTTGTTTATTTATTTTGAGAGAGACAGAGACAGTGCAGAGAGAGGGAGAAAGAATTCCAAGAAGGCTCCATGCTGTGAGCACAGAGCCCAACTGTCTGGGATCAAATCTACATAACTGTGAGATCCTGACCTGAGCCATAGCCAAGAGTTGGATGCTTAACCTACTGAGATACCCAGGTGCCCCGATATATTTGGTCTTTAAAATCCAGGAGTTTAGCTACTAATAAATTAAAGCCAGGTTAAGATGAACTGAGGATGGGCAATACTGTGTTCCACATAGCTCTTTAAATGAAATTCTTTAAGTGAAATTCAAGTTTTTAAATTCTTTTCTTTAAATGAAAAAAGGAGCATCATACACTGGAACCAAGCTATAAAAAGCTGACCTTGTTTGAGGTGGTTAAAAACTTACCACAAAAGTCACTGATTTTCATAATAACTGAGCTTTGAGGTCCCCCAAATTATAGCATATAGGTGTTTTTCTTACAAACCTATACTTTTCTCTGTCTTCCTCTTCCTGGGTAGCAAATATCTTCCACTGGAAATGGGCAATGATGTTACTGCGGTTGTGAATAGTTATAGTTCGCTGACTGGCCAGAGATATGTAGGTTTTCTCAATGATCAAGGAATTCCTGTCCAGCCTTATATTCATGTCTATGGCAGCTCCATAAAGAGATAGAAATATTTTTTCACCTAGAAATTAACAAAGTATAAACACACTTTGAGATTTATTCTAGAATGATGCTACTAGGCAATTTTTTCCCCAAGATGAAGTGATAGCACAAGCACTAGACATTTTATTCTTTTTTCTCCCCCATCAATCCAGAAATCAGACATGATCAGAAAACTTAAATATTATGTATGGTGTAGTTATAGAGAATCAGACTATCTTATTTGGTCACTGTAAAAACCACATAAAATATGAATTTCTATGGTGGGTATGACAAGACCTTTTCTTCTTTGTAACATTTCTAAACCCTACAGCCTGACCACGAGGGTACTTGAGTTCTAGAATTATAACCACATGCCTCACTTTTATTCAAAACATAAATTGGAAATCTGATTCCTTTTTTAAATAAGAAATTGCTTTTTTGTTGTTGTTGTTTATTTATTTATTTCAAGAGAGAGAAAGAGATTGGGAGGGGCAGAGAGAGAGGGAAGGAGAGAGAGAATGCCAAGCCGGCTCCAAACTGTCAGCACAGAGTCCGATGTAGGGCTTGAACTCATGAACGATGAGATTATGACCTAAGCTGAAAACAGGAGTCCAGTGCTTAACTGAATCAGCTACCTAGGGCCACCTGGCCACCCAGCACCCTTCTTTTTTTTTTTTTTAATGTTTATTTATTTTTGAGAGAGAGGGAAAGCACAAGTTGGAGAGTGGCAGAGAGGGACACAGAGGATCCAAAGCAGGCTCTGCACTGAGAACACAGGGCCCAAAGGAGGGCTCGAACTCTTAACCATGAGATCATGGCCTGAGCTGAAGTCAGAGGCTCAACTGACTGAGCCACCTAGGCTCCCCGGAATTCTGATTCTTTTTTTTTTTAATGTTTATGGCTGAGAGAAAGAGAGAACGAGTACGAGCAGGGAAGGGGCAGAGAGAGAGGGAGACACAGAATGTGAAGCCGACTCCAGGCTTCAAGCTATCAGCACAGAGCCCAATGTGGGGCTCAAACTCATGAGCCACAGGATCATGACCTGAGCCAAAGTCAGATGTTTAACCAACTGAGCCACCCAGGTGCCCATGATTCTTAAAGTAACTATACCAAGTATATCTGGGAAGAGCTGAACATCATGCAAGGATCTAAGTCCAATCAAAGGAGATCAGGAAGAAAGAATAACTAACTTCATTAGTAAAAAGCTGACTACTTGAAAGGAACCACTTCTTTAAACAGCAGCAATGAAAAGAAAACAAAAATGAACCCCCCCCCCCACACACAAACACATACATACACACACACATTCTATCTGGATTACATAGTTACATAGTAGTTACATAGAAAGAAAACAAAATAGGGACACTGGGGGGCTCAGTTGGTTAAACATCTGACTTCAGCTCAGGTCATGATCTCACAGTTTGTGAGTTCAAGACCCACATCAGGGTCACTTTTGTCAGCACAGAGCTGCTTCAGATCCCCTGTCCCCCTCTCTCTCTGCCCCTTCCCTCATGCACTCTCTGTCTCTCAAAAATGAAGGAAGGAAGGAAGGAAGGAAGGAAGGAAGGAAGGAAGGAAGGAAAGAAAGAATTCTTGTCAACTTTTAAACTTTCTGATTAGCTAAATTTAACAATCTGGTAGGTGGAAAAACTCGTTGTTTAATTTGCATAGTCTTAATTATGGGTGATGTTGAACATCTTTTCATCTATTAATTCGATGTGTGTGTGTGTGTGTGTGTGTGTGTGTTTGTGTGTGTGTAGTTTTTTTCTGTGAGAAGCCTATTTTAGCCTTGGTGGTTTTCCTTTTGAGAAGTTTACCTTTTGGTTATCAATTTGTGAGATTTTTTTGATATTAAGAAAATAGTTTTTGGGACGCCTCCGTGGCTCAGTTGGTCAAGCGTCCAACTTTGGCTCATGTCATGATCTCACAGTTCATGGGTTTGAGCCCTGTGTTGGGCTCTGTGCTGACAGCTCAGAGCCTAGAGCCTCCTTTGGATTCTGTGTCTCCCTCTCTCTCTGCTCCTCCCCTGCTCATGCTCTGTCTCTCTTTCAAAAATAAACATTAAAAAAAATTAGCTTTTTGTCATACATGTTGCACTTTTTTCCTCTTTTAGACATTTGAATTTCTTTATGACTTTTTCCTAAGTCTTTTTTTCTGAGTCTTTATGTAGTCTAATTTAATTCTTTTCTTTATGGCTTTTCCAACCTGGGCCAGTTCACCCCTCCTTAGGCAACCTGGTGGTCCCCCGCTCCCAGGAGGTCACCATATTGATGCCAAACTTAGTGCGGACACCCGATCAGCGATCAGCGTAGCGCGCTACAGCCCAGAACTCCTGGGCTCAAGCGATCCTCCTGCCTCAGCCTCCCGAGTAGCTGGAACTACAGGCGCGCGCCACCGCGCCCTCTTTTCCTTATGACTTTTAAAAATAAGTTTATTTATTTTGCAATTACATTCTTATTTCAACTTCCACCTTCCCTTTAAAAAAATTTTTTTTTAACATTTATTAATTTTTTTTTTCAACGTTTATTTATTTTTTTTGGGACAGAGAGAGACATAGCATGAACGGGGGAAGGGCAGAGAGAGAGGGAGACACAGAATCGGAAACAGGCTCCAGGCTCCAGGCTCTGAGCCATCAGCCCAGAGCGCGACACGGGGCTCGAACTCACAGACCACGAGATCGTGACCTGGCTGAAGTCGGACGCTTAACCGACTGCGCCACCCAGGCGCCCCAACATTTATTTATTTTTGAGACAGAGAGAGACAGAGCATGAACAGGGGAGGGTCAGAGAGAGAGGGAGACACAGAATGTGAAGCAGGCTCCAGGCTCTGAGCTGTCAGCACAGAGCCCAACGTGGGGCTTGAACTCACAGACCATGAGAGCTGACCTGAGCCAAAGTTGGAAGCTTAACTGACTGAGCCACCCAGGCGCCCAATCCACCTTCCCTTTAAAAGTAGCTCCTTTGGGGCACCTGGGTGGCGCAGTCGGTTAAGCGTCCGACTTCAGCTCAGGTCAGAACTTGAGGTCCGTGAGTTCGAGCCCCGCGTCGGGCTCTGGGCTGATGGCTCAGAGCCTGGAGCCTGCTTCCCATTCTGTGTCTCCTTCTCTCTCTGCCCCTCCCCCCTTCATGCTCTGTCTCTCTCTGTCCCAAAAATAAATAAACCTTTAAAAAAAATTTTTTTTTAAGTAGCTCCTTTGAGGAGGGCACCTTTTGGGATGAGCACTGGGTGTTGTATGGAAACCAATTTGACAATAAATTTGATATAAAAAAAAAGTAGCTACTTTCTTAAACAAAGGAGACCATAAATAGGTCTGGCTCATTGTACTATTTAAAATGAGACATACATGATTTTTTTTTCCCCCAGCAATGATACTAAACTACCAGGCCAAAATTTTAGGAAAAATAGGACCAAAAAGATCAATGAGCATGCATAGAAGAACATATATGAACACATATAGAGAAAGCTCACAGAGTTAAATATTACACTGGAATTGTCTGTATCTTGCAGGGAACTTCAGTCCTTGGATGTGGCGATCATGGACTGGTTTCACCCGCAGAAGCCTAGCACAAGCAACTCATTTCTCTTTAGAGGAAAGTACCTGTATATCCAAAAGGTACAGAGATTTCAAAATTTTCAACATTTTTTAGGTACACAGCCCAATATAACCAGGACAAAACTCCATTTATTTGAATGAGCAGGTATAAGAAAAACAGAAACAGATTAACAAAGAATCATATACTAGAATCATCACATAGACTGAAAACCAACCACACTTAAAGAAACAAAAGATACTGAGAACAAACTGAGGGTTGATGGGGGGTGGGAGGGAGGGTAGGGTAGGTGATGGGCATTGAAGAGGGCATCTTTTGGGATGAGCACTGGGTGTTGTATGGAAACTAATTTGACAATAAATTTCATATAAGAAAGAAAGAAAGAAAGAAAGAAAGAAAGAAAGAAAGAAAGAAAGAAAGATGAACTTGAAGCTACACAAAAGGAGTGGGAAATCAAACAAAGATCTAGAAAATGTGAAAAAGATCTTATGTGGATCCTGAGAAACTTAACAGAAACCCATGGGAGAGGGGAAGGGAAAAAAAAAAGAGGTTAGAGTGGGAGAGAGCCAAAGCATAAGAGACTCTTAAAAACTGAAAACAAACTGAGGGTTGATGGGGGGTGGGAGGGAGAGGAGGGTGGGTGATGGGTATTGAGGAGGACACCTTTTGGGATGAGCACTGGGTGTTGTATGGAAACCCATTTGACAATAAACTTCATATATTGAAAAAAAATTTAAAAAAAAGAATGTACAGAAAAAAAAAAGAAAATGTGAAAAAGAGTCATACTCTAGGCTCTTATAGAAATAAAATCAAATCAAATCACCTAAAATTTTAAATCTCTAAAAATGAGATTAATAAGATAATTTTAATAATTTTATGAAAAATTAGTTAAATGGAATGTGGTTCCGAAAACACAAAAGGCAATGAAGAAGTAAAAATATATGAAAAATGAACAATGAATGAGTAAAAGACTAGGTAGATGGAGTGAAAATGTATAAAAGTGTTTAACTGGAAACTTGGAGAAGAAATATATAATAAAGCAAAGACAGTATTTCAAGAGATGATGGTTATGAGTTTTCTAGGATTGATTAAATGTATCACTTTACAATTCAAAAAGCCCAACAAATGTCAGGTGGAATAACTTAAGATAAATTAATACATGAATATATTGTAGTAAAAGAAAACTAAAGAAAACCAAAGACAGAGAAAATCCTAAAAACAGCCAGAGGAAAAGATAGATCTATCTTCAAAAGAGACAGATTATCTTCAAAAGGATGCATGGTTAGAAATACAGCTAACTTTTCAACTGAAACAATGGAAACTAAAAAACAAACAAACAAAAATGGAATGGCTTCTTCAATGTGATGAAGTAAAAAACAATGCCAACCAAAAAGTTATAGTTTTTCATTCTTTTTTTTGTCTATAAATATCTTTGTTTTCTCTTTATTTTTAAGGATTTTGTCAAAAAGTAAAGGATTATAAATCAGCATGATTTTTCTTTCAGCACTTGAATAATACCATGTTACTATCTTCTGGCTTCATAATTTCAGCTGAAAAGTTTCTCATCAGTATTATTAGTATGTCCTTTAAGGTAATGTGTCTTTTTTTCTTCTGACTCCTATTATGACATCCTCTTTGCTTTAGTTTTCAGTAGTATTTGTACTAACAAGTGGTTGCTAAGCTTTGTGAACCATGAATTAATGTCATTCAGCATTTTGGGAAAATTCTCAGCCATTATCTCTTAAAATATTTTCTTACCCCACTCTCTCCTCTATTTATAAAACTCCAATTATATGCATGTTGACCTTTTGACTGTGTCCTGCATGGCTTTTGCTTTCTGCTCTATTTTTTTTCCCATTCTTTTTTGTTTCTCTCTGTGCTTCAGTTTAGATATTTTCAAGTTTACTAGCTCTGTCTTCTGCTATGTACATTCTACTATTAAGCTAATAAAATTAGTTTTTCATTTTCAACATTGTATTTTCAGTATAACATTGGTATTAAAATAGGCCAATACATAAACTGATTACACTTCTGAATATCAATGTAAAGTCCTAAATAAAAAATTAACAATCATAATTCATCAACACATTAAAAGATACTTCACAACCAAATGGAGTTTATTTCAGGAATGAAAAGATGGCTCACTATTAGAAAATCTATTAATACAGAATAGATCTAAGGAGAAAAATTATATAATGTTCTCCATTGATGCTGAAAAAGAATTTGACAAAATTCAAACCATATTTTCTATTTTAAAAATTCAATAATATAGGAACTGAGAGAATTAAAACACAGTATAAAGTCTAATTAAAATGGCATTAAGAGGGGCGCCTGGGTGGCGCAGTCGGTTAAGCGTCCGACTTCAGCCAGGTCACGATCTCAAGGTCCGTGAGTTCGAGCCCCGCGTCAGGCTCTGGGCTGATGCCTCAGAGCCTGGAGCCTGGAGCCTGGAGCCTGTTTCCGATTCTGTGTCTCCCTCTCTCTCTACCCCTCCCCCGTTCATGCTCTGTCTCTCTCTGTCCCAAAAATAAATAAACGTTGAAATAAATAAATAAATAAAATAAAATGGCATTAAGAAACAGATCAATGGAATAGAATTAAAAGTTAAAATAGGGGGCGCCTGGGTGGCACAGTCGGTTAAGCGTCGGTCTTCAGCCAGGTCACGATCTCGCGGTCCGTGAGTTTGAGCCCCCGCGTCGGGCTCTGGGCTGCTGGCTCAGAGCCTGGAGCCTGTTTCTGATTCTGTGTCTCCCTCTCTCTCTTCCCCTCCCCCGTTCATGCTCTGTCTCTCTCTGTCCCAAAAATAAAAAATAAACGTTGAAAAAAAAAAGTTAAAATAGGCCCAAATACATGTTGGAGTGTATTATATTACAAAGTCAATTTTGTAATTGACCAAATCATTGGTGTAACAATAAACTTTTTGTAAAAAAAAAAAAAGTGCTTTTGGAACAATTTGGTAATCATAGGAAGAAACATATCCTACATCTAACAATAGAATAGATGTCAAATGAATAAAATATTTAAGTGTTCAACATGAAACCATAAAAGTAGAACAAGACACAGTATTTGTAACTTTACAGGGGAAAGTTTTCTAACCATGTCTCAAAATCCAGATTCCTCTAAAACATATTAAGAAATTTTATTACATAAAAATGAAAAAGAAACTTCTCATGGTGCAAAAAATTTAAGTAAAAACAAAAGAAAAAAAAGTGGTTAAAATATTTGTACCACTGGGAATGCAAGCTGGTGCAGCCACTCTGGAAAGCAATATGGAGGTTCCTCAAAAAACTAAAAATAGAACTATCCTACGACCCAGCAATTGCACTACTAGGCATTTATCCACAGGATACAGGCGTTCTGTTTCAAAGGGACACATGCACCCCCATGTTTATAGCAGCACTATCAACAATAGCCAAAGTATGGAAAGAGCCCAAATGTCCATCGATGGATGAATGGATAAAGATATATATATATATATATATATATATATATACATATATATACACCATATACACACACACCATATATATATACACACACCATATATATATATACATATATATACACCATATACACACACACCATATATATATATATATATATATATATATATACACACACCATATATATATATATATATATATATATATATATATATATACTGGAGTGTTACTCAGCAATCGAAAAGAATGAAATCTTGCCATTTCCAACTACGTGGATGTAACTGGAGGGTATTATGCTAAGTGAAATTAGAGAAAGACAGATATCATATGACTTCACTCATATGAGGACTTTAAGAGACAAAACAGATGAACATAAGGGAAGGGAAACAAAATTAATATAAAAACAGGGAGGGGGACAAAACAGAAGAGACTCATAAATGTAGAGAACAAACAGAGGGTTACTGGAGGGGGTGTGTAAGGGGGGATGGGCTAAATGGGTAAGGGGCACTAAGGAATCTACTCCTGAAATCATTGTTGCGCTATATGCTAACTAATTTGGAAGTAAATTTTAAAAAATAAAAAATAAAATTAAAAAAGGTAATATGGAAAGATCTCCAGGGTATATGATTAAGTGAAAAAAAGTAAGGTTTAGTTAGAACAATTCATAGTGTGCTGTTTTTATGTAAGGAGGGAAATTAAGAATATGCATTCATGTTTGCATCTATTTGCATAAAAACACTGGAATAAAATTAGAGCTGTGTGGGGTGAATGAGGTAAAGTAGAAATGACACCTTTCAATATAAACTTTTGATTTTTGAACACATGAATACATTACTCATCCAAAACTTTAATGTAAGGAAGCATTATAGGGCCTTCAGGAAACATGTAAAGCTGTCAGATAGCAATAGTAATGAGAGAAATATACACTAAAATACTATTTTGTAACAATTAGATTAACAAAATTCAAACAGTTTGAAATGCTGCTTGGTACTCTATTGGCAAGATGTGGAAAAAACAAGAATTTCCATATAATGCTGATGAAAATACAAATTGGTACAACCACCTGACTAACCAACTTAGTTTCCAATAAAGCTCAAGACACACTTGCTGTATAACTCTGCAATTGCACTTCCTAAAGACAATCTCATCCAGCTGCACAAGACATATACAGAGATACTCACTGTGGCACTGTTTGTAATAGCAAAAAACTGGGAAGAACATACTAATATTGAGTAGGAGAATAGGTAGATTAAAGCATGTTCATGGTGTTAAAATGAATCACAGCTATTTGTGTCTATGTGTCTAGATATTTAAAACATAAGGTTGAATGAAAAAGTCAAGTCGGGAAATGGTATATACAGTATGATATCACTTATGTGAAGTTTAAAACTACTCAAGACAATAGATACATTGTTTATGGATAAATATGTAAAAATAGCATTAAAATGTACCCAATACAGTTCCTCTGAGGACCAAGCCATGGGAATTAGATCAGGAAAGAATAATGAGAGAACTTCAAATCTATTATCAGTTTAGTTTTCCATAAAACATCTGAAAGAAATGTGTATAGCAAAATGTTGAGATGTGTTAAATATAATGGCTGTTGGTTATATTATTTCTGTGCTTCTGTAGTTATTTGAAGTTATTTCATTGCTTAAAATCTAATCAAGGGAAAAGATCCAAGGGCTTACTTATTTCATACAAATCTAGGGTCAGAGGGACTAATGTCACCAATTTGAGTTGCTCACTGCAAAACTGTTTTCCAGAAATATAGCAAGAGCCATTATACTCTTTTTGAAAACCATCTAATATTGATTTTTTTTCAATCTATCTTCCCCAAATCATCAGATCCACAAAGTAAAGGAAGCAGTAACTCCTGTCTTATTTCTACAACCTTAGAAAGTGTTCCCAATCCCAAGCTACTGAGAAAACAGATAGGATGAAAGGAATATTATGCCTGTGAGAATGGATAAGGTTGCTGTTGCCAGCATTGGAATTTTTGTGTCTCCTTGGAAGGCCTGTTCCCACTTGGCTTCCTTTTTAGTTTCTGGGGTTGAACGTTGTAATCATTGTAGATGAGGTTAACCACGGTCATTTATTATGTCCTAGTAAAAATATGTTTTGTGGAAGTCTCATTACATCTTGCCATTACATTTTGCTACTATCAAACAAACAAAAAAGAACAAAAAAAAGAACAAAATTAATTTTACAAAAAAAAATATGAAGCCAACTATATACACAATACATTTCATACTGTGGTTTCAGTACTTTCAGACAACAGAGGGTAATAAATAAAATGTATGAGTGGAGCCATAAATTCTCTAGCAACTAGCAGGTTGATGGAAAGGGTGTTTCTCATCTCTTCATCACAGCAGGGTCAAATTCACCATGCAAGTGAATTGCTGAATCAAACTTCATCAGAAGTGCTCATTCTCTGAAGGGCTCAGGAAACAACTTACTAGACTTGACTGAGCTTACCCAGCACATCGCGGCAATGCAAAGTCAGTATCCCCCATCTATATGGAAGGTAGTGTACGATTGAGAAAGTATGCTGGCTTCAGAGGGTGCCAAAGACCTGGGTTCAAGTTCCAGCTTTACTTAGGTATACGGTCATTTAATGTCTCTGGGCCTTAGTTTACTCGTCATTAAAATAAAGGGAGTTAGGGGCGCCTGGGTGGCGCAGTCGGTTAAGCGTCCGACTTCAGCCAGGTCACGATCTTGCGGTCCGTGAGTTCGAGCCCCGCGTCGGGCTCTGGGCTGATGGCTCAGAGCCTGGAGCCTGTTTCCGATTCTGTGTCTCCCTCTCTCTCTGCCCTTCCCCCATTCATGCTCTGTCTCTCTCTCTCTGTCCCAAAAATAAATAAACGTTGAAAAAAAAAATTAAAAAAAAATAAAATAAAATAAATAAAATAAAGGGAGTTAAATAAACACAAAGAACAATATGGTGGCTGCCAGAGGGGAGGGAAGTGGGGGGGGGGGCAAGATGAAGTAAATGAAGGGTATTAAGAGGTACAAATTTTCAGTTATAAAATTATCACAGGGATGAAAAGCAGAGAATAGGGAATACAGTCAGTAATACTGCAGTAATTTTGTATGGTGACAGATGGCAACTATACTTACCATGGCAAACAATTTGTAATGTATATAAATGTCCAGTCACCATGTTGTACACCCGAAACTACTATGTTGTATGTCAACTATACATCAATTAAAAGTTTTTTTAATAAAATAAATGGAGTTAAGAAAAGTCCTCTAATGTCCCTTTAAATACAAACACCTAATGACTTGAGTCTCTACTTGCTATGTAATTTACAGAAACCTCATTCCACCTTCCTAACAATCTCTAACCATCAGTGTGTCCAAACTTCTGCTATTCCCTATCCTCAGCTATGGAATAAGAAATGAAGAAAAGAAAACTAGGTCAAGGAATGTTTCCATTGCTTCTGAAACCACGTTACAACATTTACTCTTTTGTAATAACTATGTTCTGCTAGGTTTTCTAATTATAACAGCACACACTTAAATTAACTATAATAACCACACAATTGAAACAAAGCTTATGCAGCCAAGCCTGCATAGGTATGCTCAGATACATATTACTTAGTAGTTTCAACTGTAAGATAACATATTGCACTCAATTACTGACTATGTTGTATTTTGGTATTCCTTTATTGACCCTTAGGAGAAAAAAAAAGAACTTCTTTGTGGTTTATTAGAGTAAAATATAAAATGACTATAAAGCTGTCCTGTGAAGTACTAACATTATGATTGCTTGTATCTTTAATAATAATACATTATCATGCCTTTGGGGAAAGGAGCCTTTTTGCCAACTTCTGACATCTGAATTGAAATAGCTCCTCTTCAGTAAGAGACATAATACTTTTAAAATGCTGAGTAAGTGCATCAGCTCTATTTCCTTATTATGCCAGTGGTTAATGTCACCTTTAAGGTGACAGCAACCTCATCAGGGATTGAATAAAAAACAGTGCTATGGTCCTACTTTGGGGGTTCATTCAAGTAACCAAAGGTTTAATAAGAATGTCTTTTTTCTTAAAGCCTGTCTGAATACTAATATCTCCATGAACCCTTAGATTATATAAAGTTTCTCAACATCCAGTTCAAAGTGCAAAATTTAAGCAATTACCATTTGCTTGTCTTTTATTAGTCAAATAATATTTTCACTTCTCAGTTTTATTGAAATGATAGAACTAGTTTACTCAACTGTTCTGTTTTTTGTTTCTGTTTCTGTTTTATTTTGTTAAGAATGTAGTCTTGAGTAGTTGTTGTTTTATTTTTTTGAAGATTTTATTTTTAAGTAATCTCTACACCCAACATGGGGCTTGAACTCACAACCTTGAGATCAAGAGTCACACACTCCACCAACTGGGCCAGCCAGGCACCCCTTGAGTAACTGTGTTCTTAATCTCTTCAGGAGGAATTAGTTTATAAAAGGTATGAAGTTACTTCAGCTCTTCTGTTTTAGACCATAATTAAAAGGTAACTAAATCATTTCTGAGCTAAAATCAATTCCCTAAACAACTTGGTTTTACCACAGAAGAGCATATGCATAAGAAAGGAGGGAAGAGTTCTGGGTCAGGTATACACTGATAAGTAAAATATTAGATTGTGGTGAAATTTACACTCAACCTTGTTAACGGCTAGAGCACTGGTTCAAACTCTGATTGCCAAAAAAGCAAAATCTCCTAGCTGTTTAATCAAGAATGGAGGGCAAGCAACTGAAGGGCATAAACACAACTGTGAGAAATGTGATTGAGTACTTCCCACTGAGGATTATCAATGCTCCTCCTTCTGGAATATTGTTTGGGGAAGTGTGAAAAAAATCCATGCTAAATGTCCCTTCTCAAATCAATTCATACTTAAACAGCTGCAGAAAGTTCAGTCAGATGCTTATTTAGTGAAAAGAGACGGCAATGATCATAGCTGCATGGAAAAGCTCCATGATTAATTAATTGTGTTTAGACAGTCATTACTGTTTTTCACTAATGAAAGGTTATAGGTTCTGGTCATTGATAACCCACAATAAAGATGAAAGCATATTCTTATTAGTTGTTCATTTCATGTAAAGAAAAATGCTACAAGATAGTTTACCTACTTCTATCCGCAATCTTTAGAAAATGACTTCATTTGTGAACCAAAGTCTACAACAAACCTCACAGTGTGGAAATAAACTTTGCCACAGTGATTAAATTTTAGTACACAGATATTCATTTCTTTTAGCACAGGACTACAAATGTAAGTATGGGTGCCAATCCAAATACTTACCTAAAAGTAAAATCCAGATTGAGGGCCACTGAGAGAAAGCAGCTGCATTTCAAAGTCAACGGATTAAGGGAGTAAAAATGCACAGGGAGTGATACAACAGATTAGAGAGATGACCCACTCTGGTGGAGAAATCACCGCACAGGAGGTTAGAGTTTGAGCCTGGGTTCTAATAGTGCTTCTGGCTCCATATGCAATGTTGGGCAAGCCACTTAATTTCTTAAAGCTTCAGTTTTTCATTTGTAAAATCTAAGAACTAGATTTGATTATTAGTTAGATCTTCTCTCAAGCTTTGATTCTATTGATCTATGAGCACTCTAAGCTGTTAGCCTCAAAACCCAACCAAATAAAATTTTTTGACATTATACTCCTACCATGTGTACTTGTTTATAAATTATATATATACTATACATAATATACTAGAGTACGCATATGTGAAATGTATTAAAAATATGACTCAGGGGCAGTTGGGTGGCTGAGTCAGTTTAGGGTCCGACTTCGGCTCAGGTCATGATCTCACAGTTCATGAGTTCAAGCCCCACGTCGGGCTTTGTGCTGACAGCTCAGAGCCTGGAGTCTGCTTCGGATTCTGTGTCTCCCTCTTTCTCTGCCCCTCCCCTGCTTGCACTCTCTCTCTCAAAAATAAATACACATTTAAAAAAATATGACCCAAAATATTTAAAAAGATGAGTTAAACATGAATAATATCTTAAAGATAACTTACTTGATGTGTTTACCAACAAAAGATTGACTACACTTCATTCTTGTGATATAGTATCAAAACATGATTCTAAGGCCACATTTTTTCCAATACTTAATTTTAGGGTTTGACATTAACAAAAATGATACTCACAAAGATACAGAGATCCAGATGGAAGAAATGTATCAGTGACTGAATTTATTAACACTCATACTTTTCACTTTCATCCAGTATCAACACTAACAACACAAAGGCTTTTGTTGAAATTCATGAAAGAAGAAAGAAAGAAAGAAAGAAAGAAAGAAAGAAAGAAAGAGGAGAAAAGGCAGAAATTACCAATACTGGTAATGAAAGAGGAGATATCACTATAGATCCTACAGACATTACAAAGTTTGGGGTTATTATGATAAACTTTATGTCAACAAATTAAAATTTTTAGATTAAATGCAAAGATTCCTTGAAAAAGTTTACCAAAAATTATACAAGAAAAAAAAAAAAGAAACATCTGAGTAGATCTAAGTGTACTAAATAAGTTGAATAACTGAATAACTTACAACCTTCATACAAAAAGTCTCCAGGCCCAGATAGCTTGAAAAATGAATTTTTCAATCAAAGAAAAAAATAACATGAATATTAGAAATGACAACAAAACCCTTCCAGAGAATAAAAAAAGTAGAATAATTCCCTACTTGTTTTATGAGACCAATTTGTTTTTTCAGGTTAAAGACAAAGCCATTACATGAAAAGGTGAAATCATATATGATCATCTCAAAAAATACGGAAGTAATGGATGAAAGTCAATACCTGTTCAGAATTAAAGGTCTTAGAAACCTAGAGATAGAAAGGAATTTTCTTAATGTGATAAAGTGCCCACCAAAAGCATCATACTAAATGATGAAACACTGAGTATTTCCCCTCTGAGACTGAGAGCAAGAGAAGGATGTTTGCCATCATCATTACCATTGAACACTGTACTAAAGGCCTAGCTCTGCAAGAAAGAATAAGAAATAAAAGGCTTAAGGATTGAAAAAGAATAAAATTATCATTATTTGCAGATGACCTGATTGTATATATACAAAATCTAAAATCATCTACAGATAAACTGTGTCAGGAAGTTAATTTATCAGGGTGAGAAGATATAAAACACCGATATACAAAAGTCAACTCCTTTTTTGATATACCCTCCAAAATTAAGAAAATAAAATTAGAAGAAAAATACCATACTATCTATAAAAGGAAAAAATGGTAAAGTGTACTTCATAAAAATTAAATTCTTTTGCTAATGAAAAAACACCATTAAGAAAATTAGAAAAATAATCCACTGTGAGGAGATATTCACAATAATTATTTCTGAAAGACTTATATTGAGAATATATTTTAAAAAACTACAAGTCAAAAGCAAAGGGACAAACAACCCCATAAAGAATAGGCAAAAAAAATCTGAATACACACGAGAACAGAAGACATAAAAAGCTCCAAAGCACATGAAAAGGCACTCGACATTATTAGTCATATACAGAAATGCCAATTAAAAATGAAATACATAGGCTTTTGCTGACATTTGGCTGGTGATAACTTCATACCCAGTAGGATGACTAAAAATAAAAGACTGACAATGACGAAGAGTTGATGAGAATGTGGAGTAACTGGAGCCCTCATCCACTGCCAGTGTTGGGGGGGGCGGGTTGCGGTATGGAAAATGCTTCAACCACTTTAGGAAACTGCTTGGAAGTTTCGCAGAAAGTTAAGCAGTTAAGCATATACCTACTCTAGGACCCAGCAGCTTCACTCCTAAACATTGACCTGAGCAAAGTAAAAACATATGCACACATACAACTCGTACAAGAATTGTTATTAAAGCTTTGTTCATAATCGCCCCAAACTTCAAACGGTCTAAAGTTACACTAACAGGAAAATGAATGAACTGTGTATAACTGTACAGTGGAATGCTTCTCAGGAGCAAATAGGGAATTTCTGATACACGCAAAAACATGCATAAATGTCAAAGACATTATGTTGAGTGAAAGAAACCAGACACAAAAGAGGATGTGTTATGTGAGCACATTTATTTGAAGTCCAAGAACAAGCAATACTAATATGGAGTGACAGGACCCCAAATGTCTAGGATGGGGATGGAGAGACTGATTGGAGAGGGCATGAGGGACTCTCGGAAGCTGTGGATATTCTCTGTCTCACAGGGAGTGGTGGTTACACAGGTATTTACAATGTGAAAAAACTCATCAAACTGTACAGTGAAAATCTGTGCATCTTATTGTGCCTAAATTATACCTCAGTAAAAATGTAATTAAAAAATCACTTACACAAACATACAAAATATTGAATGTATAGGAATAAATCTAACCACAGTGTTTGAGACTTCTACCCAGAAAACTGCTGAGAGAAACTAGAGAAAACGTAAATACATGGAGGGATAAACCGTGTTTATAATATGATATATGGAGAGGATTACAGAATAGTAGGAAATAAATAATGCTGAACGATGTGAAAAAAGACATAAATTAGAGTCAATTTTACCAGCAAATTAAACTGAGGTTTGAAATAACCAAACTTCTCAACAAAATACTTTTTAAACTACTTTAAAATTGATCCCTAACCCTATAGGATAATAAGAACATCAAAGTGAGGTGAAGAATTGTAGGAAATAATGTGGTACCAAGACTGTCTTTTGTGGTAATGGCTTCTGTTAACCCTTGAGCCTCTCCTTTAACTACTGCATTGTGTGCATATGATGGCAGATTAAGTCGAGGGCCTGCCTGAAGTGGGGATGCTAAATCCAGAATTTACAAAACACAAAAGGGCAGGAGATATGATGGGGTTCAGCACACACTGTCCCAAAATATGGCACACCTTGGCATACTATTTCAAGTGGAAGGAATCCGAGAAACGGCAGATAAGAAAGGATTTTCTGATCTTCCACTGAAGCAGGCCGTAAAACCCACATGTGAGAAGTACCCTCCTGTACTTGGATGAAAGGAGCAGACTTGTCTGGAGACAGAGGGACATTGAGAGGAAGTTGTTTTCCCAAGTTTACTACACTTAGCTCATACCCCTTTTGGTCCTAACACATTTTTCCACAACTCTACTCTTCATCAAACCTAGCAAAAAAATACCCAGGTTTAACGACTTCTTCAAGGTCTTCATTTCTTTCTGAAAGCTCCCATGCCAAGGTGAGATGGGGAAATGGAAGGACCCCATAAAAATCAGCTTTTGTTCTTCTTCCTGCTTTCTGTTCTTGCCAGGACATGCAACCCCAGCCCACTTTACACATGCCTCAGAATGCCCTCCTGGTAAGGGACAAGGAGTTCATGATTCCTCTAGAATAGATGATATCTAAGGAAGGGCCAGGTGAGAAGGACCTGAGGAAGCCAGCATATGTGCATTCCAGACCAAGGCTCTATACATCTTGATGCCAAGGTTCCCTGGCTCCAAGAATAACACCTGAGCCTTGGTCTTCTAACCAGTTCCTGGATGCCTGAGGGGACACGTATACCAGAATCCGAACAAAGACAAGACCCCCTCCTTCCCTTTCTGAGTTTGTCGAATGCTGTGTCTGTATCTGAGCTCTCTATATCTTCAATAAATTCTGCTCTTATTTCCTGTGGGCTCATGTTTGATTTCCATCCTACATGAAGCCGAGGACCCTCTTGGCTGCTCCTGCAGGACCCCTCTGGGTCCCCAGACTCAGCCTGCCTGCATCAAAGGAAAACTTATATTAAATAAATGTATGCTTTTCTCTTCTTGATCTGTCTTTTGTTACAGGGCTCCACCCAAAAGCCTAGAAGGGTGGAGGAAAAATATGTTTTTCCTCCCCTATAGATATTGTGGTTGAAAACCATCATAAACAATAAACAGAAACTAAATAAATAAATAAATAAGCAGATATAATATATTTAAGTGATGAGATGCAGAACGAAAATAACGATGTTTAACATATTTAAGAAATAAAAGGGAAACTTGAAAAATGAAAGAGTAGAGAGCAATCAGATTTAAGAACAGATTTAATCAAGAACCAAATAAAATTTCAGAAAGCAAAATACATACAAGAATGGAAAAATTAAAACTCAGCAGATGAGGGGTGCCTGGGCGGCTCAGTCGGTTAAGCGTCCAACTCCGGCTCAGGTCATGATCTCACAGTTCATGGGTTTGAGCCCTGCGTCAGGCTCTATGCTGACAGCTCAAAGACTGGAGCCTGCTTCAGATTCTGTGTCTCCCTCCCCCTGCTCGCTTGCTCTCTCTTTCTCTCAAAAACAAATAAACATTAAAAAACAAAACAAAAAAAAAAAACCTCAGCAGATGAGACTTCATGGAAGAGGGAATTAGTGAATGGAGAAGAAAGTATCCAGAGAAGTGCTACAGAGTCAAAGAGATGGAAAACATAAAGGTTAAAAGGAATAAATAGTAAAGTAGTAATAGAAACAGAACAATAGAGTAACTAATTGGAATTCCAGAACAAGATAATAGAAGGGAGAAGAGCCAATAATCTATATGGGGAACAAAAATTAAACACAGCCCCTACCTCACACATATACATATATGAATTCAAAGATCACCCATCAACCTAAACATTGAAGCTACAAGTATTACCCTCTAAAAGTAAACATAGGAGACTATGTTTGTGAATTTGGAGAAGATAATCATTTCTTAGCAAGAAGGCAAAAAGCATTCATCTTAAAGGAATATCTTTGGGAATGCTGACTTTATCAAAGTTAAAAATTTCTGCTGATCAAGAAACATGAAGGGAATGAAAAGGCAAGCTACGGACTGGAAGAATATATTAACGGCACATATATCTGACAAATGGTTAGTACTGAGAATATCAAGTTATAAAGTACTCTTACAAATTAATAATAAAAGAAAAACAACTCAATAAAAAATGAGCAAGACTTCAACAGACACTTCATTAAAAAAGATATATGAATGGCCAGAAAGCACAGGAAAAGGTGCTCAACATCATTAATCAGATGAAAATTAAAACCACTAGAGGACCTAGCTTGACACTACTTGAATGTCTAAAATGATCAAGACAACACTATGTGGTAGCAGGAGGGAAAAAAAGACAACACTTTATTGGCAAGGATATGAAGCAATTGGAAGTCACACACTTTGTTGGTGGGAGTGTAAAATGATACAACTACTTCGGAAAAATGGATGTCCCTGCTGTGTTATAAACTGTGCTTTTTACCTTCCTCTCTTGTATTACATGGGCCAAAGCTTTCCCCTTTGTGCTTAAGCTGGTTCAGATCAGGTTTGTCTTGAGAGCAGCCAGGGAATTCTGTCCTACACTAAAAGATAAGATACGTGGATGGTACCACTGGGTATGTGTCGCTGTTATGCCAGGCAATGTGGAACTTGGACCGCTTAACCGCAGGTCCATAGGCAAGGACTCGAACGTCCCGCTCAGATACGCATCCACAAAGCCAGAAAGTCTGAACTGTGAACTACATGTCATTTGTTACTCTTTCCCTGGCTGTGCCCTTGTGTTTTCTGCCTACAGTGGCCTTCTGATGCAGACAATCTGGGTCAATAAACATGAATGGATGGTTAAAGAAGAAGGGAGAGGAAAATGAGAAAAATCATGAAATAATAAATGGCAATGGTAAAATATTAATTTGAAAACCAACTTTGGGGACTTGCATAATGTACATGCAGTCCACACAACCATAAATTAAGTATTAGCAAAAACAACCGTATAATTTTCATGATTATACAGACTGTGGCCTTCAAAAAATGCTAGTGGCAGTAGACACAGTACTACATTTAAGTAAGACATTAAGTAAGATACTTGCACATTCCAAGAATTAAAGCAGCTGGGCCTTACATAGACTAGTGGGTACACACAAGAACATTCTGAATTGGAGTTCACCTTTTTATGATGTTAGACAAATGCAGTAATAAGTCAAATGGAAAACATGGTATTAATTTACCTTCAAGTCCCATGTACATATAAATAACCTTAAACTATCTGTGTGACTGCAGGTATACTTTCCTTCCAGAGCTCTCTATTTCTCAGGCTTTCAAGCACTGGAGAAATCAGTCAGGTGGGACATATATCTGGATCAACATTATTTCTGTTGGAGACATTCATTCTTCGGTTCTTTACCTTGTGGCTCTTAGCTTACTCTAATGCAGACAAAATAACCACCTGCTACTTTGCTTCACCATATTTTCCACTTGACCTTTCTTAACATGTAGAACTTTGGACAAAGAATAACACATACCTGTGTCATAATGCACAATAAGTCTTTTGCTGTGATTGCCCACAGTCTGTGGCTCAAAGTCCACTTCCAGTTGCATGGATTCTCCCACATTAAGAGTTCCAACAGGTGGCTCTACGGAGAAAGGCCTGCAGCACACATGGAGACGCACCATCAGAACACATCCTGACACGTGTGAGAGGAGGAGAAGATACAGACAGGACTTGTAGCTCTGTAGACAGCTAAGACCCCCCACCCCAACTGAATGAATCAGAAGTACAGTATACTTTACCCCCTAATGTGAAAGATTTTGGTTTTAAGGTTAAAATAGCAGTAACAGATCAACAAGTCTAAGAGAAATTTAAATGGTATCATAATATTCTTGTTTGTGTCCTTGCCTTTCAGCCATTCTTTTAGCATTCATTGAGTGATTCCAGCGGTCAGACTTAAAACATGTATGCAAATACTGTAAGCTGGAACAGAAAAGTACCTTCAAAGGGATAGAAATCAAGTTTTGTGACAGTTCAGTGAAGTTTTCATAATGGAAAAATATATCAGAGTCCCAAAAGATCACACAATCACAGGAAGATAATTTGAGGGCAGTTTAACAAGGGGTCTATTGAAAAGGGGCTTAGGAATATACAGGAACTACAAAAGATGATACAATCCCCCAGGGCTATAAACAGTAAAGCCTTTATGACCTCTAGGCCCAAAGAGCCAAGGAGCAGCGGTGGTTTTGAAGCCCACAAGAGTCCTACTTGAGAATGCTGCCTTATGAGGAGCAAAGAGCTTCAGTCAAGACAGACAGCCCAGGTGGCCTCACAGAGAAGACACTAGGGGAGAAACTGTCCTGACCTCACATCCTCCTGTCTCATCACCTGCTGGGACCCCTACTGGCTGAACCGAACTAGAAGCCAAAGCCTTGGGAGTCTGCTGACCTAAGCCATACAGGTCAGCCCTCTGGGTGACAGCAAGTTGGAGAAGGGTGGAGAACATTTAGAAAGGCAAACTGGGGGGTGTCTGGGTGGCTCAGTCGGTTACACGTCCGACTTCAGCTCAGGTCATGATGTCATGGTTCATGAGTTCGAGCCCCAGGTCAGGCTCTGTGCTGAAGCTCAGAGCCTAGAGCCTACTTCAGATTCTGTGTCTCCCTCTCTCTCTTCCCACCCCCCTCCCCTGCCCACCCCCATTCATGTTCTGTCTCTCTGTGTCAAAAATAAATAAACATTAAAAAAAATTTTTTTTAAAAAAAGGCAAACTGGGGACAAGTCCTGTGTGGAAAATAGAATTTGGGCATGTAGACATTATGGAGTGATAGGGTAGATTTGGGAACAGGAAATAGTTTCATCTAATTTCCCTGGAAGTGTTAAGAGAGAAGCTGGATCTGACCATGAAGTACCTTAAATAACTTACAGCATTCTTCCTTTTCAATAAAAAAACCCAGCCCATTTAATTATTTTCATGGTCCATTTCACTTCTCTAAATTGCTAGTTTTTCAAAGTAATGCGTTGTACAATGTATCTGGCAGGCTAAGCTGCATCTGATTATTTACTTCCATCACAACCATTTTTTAGTTTCATCCCTTAAATCTTTCCTTAGATAATGAATTTAATGTCAGAAAACCTGAACTTTCTTTGGTGAGGAGATAGCTGTGGCAAGGGTAGCACTCGGTGGTACCTGTGATCATCATTGCAAGATGTTCAATGCTTCCTACCACGGACAACTGTTTATTTCCCCTGGGGCTCTCTACTTGGATCTCCCTCTACTTTCACTTCTTTATCTTCCCATGCCTTTGTGATTTTCCCACACCTACAGCACCAATCCTCCAGCAAACTCCAGGCATTTCTGTCGAGGCTCTATGCAGTAGTGGTCCTTAGCATGAAGCCACCTAAGAAGTTCAAAATCCAGCTCTGCCATGACCTTACAGCAAGTCACTGAAAATTTTGTCTCTATGGGGGTGATGACAGCACCTACTTCATAGGGCTGTAGGGAGGACTAAAGGAGCTGGTACAGGTGAAGAGCTTAAAACAATGCCTGGCACATAGGAAGTGCTAAACAAGTGTTTATTATTATTTATGTTATCTCTCTCACTGGCAGCCTCTAGATGGGAGATGGCCTGAGGATGATCTTGGCTGTTTAAATGAGTTCAAGGTCTTATTATTCTCCTCTCAATACTTCACACTGCTCTAGGGATACTGCAAAAAACATACACAGGTAGTAACACATTCATCTTTTTTCAAACACCTTCAGTGGTCCTCATAATCTATGTAATCAAGTTCAAAGTCCTAGGCATTTGAGGTCCCATGCAATCTGCTCCCAACTACATTTTGCATTCTTATTAAACACATACATCTGTCCAAATGTCCCAAACATCTGTCACATTCCAAGTCAGAATGGGGAGGGACAGGGTGAGAGGGCTCTGCTCTCTACACTTGAACCTCACCTAGCACTGCACCACCTCCCTCTTCCAACTAGACTGTGCCCTCCACATAGACCACTAAGGTCACACAAGAATACTTACCATTTTCCACAGGTCATAATTCTCCCAAAGCCACTTAAAATTGCTCAGACTCAAAGCCACCTCTTAGATAGACTCTTCCCTGATTCTCTGTCTTGTTAACAAAGTCTCTTTCCTCTCAGAGCTGTGACTTTCTTTTCACTTCTTACTTCAGTTCACCTTGTACTACAGTTAGTTTTCATGCCTGGCCCTGTCAATAGCTACAGACTCTTGAGATGACAGGAAAGGGAAAGCAAATAAACTTCCATGAGCACGGACTCCATACTGGGCACTACACTGGGCACCTTACATATGCCAAACCTTGTAATCCTGGAAAAAACCTGCAGTAAGTAGGTACTATTATTGCATTTTAGACATGAGAAAATAGATGCTCCAAAAGGGCAGGCAACTGGCCCAAAGTTGCCCAACAGGTAGTGGTGGAGTTGCCTTCAAGTTCAAGTTCTTCCTGCCTACCCAAACCATTCCTGAACATGGAAACCACCTAGTTAGGCTTATCTTTGTGTCTCTCACCCCCCACACAGTTCTGTACTCACAGAAGTCTCTCAGAAGAGGTTGTAGATTGAATTATAACCAACTTTCAGAGTGAAATAAAAATATCTGTAATCATTAAATAATCTTTATAACATCTTGGTGGAACAAAAAAGGAACAGACTTTCTGTATCTCAAGAATCCCTGCTTCCTGAGATGAAGGTAAGTCATCCAAAATAAATCTCACAGCCTTAAAAGTTTTTTCCTTCCTTATGGCATCAGTAAGAATCTTAAGAATTGACAACTGGGCCCAGTTTCCTGACTTTGGGAACAATGTTGTGATATTTTCTTCTATCTTTGCTTCCCTAGTTTCTAATATTTTTCTTCCTACATGGTGCTTTCATTTTCTTTTCAAACATTTCTTGGTGGCAAAAGGCACAGTTTTGAAATCAATTGGATAGTATTATCTCAGTTGCAAAACCCAAGCTAATTTTCTATGGACAAGGAGACCCCTCTCTAGGACCTCCAGAAATCCAAATTCTATACAAAGGTAACAGATACTTTCCTGTTGTGCTCACTGTGGGGTTTATATTACATTCAATTTCTTCAGCAGTTAAAAAATCACCTGGGATCACCAATGGTACTTAGCCTAAGCTTTCTCAATAAATCAGATGTTAATTGAGTAGAGTGTGTTAAGTTCTGGTGCTTAAACATTGTCTATAATTCGATTTCGTACTTCATTTTTACCACAGGCAGACAGGCTGAACTGGCTAGAAAATATCAAGTATCAGAAAATGCTCTTAACTAAGAGGTAAAAGGCATTGTCTCTCAAGGGCATAAGGCTGGCTCTGTCTACCAAAATGTTTGGTTTTGATATAATATTCTCATTAATACTGAGTGCTTGATTAAGGACAGAACCCGAGTTCGTAAAAAATAAGGAGACATAACAAAGATTTTGAGTTTTCATTCAATTCCCTATAAACTGCTCTTGAAAACTAATATTTTAGTTCAATTTAGATTCAATATTTTAGCAAAAGGTCAAGATTGGCTCTGTTATATTAAATATGGAATATAATATTAGTATGTTTTCTTCAGACAATCTTTCTTATTAGCTGATTCCTAACCTGAGGTTTTAGATTTTGAGATTGCTTCCTAAACTTTTCTATTGCACCTTCCAAAATTAATCTTACTTTAAGAGTCAAAATTATTCTGGTACCTACTAGACTTTCACATCAAATCTGTAATAAAGTTGAAGAGTAATTGTTTATGTTCTCTGTATATTTTACAGTACATTGCAACTCCTTTTATTCATATAAAAACCATTATGCCTATTTTGTAGTACTGGGAGCATTTTTTTTTTACTTTAAATTATTGTAGAAGTTTATAGCTGTAGCTTTGCCTTTGTGATATACTGTTGGATAGGCATCCTATAAACATTTATTGAGCACTTATTTCTTCTAGGCACTATATTTGATGCTAGGAAAATACAAATGAGAAGAGTTAGATACAACCTTTGCATTTGAGAAGCTCATATTCTAATGAGGGCAACAAGCAAATAAAGTTTTATTTTTAAAATTTATATGAACCCAACCATTTATAAACTTAGCCATTAATTAAATCGTTATTTCAATAAAAAGAATATGATCTGTTTTTTAAAGAATTTCCCATGAGATACTGTTTCTAACTGTGTATTGACTCTAAACGGGACCAAACAGGAGACCCTAGGTTTTTTCACTGCAAAGTCTCACAGTATATCCATTGCCCTCCCATGTCTATTGGCAATCATATTAACTGAAAGAGTGGTCCTCACCCCTGTCGGGGCAACAAAACCACCTGTGCATTTTTTAGAAAGGATGCTTGTCAGGGCATCTCCCCAAGATTCTGATTCAATGCAATGTGACCACAAGTTCAATTACATCCTTTCTCATTGTAGCCAGCAAGGTTCTCGGTTGAAAACAAAAGAAACCAACTCCGGCTAACTTAAACAGAAAAGGGATTTATTGGAAGGATTTGGAGTAGCTCACAAAATTGACAGCATGGTTGGAAAATACAATTTTGTGGAAAGAACATGAAATTACTGTATCATGAATAGATACTATATCTAAACAGAAAAGCAAAAATATTTGCAAACAGGGAATTTGAGAGATTGATGAGAGAGATGAGAAGCCCAACTTAAGATGGTGAGATTCCTCAGGGGTTAGTAACAGCAGTTAGCCATTTCCACTCCTGGGTTGGAGACACAAGAAGAGGAGGAAGTGTTATCAGATCCTGGGGACCTGGAAGAAGTTGAAACCACGGCAGGCTGCTCTGCTGACAATTAGAACCAGAGAGGAGATGGTTCACTGCTGGGGACTCTGCTGAAGTCTGAGAGGGAGGAGGAGAAATGCCCTGGCTGTTTGCTACCCTGCAATCTCCTTCTAGTGCCCTCCCCCTTGCCCCTCAGTGGTCAAACCCAACAGGAATCCAGCTGGCCTAGGCAGCTAGGAAGGCTAACAGCCCAGAGATACTGAATAGAGCCTGGGAAGGGCAAGGAGTGGATCTGAGGGTAAGTAAGCCCAGAACTGGCCCATGTTAGTTCTGATCTAGGCTTTTTCTATTAATTTACTGGGGGAACTTGGATAAGCCATTTCCCTTATCAGGCCTTATTTCCATCATCTGTAAAATGGGAATGTTAGACTAGAGTTTCTGATGTCGTTATGATTACTAGCTAGTCCTTGAGTGGACTTACCATTTTACCTTGCAAGTATTTCTATATTCGGAGAAGATGATTGGCATTCATAGTTATATGGATAGAAAAGTTTTAGATCTTGTCATGCAACTTCACACTATGAAATCCATGCAGTGATTTTGCTTCACTTTTATATGGCTATGATATATAATAAGTTCCATTTATGTGTAGTTTTTAGGATTCAGTCAAACATTCCAGGAAGATATGCTGCCTGCACCTGGTTTTCCACCTTAAGTGGATTTTATTTTTCACAGGAAAAATACCAGTGTAACAGGAAGTTTTTAATGTGTATTATGGAACGTGGTTGTGGAAGGCCCTTTTAAATAAAAAAAAGGTTCATGCTTTCTAACTCATGGTGAGCCAGTTAACCTGCTTCTTTCTCCTTCAGTCGAACTCTGTGAATCTCACAAGATGGCAAAGTCTCTATAGGCACTTATGGACAATGTCAAAAGACACTAATCTTCAAAAGAACTTTGCCTTTGCCTTTGCTGGTTGACTTACAAATTAGCTCAATGGGTCTTGCTTCTACCTGGGATGCAGAAAGCTAGAAAGAGGTTGCCCACCCTAACAATGAAGAAAAGCCAGCTAAACAAAAAGATCACAACTTTTCTCGAACCAATCAGAAAGGAGATGTTGCAGAGCAAACAAGTAGCCTGAAATCTAAAGATGGACAATCCACCCGCCCTCAGGGGAGATGGGAAAGGTACAGACCGTTATACCTGTGGCAGACAGAACTTCCCGCCAGGCAGAAGAAACAGCAAGAAAGAATGGAACAGAAAAAAATGTTTGAAGAGATAATGGCTGAGATTTTCCAAAAATAATGAAAGATCTAGGAAGCTTGGAACCTCATGCAGGATGGAAACCAAAACTAAACAAAAGCAAAACAAAATCCTTAAAACAACAAGACCAAAGACAAAAACAAAACCCACATCTAGACATATCTTATTCAAATTGCTAAAAATCAAATATAAACACAAAATCTTAAAGGCAGCCCGAGAAAAAAGACATAGTTATGTACAGAGGAACAAAGATAAGAGTTATGGCAGGGTTCTCTTAAGAAAAAATGTAAGCCAAAAGACAATGAAATGACATCTTTAAACTCCTGAAAAAATTATGCAGAACTGTCAGCCCAGAATTCTAAACTGTAGAGAAAATACATTTCAAAAATGAAGGCAAAATACTTTCTTTCAAATAGACAAAACAGAGAGAATTTCCAATAGAGCTGTGCTACGAGAAATATTAAAAGTAGTTTTTCAACCAGGAGAAATAGGATACCAGACATAAACTTAGACCTACATAAAACTGTTCAGAGATAGTGATGCTCCTGGGATGCTCCTGTGAACAATAAACACAAATCCCCTCCCAAGGGATGTGCCTTCCACCCACATTATGGCAGCCCTACCACCTACAAAATGGCAGAACAGGTAACCTGAAAGCTCTTCCACCAGAAAATACCTAGAAAGACTGGATAAAATATAACCTATATAAATGTGCAGCTGAGCATGCATTAAAAAAAGGCAAATCTACAGGATTTAAAAGCAAAGAGGAAGCTAAGAACCAGAGCAGTTAGTCACTGAGCTCATGCTAGGTCTGACCTGGATTTTCAATAACCTTAAAGCCCTGGTCATTTTAGTTTGTTTGTTTTATTTAAATTCAAGTTAGTTAACATATAGTGTAGTATTGGTTTCAGGAAATTTAGTGATTCCTCACTTACATATAACATCCAATGCTTAACCCCAATAAATGCCCTCCTTAATGCCCATCACCCATTTTAGCCCATCCCACAGCCACCCCCCTCCAGCAACCCGCAGTTTGTTCTCTATATTTAAGAGTCTCTTATGGGTTTGTCTCCCTGTCTGTTTTTATCTTATTTTTCCTTCCCTTACCCTATTTTCATTTGTTTCATTTCTTAAATTCCACATATGAGTGAAATCAAATATTTACCTTTTTCTGACTGATTTATTTCACTTAGCATAATACACTCCAGTTCCATCCACGTTGTTGCAAATGGCAAGATTTCATTCTCTCTGAATGCCCAGTAATATTCCATTGTGTGTGTGTACACACAAACACACAAACACACACACACACACAGACAGACACACACACACCCACATTTTCTTTATCCATTCTTCAGTCAATGGACATTTGGGCTCTCTCCATAATTTGGGTATTGTTGATAGCACTGCTATAAACATTGAAGTGCATGTGCTCCTTCGAATCATTTTTGTATCCTTTGGACAAATACCTAGTATTTCGATTACTGGGTTGTAGGGTAGTTCTGTTTTTTATTTTTTCAGGTAACTTCATACTGTTCTCCAGAGATGTTGCACCAGTTTGCATTCCCACCGACAGTGCAAAAGAGTTCCCCTTTCTCCACATCCTCACCAATATTTGTTGTTGCCTGAGTTGTTAATTTTAGCCATTCTGAAGGGTGTGAGGTAGTATCTCATTGTGGTTTCGATTTGCATTTGCCTGATAATGAGTGATAGTAAGCATCTTTCCGTGTGTCTGTTGGCCACCTGGGTATCTTCTTTGGAAGACTGTTTATTCATGTCTTCTGCCCATTTAGTCACTGCATTATTTGGTTTTCAGGTATTGATTTTGATAAGTTCTTTATAGATTTTGACTACTAACTCTTTATCCAATATGTCTATTACAAATATCTTCTTCCATCTCATTGGTTGCCTTTTAGTTTTGCTGATTGTTTCCTTCACTGTGCAGAAGTTTTTTATCTTGAGAGGTCCCAATGTTCATTTTTGCTTTTGTTTCCCTTGCCTCCAGAGACATGTCTAGTAAGAAAGTGCTATGACCAAGGTCAAAGAGGTTGTTGCCCATTTTTTTCTTCTAGGATTTTGATGGTTCCCATCTTACATTTAGGTCTTCCATCCATTTTGAATTTATTTTTGTGTATGGTGTAAGAAAGTGGTCCAGGTTCATTCTTCTGCATGTTGCTGTCCAGTTTTCCCAACACCATTTGATGAAGAAACTGTCTTTTTTCCATTGGATATCCTTTCCTGCTTTGTCAAAGATTAGTTGGCCATACATTTGTGTGTCCATTTCTGAGTTCTCTATTCTGTTCTATTAACCTATGTGTCTGTTTTTGTGCCAGTACCATACTGTCTTGATGATTACAGCTTTGTAATACAGCATGAAGTCCAGAATTGTGATGCCTCCAGCTTTGTTTCTCTTTTTCAGGATTGCTTTGGCTACTCGGGGTCTTTACTGGTTCCATACAAATTTTAGAATTGTTAGTTCTAACTCTGTGAAGAATGCTGGTGTTATTTTGATAGGGATTTCACTGAATGTGCAGATTGCTTTGCATAGTATGGACATTTTAACAATATTTGTTCTTCCAATCCATGGATATTGAATGGTTTTCCATTTCTGACTTCTTCAATTTCTTTCATAAGCTTTCTATAGCTTTCAGGATATAGATCTTTTACCTTTTTGGTTAGGCTTATTCCTAGGTATTTTATGGTTTGGGGTGTACTTGTAAACAGGGTTGATTCCTTGAGTTCTCTTTCTGTTGCTTCATTATTGGTGTATAGAAATGCAGCCAATTTCTGTACATTAATTTTATATTCTGCGACTTTGCTGCATTCACCTATCAGTTATAGCATTTTTTTCATGGAGTCTTTCAGGTTTTCCATGTAGAGCCCATGCTGTCTGTGAAGAGTGAAAGTTTGACTTTTTCCTTGCCAATTTGAATGCCTTTTATTTCTTTTTGTTGTCTGACTCCTGAGGCTAGGACTTCCGGTACTATCTTGAACAACAATGGTGAGAGTAGACATCTCTCTTGCGTCCTTTGTTAGGAGCAAAGTTCTCAGTTTTTCCCCACTGAGGATGATATTAGCTGTGAGCCTTTCATATATGGCCTTTATCTTCCTTTTTGAGGGTACCTACTTTCTTTCAAAAAAGGATGCTATATATTGTCAAATGCTTTTTCTGCATCTATTGAGAGGATCATGTGGTTCTTACCCTTTCTTTCATTAAAATGGTATATCTTTTATTGATTGATTTGCAAGTATTGAACCAGCCCTGTAGCCCAGGAATAAATCCCACTTGATCATGGTGAATAATTCTTTTAATGTACTGTTGAATTTGATTTGCTAGTATCTTGCTGAGAATTTTTGCAACCAGTTTCATCAAGGATATTGGCCTGTAATTCTCCTTTTTAGGGGGATCTTTATCTGGTTTTGGAATCAAAGTAATTCTGGCTTCATAGAATGAAACTTTCCTTCCATTTCTACTTTTTGGAACAGTCTGAGAAGAAGAGGTATTAACTCTGTTTTAAATGTCTGGTACAATTCCCCTGGGAAGCTATCTGGCCCAGGACTCTTGTTTTTTGGGAGATTTTTGATAACTAATTCAATCTCTGCTGGTTATGGGTCTGCTCAAATTTCTATTTCTTCTTTTTCACTTTTGGTAGTGTGTGAGAGTCAGAATTTGTTAATTTCTTCCAGATTTCCCAGTTTGTTGGCATATAATTTTTCCTGTTTCTCTTAGAATTGTTTGTATTTCTCTGGTGTTGGTTGTGATCTCTCCTCTTTCATTCATGATTTCATCTATTTGGATCCTTTCTCTTTTCTTTTTGATAAGTGTGGCTAGGAGTTTATCAATTTTGTTTATTCTTTCAAAGAACCAGCTCTTAGCTTCATTGATCTGTTCTACTGGGGGTTTTGTTGTTGTTGTTCTTATATCATTTATTTATGCTCCAATCTTTATTATTTCCTTTCTTCTGGTGGCTTTAGGCTTTACTTGCTGTTCCATTTCTAGCTCCTTTAGGTGTAAGGTTAGATTGCTTCTTGACATAGGCCTGAATTAAAATATACTTCCCCCTTAGGACTGCCTTTGCTGCATCTCAAAGGGTTTGGATTGTCATGTTTTCATTTTCATTCCCTTCCATTATTTTTTTAATTCTTCTTTAATTTCCTGGTTAACTTATTCATTCTTTAGGACGATGTTCTTTAACCTTCACATATTTGAGGGCTTTCCAATTTTTTTCTTGTGATTGATTTCAAGTTTCATAGCCTTGTGATCTGAAAACATGCATGGTATGATCTCAATCTTTTTGTACCTGTTGAGGGCTGATTTGTGACCCAGTATGTGATCTATTCTGGAGAATGTTCCATGTGCACTCGAGAAGAATGTGTAGTCTGCTGCTTTAGGATGAAATGTTCTGAAAATATCTGTTAAGTCCATCTGGTCTAGTGTGTCATTCAAAGCCATTGTTTCCTTGTTGATTTTCTGCTTAGATGATCTGTCCATTACTGTAAGTGGGGTATTAAATTGATACCATTGATAATGGTATCATTATCAATGAATTTCTTTGTTATTAATGTATATACTTGGGTGTTTTCAAGTTGGGGGCACAAATATTTACAATTATTAGATCTTCTTGATGGATAGATCCCTTAATTATGATAAAATGCCCTTCTTCATCTCTTGCTACAGTCTTTGGTTTAAAATCCAGTTTGTCCGACATAAGTAAGGCTACTCCAGCTTTCTTTTGACATCCATTAGCATCATAGATGTTTCTCCCTCCCCTCACTTTCAATCTGCAGGTGTCTTTAGATCTAAAATGAGTCTCTTGTAGGCAACATGTAGATGAATCTTGTTTTCTTTTTTTTTTCTTTCTTTTTTTTTTTTTTGTTCATTCTGATACTCCATGTCTTTTGACTGGATCATTTACTCCATTTACATTCACAGTGATTACTGAAAGATATGAATTTAGTGCCACTGTGTTACGTGTATACTTGGTGTTTCTGTGATGTTCTCTGATCCTTTGTAGTCTTTGCTCTTCTTTTTATTCCTCCACTCAGAGAGTCCCCCTTAAAATTCCTTGCAGGGTTGATTTAGTAGTCATGAAGTCCTTTAGTTTTTGTTTGTCTGGGGAACTTTCTTTTTTTAATTTTTTTTAACGTTTATTTATTTATTTTTTTTTTAATTTTTTTTTAATGTTTATTTATTTTTTTTGAGACAGAGAGAGACAGAGCATGAACAGGGGAGGGGCAGAGAGAGAGGGAGACACAGAATCTGAAACAGGCTCCAGGCTCTGAGCTGTCAGCACAGAGCCCGATGCAGGGCTCGAACTCACAGACCGCGAGATCATGACCTGAGCCAAAGTTGGACGCTTAACCGACCAAGCCACCCAGGCGCCCCTGTCTGGGGAACTTTTTATCTCTCCTTCTATTTTGAATGATAGCCTTGCTGGATAAAGAATTCTTGGCTGCATATTTTTCCCATTCAGCACATTGAGTATCTCCTGCCACTCCCTTCTGGCCTGCCAAGTTTCTGTGGACAGGTCTGCTGCTAACCTTATGTAGGTTAAGGACCTGTTGTCCATAGTTGCTTCCAGAATTCTCTCTATCTTTGTATTTTGAAAGTTTCACTATGAGATGTCATGGTGTTACCTGTTTTTGTTGATTTCCAAAAGAGTTTTCTATGCCTCTTGAATTTGAATGCTTGTTTCCTTCCCCAGATTAGTGAAGTTCTCAGCTATAATTTTTTCAAATAAACCTTCTGTCCCCTTTTCCCACTCTTCTTCTGGGACTCCTATGATACAGATATTGTCTTGTTTTATGGAATCACTAAGTTGTCTAAGTCTTCCTTCATGATATAATACTTTCCTTTCCCTTTTACTTTCAGCTTTATTTTTTCCCATAATTTTATCTTTTATATCACCTATTCTCTGCTTCTTCAATTCATTGTGACTATATTCATTCAGTTTTGCATCTCAGTTACAGCATTTTTAAAATTTCAGTCTGACTAGTTTTTCCAGCTTTGATCTCTGCAGTAAGGGTTTCTCCGGTGTCTTCTATGCTTTTTTCAACTCCAGATAGTAGTCTTATGACTCTTGTTCTAAATTCTTGTTCAGATATGTTGCTTATATCTGTTTTGAGCAAGTCCCTGGCTGTGATTTCTTCTTGACCTTTCTTTTCGGGAGAATTCCTCCATCTTATCATTTTGGCTAAGTTTCTGTCTTTTGTGTGTTTTAATAGCATGTTATGTTTCCTGCAACTGAGAGTAATGCTATCTTAAAAAGGGGTCATTCTCTGTCCAGGGCCTGGAACTTCCAGAAGTGTTTCTGGTGTATGCTGTGTGCACTATTTTGGCTGCTCTATCCCACTGGTCAGTCTTCTGCAGAGCTCCTCCCTGATTGCAGTGGAGAGTGTTTGCATCTTTAGGTGTCCTTTGATTTGTTTGCTAAAATAAGCCTGGCAAAAAGAGGGGAAAGCCAGATCCAAAAAGAGAGAGAGAGAGAGAGAGAGAGAGAGAGAAAAGGAAAGGAAACAACAACACCACCACCAGAGAATCAAAAAACTATAAGTCTGATTTCAAAGAAGAAGAAAGAAAGAAAAAGAAAAACAGAAGACTGAGTTATAAAAAGAGAAAAGGAAAGGAAAAACAAACAAAAAAAAATAAGAACAAGCTATGAGCCTGATTCCAAAAGAAAAAAAGAAAGAAAAAGAAGTGGAGGAAAAAGGTAAGTCTGGTTCTATTTCCACCAGAACTGCAGGGGTTGTTTTGAAGCACTTGATTTTCAGTACACATGGTGCATGCCGGGTGCTGGCTGTGCTGGTCTTCTGGAGGAAATGCCCCTTGTAGGCTCAGAGTCAATCTTGCTCCAGTAAATAAGCAGTTGCCAGGCACAGAGGGGCAGGTTTGATGTAAGGGGGTCCCACCTCCACTGGAGGTCGCTGTGCTGCTCCCTCAAGTCCCACTGTGTTAGTGTTGAGGGAAAATCTTTCATTCCCAGACAGGGGATCTCACACCCCCTGCTATTCAAGCATCCCTCCTAGAATAGTGAGCCCTGTGCCACAGCTTTCCTGCATTTTTTCTTTGGTGCACACCTGGGATTCAAAACCCAAAGTCTTAAAGGACCTGGCACTGCACGAACTGCCTCTCGAGTAGAGGCTCTTCACGCTGTGTCTCAAGTCCTCTGTTGCTGAAAAACAGCCCCACGCCTGCATGGTGCAAGGACTCTATGATGTAGCACCAATAAAAGCAGCAAAAAGGTCATACGCCCTGTCCCTTGCCAATGAAAGGCCTTTTGCTGGCACCTACATGGTCTTTTGTCCTTGGACAGGCAATATACCCTTTTCCAAAAGTACTCCACGAAGGAGAATGTTCTTTCCCAGTGTACCCGGAGATCCCCACACCATGCTATGCACTCTCAAGCCAGCTCCCTCCCTCTCCCCAGGAGTGCACACCACAGCTCTGCTCCAAAGTCGCATACTTCCAAAACCTGAGTTTGAGTTCCAAATGCTGTTTGAAAAAAAACAAAACAAAACAAAAAACCTGTGACACGCAGTACTTCTCTCTCCGCAGATCTGGAGAGGTTTTCCTCTTGTATGAACTTGATGCCGCACTCTCTCAACTCCTCTCTTTCTCACTTTTGTCTCTCTGTGGATAGGTTCCCTCCCTCTTTGCAGCACTGCCGTTTTTCTCTTCTCCAATTCATTTCCACACACCCCGCACCTGTCATACTGTCTCCCTGCAACCACAGAGAACCTTCTGCCAGTCCACAGATTGATTTCCTGAATATTCCAAATGATGTGACCTCAACAGAGCTGTGTTTGAGGGACAAGGACAGCCCACCGTCTGCCTACTTCTCTTCCATCTTAACTCCTCCCAAAGCCTAGGTTTTAATAGCCCTGCTAGAGCAGGAGACAAAACCTTGAGACTGTTAAGTCAGGGGACGGGTAAGAAAATCCCCACATACACTGGGGAAACTTAAAATACTAAAACATTCTCCCATTAGCACAAGGAAAAATGTCTGTCTTGATTTAAGTGAAGGAAACAAAGTTTCTCTAGAGAATTCATAACTCTGGACATGTGTCTTATGCAGGTTTGAGGTATGACTATACATTATCAGTCCAGGAACCGCTAAGCCAACAAATTACCAGAAGAGAAATCTACACAGTCTAACCTTTAGGAACTAAGCGGAAGCAAATGCTAATCCTTTCTGGAGAGATATGCCCTTAACTTGCAAAGGATTGCATAGATAATACCTTTCTGAAAATGAGTTCACAATCCAGACCAATACACACATTACTTCTTACAAATTCATAGAAAAGAACTTGACCCTCTGCTTCCTGTCTTCCCAAGCTGGTCCTTCTTGTTATGGCCCCACTGATTTAACACCTTGCATATGCCCATGACAATCGTTCTTACCCATCTAGTAAGGGAGTTCCTCAAGAGCAAGGGCTGTGTCATCGTTTTGGTGTCTACCACACTATAGCTACTCCATAAATAACCAGAATAAATTCCTCTCCTTCCCTTACTATCTATGTGCTCTTGAGCAAAGCTGTACAACCTGTATAGTTGTACAACTATGCCTCAGTCTTCTCATCTTCAAGGTCAATGCAGGTGGAGTTCTATTTAACTTTCATCTCTGTGAACTCTTCTGCCTCCCTCTTCTATTTTAAAGGACACACGGGCCCACCCAGATAATCCAGGATAATTTCCCCCATTTTGAGGTCAGCTGATTAGCAGCCTTAATTATATCTGCAGTCCAAATCCCCCTTTGTCATGTAACACTGTATTGTATACACTGGCAATAGTTCATCTGAAGAAAAACAACAACAACAACAACAACAACAACAACAAAACCCACTAGTTAGATAGCACTTTCTATGTACCAACAGTCTGTTTGTTTATTAATTTATTAAAAAAATTTTTTTAATCTTTATTTATTTTTGAGAGAGAGACAGAGTGTGAGCAGGGGAGGAGCAGAGAGAGAGGGAGACACAGAATTCAAAGCAGGCTCCTGGCCCTGAGCTGTCAGCACAGAGCCCGACGAGGAGCTTGAAGTCACGAACCGTGAGATCATGACCTGAGCCAAAGTCGGACGCTCAACTGACTGAGCCACCCAGGCGCCCCTATTTATTTATTTTTAAAGTAAACTCTGTACACAATGTGGGGCTTGAACTCATGACCCTGAGATCAAGAGTCACTTGCTCTATGGACTGAGCCAGCCAGGCACCCTCTGTGTGTGAACAGGTTACATTTAACGATTCATTTATTCCTCACAACAACCCTATGAAGCAGCTACTACACTTTTTCCCTTTTTTTTTTCAGCCAAGGAATGTGGCACATGAAGCAAGGAATGTGGGTGGCCCCCAGAATCTGGAAAGGGCAAAGAAATGGATTCTCCTTAAAGCCACCAGAAAAGAACACAGGCCCACCCACACTTGAATTTTGACCCAGTGAGGTTTCTGGTCTACTGAAATACCAGATAATAAATTTGATGCTTTAATCCAGTAAGTTTGTGATAACTTGCTACATTAGCAACAGAAAACTGATATACAGCCAGTTAAAAAATTCCCTGTCAAAACGCAAATATTTATTAATAGATTTCTCTATGCTAAATAGAAAGACTTTTATCAACATTTCAGAAAAACATCTTTACCTAAACCCGAGGTCACTCAAAGGTAACCTTGAATTTCAGTTTCCTCTCTGGCTGAAGAGGAAGTTTGGCCCACCTCAGTACGGTCTCTCTGCCTTCCAGCCAGAGACTGTAACAAGCAATTCTACCCTGAATGCTATTCCAGCAAATTACTTGCGATGACTCGATTTAGCTATAATCAATCAAAACCAAGAACTGAAGGAATGCATACCTATGAGTTTTGATGCGAAACACAGCATCTTTGTTGCCAATGTTTCGTACCAGCAGAATCTTCTGAGTGCTGTATTTGACAGGGCAAGTGGAAAAATTCAGCTTGTCAGGAAAATCTAGGATGGCTCGTGCACCTCTAGCTTTGATGGGTACAATAAACTTTTCTCTTTCAGTTATGCAGGTCAACATATGGGCATAATCCTAAGACAGAAGGGTACAATCATTATTTGTGGAAATGCCAACATGATCAAGATAACTGTGCAAGAAATATGGCCATATGCCAGCTATCTTGCAAAACAACTTAATATACTCTGTGAAAGCTTCTCAAGACAATTATAGATGTACTTTCAATGAGATACTCTTTGCTGAGAGAAAGGGAACAGTTCAAGTGTCAACATTTACAAGTCAGGAGAAGTTTATGCTTCATGTGTTTAGGAGGTGAGATGGAAACCAGTCAAGGGTCAAGTTTGTTTTCTTTCTTTCTTTCTTTCTTTCTTTCTTTCTTTCTTTCTTGAGAAAGATTGAGGGTGCAAGTGAGCAAGTGGCAGAGAGAGAATGAGAGAGAGAGAGAATCCCAGGAGGGACAGAGTGGGGAGAGAGAGAGAGAGGAAGAGAGAGATGGGGGGAGGGGGAGAGGGGGGGAAAGGGGAGGGGGGAGGGAGACAACCAGGCTCACCTGAAGTGGGGCTCATGTTTTACCCAAAGGGGCTCATGTTCACCCCAAGAGGGCTTCGTGATCACCCCAAGCAGGGCTCAAGCTCACCTCATGTGGAACTTGAATTTACAAACCATGAGATAATGACCTGGGCCAAAGTCAGATGCTTAACAAGGACGAGCCACCCAGGCCCCAAAGCACATTTTTCTTTAGATCAGAGGAAGTTCACACCAGTTCCTCACATCCTCCTTCTAGACCTATTTATCCTTCAAGCCATTATATTAATGGCTCCAATTTATGGTCTCTCTAAGCCCATAATCTGCAACATGACTTTGCAGCTTCTCCATCATGAGTGCAGCCAGTCTATTTCTCCATCCCATGCTTTGACCAATGGAATGTGGCAGAAATGATGCTGTGCTAGTTCCAAGCTGAGACCTCAAGAAGCCTTGGGCATTTCCAGTCTTGCTCTTGGAACCCTGTCACTGCCATGTGAATAAACACCATCCAGCTTATTGCAGGATGAGAGCCCGGATGTCCCAGACATGTAAGCCATGCCAGACCAGCCTATAGCCCCAGATATGTGAGAGAGCCCAACCCAGATGAGCAGAATTGCCTACCCAACACATGAGTGGGCCCAGTGAAGACCAGCTGAACCAGAGTCTCGTGAGCAATAATATTTATTATTTGAAACCAATGGGTTCGGGCGTGGTCTGTTACTATATACAATAACTAACTGATACATAGCCCAATTTAAACCTCATCTGTTCGAGCCCCATGTCAGGCTCTGTGCTGACAGCTCGGAGCCTGGAGCCTGTTTTGGATTCTGTGTCTCCCTCTCTCTTTGCCCCTCCCCTGCTCATGCTCTGTCTCTCTGTGTCTGAAAAATAAATAAAAACATTAAAAAAAATTTTTTTTAATACAATAAACCTCATCTGTCATGCAAGGCCATCACTGACAATTCTAAATAAAAATGCTGAGGTCCAAGGCATATATCTTCCCCAGTCTTGGGTTTAAATGCAACAGAAATGCTGAATTAAATTGTCCCTTCACGACATTTCATAAGATAGGAAAATAGAACTCTCATCCTCAATGTACCAAAGAAAAAGTAAAAATGGAATGTTCACCAACAAACAAAACTAAATATAAAAGGAAAGTATTAACAGTCCCAAGAATAGACCAGAAGCTCAAAAGTTGCTATGAGAGGAATTTGTTATCTAAACCAGGCTTTTTTTTTTCATTTTAAGTTTTCCCATCATTTAGCAGCAAGGCAATATTGGTAAATGTCAAGTCCACATCGAATTTAAATTTCCTTTCAGTAATCATGTAGTAAATGGTAATAAAAGGTGGAGGTTTTAGAAAAACTCGCTTTGGGCTTTCAGTATAGAGTGGGAATGGGGATGTCTGACATATAGATCGATGTATAAACCTGGGGGTGCACTCCATCTCACGTAACCCACAGGACGAGTATAAAGCAGTGGTCTCCCTGATTAGTTTATCTATTCAACCATGTTTTATTAAGTGTTCAGGGACCAGGTACGGAGCTCGGTTTGCAAATGAAGCAGGAAACACAGACACGGATCACTTCAAGCTTACATAACAATGGAGATCGTGGAAAGTTAATAAAGCATATCTAATATACAATGTAATACATATAAAAAGAAATATAAAGATAAAAAAGTCAGGAATGCTCGTGTGACAGAGCCCTGTGCACCTGCAGTCTGTCTCCCTGAACTCCAGACTCACACCCAGCTGCCCAGTCAGCATCTCACTGGATGTACATCACAAACTTCAGCAGATTAATGCCACTGACACAGACGACCCGTCGAGGAGGATTGGGGCCGAAATCCAGCCCACTCTGCTGGCTCCAACTACATCCGCCCAGAGGGGAGCCTTTTTCTCATACCCACAAAGCCTCCACGATGCCATCTGAGGTCCTGCTCATGGACTGTTTCCTCACTGCCTCCCTGTCTCAGTACTGCTATCTCCATTGTTCCAGGGGCCTGGATTGGAAACCCTGGAATGAGGCATTCTTGATTACTCCATTTCTCAATTTCTCAGTAAATTCTGTAGAACTGACCTTTCAAACACATCCAGACCATGATCACTTCTCATCTCTGCCCTGCCACCTGGCCCTCGCCATTCCTATCTTTCCTGGGCAAATGGACTCTATCTACTTCAGCTCTTGTTCCCTCACAGTCTGTTTTCCACACAAGGGCCCCAGGGGTCTGGCTCAGGTTGTTCCTCTGCTCAGTATCCCAGGATGAGGCCTGTGAATGCTACAGCCTGGTGCTCAAATCACTTCTCTGGCCAGAGCCTCTCCCCCGATTGCTCACTCTGCTCCACAACAGGCATCCTTGCTGCTCCTTGAACATGCTAGAACTGCTCCTCCTCCAGAGCCTTCAAACCCAATGTTCTTTCTGTGTAGAACACGCTTTCCTCTGGTTACTCATATAGCTCACTCCCTCACCTCCTTCAGGACTTTGCAAGGCTCACTGAGGCCTCCCTGACAGTCCTATTTTAAACTTACTCCTCCCCCTTCTATGCATCACTCCCCAGCCTTTCCTCCTGCTTTAGTTGCCCCCAAAGCATCCAACATAGCATATATTTTACCTATTTGTTGAGTCTAGTATATGCCTGTCCCTAGAATCTCCAACGTCAACAGGGACTCTGGCTATTGTATTGATTTCATATATCCAGTGCCTAGGACACAGTAAACATTCAAAAAATATTTGCTGAGTGCACAGAAATGAGTAACGCAATGTTGGGCAGTAGTGAGTGGTGAAAAAGAAAGCATCAGAAGGGGATGGAGAGTGTTCGCTTGCTTTTTCACATGGCACGCTTGGGAAGGGCCTCTATGAGCAGTGACATTTCAGCAGAGATCTGAGCGAATTGAGACCTGAATCATGCGCGGATGGATGGCACTCTGGGCAAAGTGTGACTTGGAGCCAGTGGCCAGAGGTCAGGAGAGGTTAGAGACCTGGCAGCGAGGTTGTAGGGGCCAGATCGTGCCAAACGTTGTAAGCCAGTTGGGACCCGAAAAAGGCCAAAAGCATCTGATGCTGAAAGCTGATCATGATGGACCTGATTTATGTTTTAGAAAGATCACTAACTGCTATGTGGGCAGAGAACTCTAAGAGGTTAAAATGCGAAAACCGAGGCCAGTTAGGAAGCCCCTGCAACAGTCCGGGCAAACAGGACAGTGACCTAGCCGAGGGTGGTAAATGCTTCATCTAGCATTTGGTGAGTAGCAAGCACTCCTTAAATGCTAGCTGTCATTAAAATGTTGTATTAAATATAATGATTTGTATAAGGCATATGGGAAAAACTCAACTCTTTGTGTGTTTCCTCTTATTGTGACGATAATAATAATGATAACCCTAATGATAATAATAACAATAATACAAGACAATTTCAGAAAGCAACAAGAGCTTTGAAGAAAATAAAACATGGTAAAGTGATAATGTTGGAAGGGGCTGCTTTAGGTGAGAACAACCAAGGAGGATTTCCTGAGGAGGTGATCTTTGGGTGGAGACCTGAACAGCAAAAGGAGCCAGTCAAGTGAGATCTAGGAATGGATTGTTGCCAGAAAGAGGAATTGCAAATGTAAAGGTCTTAAGGTAGGAACAAGTAATAAAAATTAATGGGAAGTATTCATGAAATGTATTAAAATTGAGTTGTTGGACTCAGCTCTTCAACTGATTCCGGTTTGTAGACGGTTAATACCAGGCTCAAAAATTATGCTATTCAGACATAAGGGAGTACAAATTACATTAAGCACACTTGATCCTAGAAAACCCCACAGAATTCACCAACGAAATAATCTACTCTGATTACATCAGAATCCTAAAGAGATAAGTACTGTTTTCATTTTTTCTTAGTGGATCAAACCCAGCAAGCAAAGTTTTTGTTGGGAATTAGGAACCAGAAAGCTTCTGGCACATGTGGAAACTTCATATTAACTGAGGATTTGAGAGAAAGAAAAAAGATGCTACTGAATCCAGAATGAGATGTGATCCCAAAGTAATTTGTCTTATTTTATTCTGTATTTACACGTTCTCTGCCTTGTTCTATGAGGAATTGAAGACAGCCTAAAGTAGTTTAGAAGGCTAATTGAAATATTCACAGAGATATTTTCAAACTTCTCAAATTTCCAAATGAGGAAGATTTAAAGTTTGATCTGAATGACAAGTTTTTATCATAATCAATTCACATACTCATAAAAGAATATGAAGGAATTCTTTAAACAACTCCATAAAAATGTCTTCTAATCTCTGAAGTTCTATATTTAATATGACTATATTAGATTATGTAAAATACAATTATATACTGCTCTACTGACTGAAAATTAATTCAGATGTAATGCCCGGGGAGACTCTGTCAGCCTTCAAGCTAAGCAATCACTTTAGTTTATATACTCCCTTCCACTGTATTTAGATTCAGGGCAATCAGGTCACCGTTCAGAGCCAAAATATTTATTCCAAGCTTTTCCCCTCTACTGTGAGAGACATGGCTATGAATCACTTTCTCTCCTAAAATGTTATCTTTTATAACAATGCTCTCCAGATGAAACATCCAGTCTACTTTTTGTCCATTTGCCTTCCTTCCAACCTGCCTAGCCCACAAACTTTAAAAAAACAGCAACAGAATATGAAAATGGAAGATCTAACTTTCTGAGAAGCAGAAAAAAATGAATCTTGATTTTATATTAGCTCCATTATAGAGAGTAAACATGGCAATAATTCTGTCCTTTAAAGTCTCCAGCAAAGGAAAATGGTGTCCTCTCCTGCAGCAAATGACCCTCGAGGCAAAGGCAAGCATGGCCAATGTGGTTAAACCCTCACAACCCTCTTTTTTTTTTTTTGCCTTTTCTCCACTCCTAAACTTCATGGGAGAATGTCTCACACAGAGTAAAACTACAACTAGATTTGACTAGGACTCAGTGAATTTAATACTTGGTGTCCCCAGAAAATGCTATCAATTCCCCCAAAGGGTTAAAGTATCTTCTCAATCGGAAACTCATCCTTCAAAAGAGAAGAGTCAGCTCTGAAGTTCTAATAAGTTTAAAAAAGGGACTGGTCAGGCACCACGGGACTTAATCTCTACCACTGTGACTCTTCATTTGACTTAGCTGGGTCTCAGCTTCCTGGTGGTAGCTATATTTCCCCATCTATTCAAAGAGAATGACCTATGACCCTTGGTGTGAAAAGAGATCTGAGACTTCCAAATTTATTTTGACCCTTTTTATCCTTAGTGTACAATGATAATGTGGTTACTTCATGATTCATGTAGAAATTGCCCACTTAAGGTAATTAATTTCCTCTGTAACTTTTTGCTTTCCAAGTTACCCCTAGATCTATTAATCCACCTATACCTATACCCATGTACTCTGCCTTCACTCCTATTGCTAAGCTTAAACCTTGTACTTATATATTAGATCTCAATCTTTCTGGCTCACTCCATGATTTTCCTGAAACATCAATTTTCCCTCTTTATTGAACATTCACACATGAGCATAAGTAGCTTCCTCTTAAATATTAAATAATCTACTTTTGAGTCCAACATCCACCTCCAGCTACTACCCCATTTTTCCAATTACTCTTTACAGCAAAACTGCTCACAGGTATTATTTACACTCAATATCACCACATCCTTGCTGTCCATTCTCTCTTCAACCCATCCCATTAGGCTTCTGTACACAACATTCCACAGAAACTCCTTCTGCCAAGGTCACTCATGGTGTTGCCAAATCCAATGGCTCATTCCACATCCTTATAATTCGACTCTCCATAACTTTGGACGTAATCCAAAACTGATCTCTCCTTCCCTTTTGAAATGCTGTATCCATTTGTGATTCCAAGGCACTGTAATCTTCTGATTTTCCTCCTACTTCATGACCACCCCTTCCTCTTTGTGTCATCCTCTGTTGGCATCTCCTCCTTTTACCAGCATCTCCTTTATGTACACCCACTCTCAACATCAGCTCATCCACCTCTCGGTGAAAAGTGTCATCTTTTACATGATTTTCAAATCTTCACCTCTAGCCAACATCTCCCTTTTGTCATAGATAATTGTGTCCAGCTGCCTATTTGGTATTTCCACTTGGATGTCTAAAGGGAAGATCCAACTTAACGTATAAAAACCAGATTCCCCGGGGGCGCCTGGGTGGCTCGGTTGGTTAAGCATCCGATGGGCTCAGGTCATGATTTCAAGGTTTGTGAGTTCGAGCCCTGCGTCAGGCTCTGTGCTGACAGTGTGGAGCCTGGAACCTGCTATCAATTCTGTGTCTCCCTCTCTCTCTGCCCCTCCCGAACTCATGCTCTGTCTCTCTCTCTCTCTCTCTCTCTCTCTCTCTCTCTCTCTCAAAAATAAAATAAACACTAAAAAAAAAAAACATATTCCCTGAATCCTTCTGATTCCCTACCTTACTCCCACCCAGCTTCACAAACCTGCTTTCCCTCCACTTTTCCCTACCTCCTCGGCAAATGGTACCACCATTCGGTCAGTGCTGGTCAAAAAACTATGAATCAAACTAGACTCTTTTCTCACACCCTTTATCCAATCCATGAACAAATCCTGACAGCTCTACCATAAAAATGTATATCCTTTATCTACCTACTTCCCACACTTTCACTGTCACCACCCTAATCCAAATCATCCACCACTTTTACCCAAACTATTACAATAGCCTCTTATCCCTGTATTCATCAGGGTTCAGTTCTGCTACACATGACAGGAAACAGAACAAAATCAGAGCAACTTAAACTAGATAGACAGAAGTTTCTCTCTCTATCATAAACCAATCCGGGGGGGAGGCGGCAAGATGGCGGCTTAGGAGGACGCTGGGCTCACCGCACGTCCTGCTGATCACTTAGATTCCATCTACACCTGCCTAAATAACCCAGAAAACCGCCAGAGGATTAGCAGAACAGAGTCGCCGGAGCCAAACGCAGACGAGAGGCCCACGGAAGAGGGTAGGAAGGGCGGCGAAGCGGTGCGCGCTCCACGGACTGGCGGGAGGGAGCCGGGGCGAAGGGGCGGCTCGCCGGCCAAGCAGAGCCCCCGAGTCGGGCTTGCAAAAGCGGAGGGGCCGGGCGGACTGTGTTCCGACAGCAAGCGCGACTTAGCGTCTGGGAGGTCAGAAATTAACAGCTCTGCTCGGAAAGCGGGAAGGCTGGAGGACAAAGGGAGGGAGAGCTGCTGAGCCCCCTGACAACAGAGCTCAGTTTGGCGGGGAACAAAGGCGCTCGCCAGCGCCATTTCCCCCGCCCATCCCCCAGCCGAAATCCCAAAGGGAACCGGTTCCTGCCAGGGAACTTGCTCGCTCCGCGCAAACACCCAACTCTGCGCTTCTGCGGAGCCAAACCTCCGGCAGTGGATCTGACTCCCTCCCGCTGCCACAGGGCCCCTCCTGAAGTGGATCACCTAAGGAGAAGCGATCTAAGCCTGCCCCTCCTGCCCCCGAGCACCTTGCCTACCCACCCCAGCTAATACGCCAGATCCCCAGCATCACAAGCCTGGCAGGGTGCAAGTAGCCCAGACGAGCCACACCACCCCACAGTGAATCCCGCCCCTAGGAGAGGGGAAGAGAAGGCACACACCGGTCTGACTGTGGCCCCAGCGGTGGGCTGGGGGCAGACATCAGGTCTGACTGCGGCCCCGCCCACCAACTCCAGGTATACACCACAGCACAGGGGAAGTGCCCTGCAGGTCCTCACCACGCCAGGGACTATCCAAAATGACCAAGCGGAAGAACTCCCCTCAGAAGAATCTCCAGGAAATAACAACAGCTAATGAGCTGATCAAAAAGGATTTAAATAATATAACAGAAAGTGAATTTAGAATAATAGTCATAAAATTAATCACTGGGCTTGAAAACAGTATACAGGACAGCAGAGAATCTCTTGCTACAGAGATCAAGGGACTAAGGAACAGTCACGAGGAGCTGAAAAACGCTTTAAACGAAAGGCATAACAAAATGGAAACCACCACAGCTCGGCTTGAAGAGGCAGAGGAGAGAATAGGTGAACTAGAAGATAAAGTTATGGAAAAAGAGGAAGCTGAGAAAAAGAGAGATAAAAAAATCCAGGAGTATGAGGGGAAAATTAGAGAACTAAGTGATACACTAAAAAGAAATAATATACGCATAATTGGTATCCCAGAGGAGGAAGAGAGAGGGAAAGGTGCTGAAGGGGTACTTGAAGAAATAATAGCTGAGAACTTCCCTGAACTGGGGAAGGAAAAAGGCATTGAAATCCAAGAGGCACAAAGAACTCCCTTCAGACGTAACTTGAATCGATCTTCTGCACGACATATCATAGTGAAACTGGCAAAATACAAGGATAAAGAGAAAATTCTGAAAGCAGCAAGGGGTAAACGTGCCCTCACATATAAAGGGAGACCTATAAGACTTGTGACTGATCTCTCTTTTGAAACTTGGCAGGCCAGAAAGAATTGGCAAGAGATTTTCAGGGTGCTAGACAGAAAAAATATGCAGCCAAGAATCCTTTATCCAGCAAGTCTGTCATTTAGAATAGAAGGAGAGATAAAGGTCTTCCCAAACAAACAAAAACTGAAGGAATTTGTCACCACTAAACCAGCCCTACAAGAGATCCTAAGGGGGACCCTGTGAGACAAAGTCCCAGAGACATCACTATAAGCATAAAACATACAGACATCACAATGACTCTAAACCCGTATCTTTCTATAATAACACTGAATGTAAATGGATTAAATGCGCCAACCAAAAGACATAGGGTATCAGAATGGATAAAAAAACAAGACCCATCTATTTGCTGTCTACAAGAGACTCATTTTAGACCTGAGGACACCTTTAGATTGAGAGTGAGGGGATGGAGAACTATTTATCATGCGACTGGAAGCCAAAAGAAAGCTGGAGTAGCCATACTTATATCAGACAAACTAGACTTTAAATTAAAGGCTGTAACAAGAGATGAAGAAGGACATTATATAATAGTTACAGGGTCTATCCATCAGGAAGAGCTAACAATTATCAATGTCTATGCACCGAATACCGGAGCCCCCAAATATATAAAACAATTACTCATAAACATAAGCAACCTTATTGATAAGAATGTGGTCATTGCAGGGGACTTTAATACACCACTTACAGAAATGGATAGATCATCTAGACACACGGTCAATAAAGAAACAAGGGCCCTGAATGAGACATTGGATGAGATGGACTTGACAGATATATTTAGAACTCTGCATCCCAAAGCAACAGAATATACTTTCTTCTCGAGTGCACATGGAACATTCTCCAAGATAGATCATATACTGGGTCACAAAACAGCCCTTCATAAGTTTACAAGAATTGAAATTATACCATGCTTACTTTCAGACCACAATGCCATGAAGCTTGAAATCAACCACAGGAAAAAGTCTGGAAAACCTCCAAAAGCATGGAGGTTAAAGAACACCCTACTAACGAATGAGTGGGTCAACCAGGCAATTAGAGAAGAAATTAAAAAATATATGGAAACAAACGAAAATGAAAATACAACAATCCAAACGCTTTGGGACGCAGCAAAGGCAGTCCTGAGAGGAAAATACATTGCAATCCAGGCCTATCTCAAGAAACAAGAAAAATCCCAAATACAAAATCTAACAGCACACCTAAAGGAACTAGAAGCAGAACAGCAAAGGCAGCCTAAGCCCAGCAGAAGAAGAGAAATAATAAAGATCAGAGCAGAAATAAACAATATAGAAACTAAAAAAACTGTAGAGCAGATCAACGAAACCAAGAGTTGGTTTTTTGAAAAAATAAACAAAATTGACAAACCTCTAGCCAGGCTTCTCAAAAAGAAAAGGGAGATGACCCAAATAGATAAAATCATGAATGAAAATGGAATTATTACAACCAATCCCTCAGAGATACAAACAATTATCAGGGAATACTATGAAAACTTATATGCCAACAAATTGGACAACCTGGAAGAAATGGACGAATTCCTGAACACCCACACGCTTCCAAAACTCAATCAGGAGGAAATAGAAAGCTTGAACAGACCCATAACCAGCGAAGAAATTGAATCGGTTATCAAAAATCTCCCAACAAATAAGAGTCCAGGACCAGATGGCTTCCCAGGGGAGTTCTACCAGACGTTTAAAGCAGAGATAATACCTATCCTTCTCAAGCTATTCCAAGAAATAGAAAGGGAAGGAAAACTTCCAGACTCATTCTATGAAGCCAGTATTACTTTGATTCCTAAACCAGACAGAGACCCAGTAAAAAAAGAGAACTACAGGCCAATATCCCTGATGAATATGGATGCAAAAATTCTCAATAAGATACTAGCAAATCGAATTCAACGGCATATAAAAAGAATTATTCACCATGATCAAGTGGGATTCATTCCTGGGATGCAGGGCTGGTTCAACATTCGCAAATCAATCAACGTGATACATCACATTAACAAAAAAAGAGAGAAGAACCATATGATCCTGTCAATCGATGCAGAAAAGGCCTTCGACAAAATCCAGCACCCTTTCTTAATAAAAACCCTTGAGAAAGTCGGGATAGAAGGAACATACTTAAAGATCATAAAAGCCATTTATGAAAAGCCCACAGCTAACATCATCCTCAACGGGGAAAAACTGAAAGCTTTTTCCCTGAGATCAGGAACACGACAAGGATGCCCACTCTCACCGCTGCTGTTTAACATAGTGCTGGAAGTTCTAGCATCAGCAATCAGACAACAAAAGGAAATCAAAGGCATCAAAATTGGCAAAGATGAAGTCAAGCTTTCGCTTTTTGCAGATGACATGATATTATACATGGAAAATCCGATAGACTCCACCAAAAGTCTGCTAGAACTGATACAGGAATTCAGCAAAGTTGCAGGATACAAAATCAATGTACAGAAATCAGTTGCATTCTTATACACTAACAATGAAGCAACAGAAAGACAAATAAAGAAACTGATCCCATTCACAATTGCACCAAGAAGCATAAAATACCTAGGAATAAATCTAACCAAAGATGTAAAGGATCTGTATGCTGAAAACTATAGAAAGCTTATGAAGGAAATTGAAGAAGATTTAAAGAAATGGAAAGACATTCCCTGCTCATGGATTGGAAAAATAAATATTGTCAAAATGTCAATACTACCCAAAGCTATCTACACATTCAATGCAATCCCAATCAAAATTGCACCAGCATTCTTCTCGAAACTAGAACAAGCAATCCTAAAATTCATATGGAACCACAAAAGGCCCCGAATAGCCAAAGGAATTTTGAAGAAGAAGACCAAAGCAGGAGGCATCACAATCCCAGACTTTAGCCTCTACTACAAAGCTGTCATCATCAAGACAGCATGGTATTGGCACCAAAACAGACACATAGACCAATGGAATAGAATAGAAACCCCAGAACTAGACCCACAAACGTATGGCCAACTCATCTTTGACAAAGCAGGAAAGAACATCCAATGGAAAAAAGACAGCCTCTTTAACAAATGGTGCTGGGAGAACTGGACAGCAACATGCAGAAGGTTGAAACTAGACCACTTTCTCACACCATTCACAAAAATAAACTCAAAATGGATAAAGGACCTAAATGTGAGACAGGAAACCATCAAAACCTTAGAGGAGAAAGCAGGAAAAGACCTCTCTGACCTCAGCCGTAGCAATCTCTTACTCGACACATCCCCAAAGGCAAGGGAATTAAAAGCAAAAGTGAATTACTGGGACCTTATGAAGATAAAAAGCTTCTGCACAGCAAAGGAAACAACCAACAAAACTAAAAGGCAACCAACGGAATGGGAAAAGATATTCGCAAATGACATATCGGACAAAGGGCTAGTATCCAAAATCTATAAAGAGCTCACCAAACTCCACACCCGAAAAACAAATAACCCAGTGAAGAAATGGGCAGAAAACATGAATAGACACTTCTCTAAAGAAGACATCCGGATGGCCAACAGGCACATGAAAAGATGTTCAGCGTCGCTCCTTATCAGGGAAATACAAATCAAAACCACACTCAGGTATCACCTCACGCCAGTCAGAGTGGCCAAAATGAACAAATCAGGAGACTATAGATGCTGGAGAGGATGTGGAGAAACGGGAACCCTCTTGCACTGTTGGTGGGAATGCAAATTGGTGCAGCCGCTCTGGAAAGCAGTGTGGAGGTTCCTCAGAAAATTAAAAATAGACCTACCCTATGACCCAGCAATAGCACTGCTAGGAATTTATCCAAGGGATACAGGAGCACTGATGCATAGGGCCACTTGTACCCCAATGTTCATAGCAGCACTCTCAACAATAGCCAAATTATGGAAAGAGCCTAAATGTCCATCAACTGATGAATGGATAAAGAAATTGTGGTTTATATACACAATGGAATATTACATGGCAATGAGAAAAAATGAAATATGGCCTTTTGTAGCAACGTGGATGGAACTGGAGAGTGTGATGCTAAGTGAAATAAGCCATACAGAGAAAGACAGATACCATATGGTTTCACTCTTATGTGGATCCTGAGAAACTTAACAGGAACCCATGGGGGAGGGGAAGGAAAAAAAAAAAAAAAAGAGGTTAGAATGGGAGAGAGCCAAAGCATAAGAGACTGTTAAAAACTGAGAACAAACTGAGGGTTGATGGGGGGTGGGAGGGAGGAGAGGGTGGGTGATGGGTATTGAGGAGGGCACCTTTTGGGATGAGCACTGGGTGTTGTATGGAAACCAATTTGTCAATAAATTTCAGAAAAAAAAAAAAATAAAAAAAAATAAACCAATCCGGAAGTAGGCAGGCTGGATTGGTATGGTGGCTCCACAGTGACACCAGGGACCCAAATTCCTAAATTGCTGCTCTACCATTCTAGCACACAGCATCTATCCTCAATGTCACCCCATGTAGCAGAGTAATTCTTAGGATGCCAGCTATTTCTCACAGCCAGGCTACAGGCCAAAAAAAGGCAGAAGGACAAAACAAAGCACCTCCATGCTGAGTCAGCTTTTGTCAATACATGCTTGGAAGTCCCGCTCACATCTCACTGATCAACACAGACACAAATAGCTGCAAAGAAGGTTGGGGAAATGCAATCTTTTATTTCAGGCAGCAGTGAACCCAATCGAAATTTGGGATTCTCTTACCAATGAAGAAAGAGAAGACGGATGTTAAGGGTGGGCCACTAGCTATTACACCTCACACTCCCTTCAGTCTATCCTCGGTGCAGCAACCAGACTAATCCCCAAATGTAAGGCAGAGATGTCATTCGTATTCAAAACCCACTGGGGTAGATACAGGGAAAGGATTCAGTATTTATTCTATCTTTCCTGTATGAGCTGCACCTCATCATCCTCATTGGATCATTACAAAAACAAAACATAACAACAGACACTCTGTGCCTTTTGATGTGATACAATAGGTAGTACCACATCACCTAAGAATTCTTGCCCCCTCCCAAAGTCAAATATTAATCGAATCAAGCCTCTGGATCTAACTACCAGTTTATAGGAAATAGAAGGGACAGAGAACATCTGCTGGGGATGCATTCAACACCTTGTTTGGATCCTGATTAAAGGAAGCCAAGTTAAAAAAAAATATATATATATATACATATATATATATATGGTGTGTGTGTGTGTATATATATGTATATATATTTGTGTGTGTGTATATATATATATATGTATGTGTGTGTATATATATATATACATACACACCATATATATATATATATATATGTATATATATATATTTAAACTAGGGAGATATGAATAGTGACTAGATATTTGATGATATTGAGGAGCTACTGTCATTTTTTAGGGGTGATAGTGGTATTGTAGTTATGTTCACTTTTTAAAGGGTCCTTATCTTTCAGAGACAAAAAATGAAGTACTTGCAGATGAAAATAATATGATGTATGGGACTCACTACAAAATCCTCTGGGCAGGAGCAGCATAGATGAAGCAAGATTGGTCATGTGCAGGTAACCTGAAAATCTAGATGATGACAGTTCATTCTGGTTTTACATAGGGTACAAGCTTCCATAAGCAAGCTTACAGTGGCTTCCTATCGCACTTTGCATGGTTTCTATAACCCTTCATGACCTTGCCCTCTGCACCCTGGTCTCCTACCATGTTCCAGCAGGTTCCTCCACTCGTCACGTGCCTTCCTCACTTCCCTGCACCTGCTGTCAAGCATGCTTCAGTCACAGGCCTTTCTACTTGCTACTCCCTCTCCCCAACAAATATCTTCCCTCTGGTATTTGCACGGCTTAATTTGGTTCTCTGCTCAATGTAACCTCATCACAGAATCCTCCTACTGATAAGAAGCAGAAGCCCATCACTCTCTATTCTCTACTAAGTCAATATCTGACATTAAATTACACATTTGCTCATTATTCATTGAGGAACATAAGCTCCATGAAGGCCAAAGCTTGTTTTGTTCTCCAGTGGATCCTGGGTCACAGAAGTAGACCTGGCACGGAGTGAATGAAAGAATATTACTCATTTTTAATATCTTTATTTAGATCCTAAACTACCAAGACTTCTTCATAAAGAGAATTCCCAACATCCTCATTAGCCTTATTATAAAATGATATTTATGAAGTCCAGAATGCTAAAAAGTAGTGACATAGACTCACTGAGGATATGTAATTAAGTGGAGAGAAACAAGAAAAAGCTAAAATCTAATATGTTCATGGTACAAAAAGATATTTGAGCCCTTTTTATATGCTTTTGCTTTTATCATCTGTAGGCCATCCTCAAGTTGAAGAAACCTTATATTTTCTTGGGATTAACTTTTACTTACTTGTCTTACTCAACAAATATTTACCACAAGTTTCTTATTTGTCAGGCATTGCGCTAGGCTAGGAAGGGCTAATTCTAGACAGGAAGAAAACAAAATCCCTATCATAATTTTTGCCAAAAAAAATGGTTAATTGTGGAAAATTTTATGGTGTCTACAATTTAATTAAAAATGCTGGCAATATAGTTCATCATCGTTGTATACCTAGATAACATTAAATACAGTAGCATTTTCTAGTCTTCCTGGACCACAATTTTTAAATTTCATAGTAACAAACCAGGAAAACTATTTTAACCACAAGTTATATATTTCCTTAAAACATAACTGAGCAATAAAATTGCTCTTCAAACTACCGCAGTCATTTCCATATGGCAATTCTATAGTAAACAGATGCTTTCTTAAGTCCAAGAAAGTACCCAGTTTTGCTTTCCTACAAAAGCCTAGTACTTTTCATTCTCCCTTTAATAGTAAAGATACAAATTTAAGAGGTCAAGAAAAGTGCCAGACTCCAGAATTTTATAGTGTTATGATAACACTGACTATTCTATTTCTACCACATTGACATACACTAAGATTATTAAATTAATAACATATCCTATCATTTTTTTAAAAAAGTCTGTGTGACAAGAAGAGATACGGAAAGCCAAAGTGAACCTGCTGCACCTGTTATCTGGGCACTTGGCATTCTTAACAAGTTAAATCCCCAGGAAGCCAGATTAAAAGATGACAGGAAAAAATGTAAATTACATTATCATCTTCGACATGCTAATATACATGGGTGCTGAAAATCCAATTGAAAGGGGACTGGCTTATTAAGCTGTGGCATGCTGCAATTTACATATCTCACCCTCCAGATGTGAGGAGGGTAAATGAGAATGGAGTATGCTCAGATCAGCAGGGGATAAAGAAGAGAAATACATATGTACGTTGGCTATCAATTTAGCCAACTGAAGAAAAAGTGACACAGTGAAAAGATTGACTTCTATTTTTCCTAAAATAAATCTGAGTCCTCTGCCACATTCTGGAACAGCACTAAAGGCAGCATGGGTAATCCTAGCTGGTCATTCTGTGCATGACCCTGATGGCTTTCCAACGTTTATTTATTTTTGGGACAGAGAGAGACAGAGCATGAATGGGGGAGGGGCAAAGAGAGAGGGAGACACAGAATCTGAAACAGGCTCCAGGCTCTGAGCCATCAGCCCAGAGCCTGACGCGGGGCTCGAACTCACGGACCGCGAGATCGTGACCTGGCTGAAGTTGGACGCTTAACCGACTTCGCCACCCAGGCGCCCCCCTGATGGCTTTCCAACAGTGAGCAAATGCAGGTGCCCAGACGACTGAAAAAAACTACTGAGAGTAGGGCCCTGCTGATGGTGCAAGTATAACAGGACCTTTGCAGGAAAGGGGGACCAAAACTAGCAGCAGGGGCTTCCCCAAATTCTCACCATCAGTCTAAGGCAGTCAGCAAAAGGAGAAATCACTATGTTCTAGAAAAACATATTATGTAAATTATAGCTTAGAGTCCAAATCCAACACAAAATCTTAATGTACCCAAAGTTGAATACTTAAATTTCTCATAGGTAACCAAGATCCTCACTCTGGGTCTCCTCATACATGCATGTAGCTGTTGAAACCTTTCAAATCCTTAGAAGAAACAGTAAAACAAACTACAACTTAATTTTTTTAAATTAGGGGTTTCCCAACAGACAGACAGTGTTGGTGAAATGGAAAGGTTAAGAGGGAATAAAAAAGCCAGATTAAGGTAAGCCACCACAAAATATAGCAAAGTAATAATCCTCAATAGGAATGTTAGCATTTCATATTTATATCATAAATACAAACATACCTAAGATACATTTCAACTATTTATTTGCTGTATACATAAGCAGTAATAAAATCTTTCTCTTTACTTTTAGCTTTTGATTAGGGAAAGTTTTAAACATACACAAAGAAAACAAATGAGTGTAACAAACCCCATGTACCCACCACCCAGATTCAACAAATATTAACACTCTGCCATTCTGGCTTCACCTATACCTCAACCCAACGCTTTCTTCCCCCTTCCATTGTTATTATTTTACTTTATCGTTTTTAAGGTAAAATTTAGATATAGTAGAAGGCATAAGTATTAAAAGTATAATTTTAACAAATGAATTAATCCGTATACCCCACACACTTATCACAATATAGAACATTCTACCTCCTAAGAAAGTTCCATGTGTCCATTTCCCAGCCATAATACCTACAGGTAGTTATCCAACAGAAGACATTTTTTCTCCATCACAGGAAAAAAAAAATAAGGAAATCCAATTCAGCAAATAGAACAAACTTTCTAATTCTATTTTTCAAGCTGCACAGAGGCTTCTAATCATCTTTCTACTGAAATTACAGTGTAGGAATTTCATACCCAAACTCAATCCAGACACCATTCTCTTCACAGACAGTATTCAGATACAGACACTCAAGGAAAAAAAAAAAAAAAGGACTTTGATAACATATAACAAAATAACAGCAACATCAACGCCCCTGCCCACCACCACTTCTGGAACTTTTATCTTTTCATTTATTTCAATAGTACCCCAAGCAAAATTACATGTCCATAATAAGCACAACCTGAGAAATAAATAGTATTACCACAAAGTCAAAAAATAATAACAGCAGCATCATTCTAATAGAATTTCTAACTACTCACTACAGTGATACATGAGTGGCAGACCACATTATATTCTCTACTCCTGCTCTCCAGAAAAGTAGAAAGAGCAGCAATAGTAGCAGGGACACTAGTAATGGCATTAACAGCAGCTGACTTGTATGAGTGATGAAGAAGCAGGGATTCAAAGCTAGTACTTTCTGTCTCTATCATGTTTTGATTCCAACCCTAACGGCACAAAACAGATAAGCACACATACCATTAACACTATATAATAACCTGACATTTTGTCATGCTTATTTGAGTCTTGTTTTTCAACCCGACTCCTTTGGTTTTGCTGGTAAAACTCCTTTCCTCCTCTGCACAAGTCCCTACTTTGGCCCATAGAGAAGAAAACTCAACCCACAATTTTGCACTCCTGGAAAAGGGCTGGGGAGGAAGCCTCTAGCCTCAGTCCCCCGTAGCTGGTCCTTCCTTCCAGGAGGAACTGGAATTTCTATAACTGAGAAGGGTTTGGGGATGGACTGGCTCCCCCACAGCTGGAATGGTAATGCAGGGAAAAGGCCTCTTTTTGAACTCAGGCTCTTTCTAGCGGCCTAGGTGCAGACAGGGCTAAGCAGACCAGGCAGGTCTCCGCTCTCAGCTGCAGCTGCCCCACTCAAGCTTGGGTGGAGCTATCCATGTGTCAGCCCTTCAGGGCCACTTATTTGCCAGTCACAGGGGAGGAGGATGCCCTGTCCAGGCCTCAGGTACTGGCCACATTCTTTGCCATTAATGAGACTAATACTGTGATCAATATTTGGATCTTGGGTCTCTTTCCTGAACTAGTTAGAATCCAGGGAGGAGGAATGCAACTAACTACGATCCTAAACTTCCAATAAGCCATAATCTTTATGCTTTGCCTTGGCTCACTGCATCTGGAGCACACTGGTTCCTTTTTGGTGACCCTGTGGCTGATACTCAAATAAAAATATGCTGAGGTGGGGAGGGGGGTTGGCAGAGCACCCAGAAGGATCACCCTTCTTTATACCCCGGCTGCTGACAGCTCATGTAAGCCCTCAGCTCCGGTTGATGATGCTTCTCTCATCCCCAGTGGTGCACTATCCCCTCCTCTCAGCCACCCTGACCACCACTCTAACCACCACCACCATCACCACCACTAATACCATCGACACCAACACCACCACCCTCAACACCACCAACACAGTCAGCAACACAACCACCAACACCGCAACCAATACCACCCATGGCAATACTACCAACGCCTCCAGGAATGTTCGGAATTGCCAACTGCTAACGGCAAGTACGCAACCACTTTCTTACCTTGTTCTCCTCCGGAGTGAAGAGGATTCGGAATATGGACGGCACTCCTGGAGCTACTTTGTGGCCAATGTCTTTGGGGCTGATTACTTTAAAGTAAGGTGAACTTTCCTCAACAACTTTCACCATCCTTGGAATCTGCAAGAAAAACACACCACGGTGGCCACTCTGCCCATGAAAAAGCAAAAGCAAAAGCCCAGGCTTTGTAGTCCACCAGGAAATCTCCATCTGCTACTTACCAGCCACTCGACCTAGGTCAAGACTTAACTTCTGTCTCCTCAAATGTGAGACGAGATGACTCATTCTGTGCATCTGAGCTTTATTTTTTTTTTAATTATTATTCACTGTTATCATTACTGAAAGCCTTTGTTCATTTTCTCATTTAAATGGGACTATCTTTGAAGAAGAACCTCGTGGTCAGCTAAAACCCCACCCACATGGTAGAGATCAGCTCAATTTCCCATCATTTGAGGACTGCTCTGGGAGAAGAAATCACACTTACTGCTCTCCTGCTATGGACCATCCACCATGAGCCGTACACGATGAGCAGCTTAATCCTCTCAATAACCCTGAGCTTCATTATGACTCCCATTCTACAGAAGGGGAACAAGACACTTTTCCCTAAGTGCTATAGCTTCGCCCAGTCCCAGCCTCACTCCACCTTCCCTCTTGGGGACTGTCCTAAGTAGACACCACTGTGCACAAGAACAAAGAGCAAGCAGCAGAGGGTCCCCAGGCCAGTGTCAGAGTGGCTTCAGACAGTTTCATTCTCTTCAAGTTCTCCTCTGCTCTACTTGCCTCGCCCACGGTATGCTTCTCTGTTTAACAAAGACAGTCTAAGCAATAAAGGAAATATAAATGTGAGGAGAACCTAGAGGTTCTAGGGACATAAGGAAAGGGATGACTTTTTTTTTTAAGACTTGAAGGGAGCAAAAGAAAGTGAATATAGTTAAGTATGACTGAGAAGTCTCAGGGGAAAAATGAGAACAAAACCCCCACAATCTCTCAAAACTGAAATCCAGATGGGCAAGGGAAGAAGAAATGCCGAAGATCAGACTTAAGGCTGATCTTAAGACTAGAAAGTAAGGAGGCAGGGAAGAGATGTGTGCAAATCTGATAGGAGCCCAACAGGAGTGGCTGGTAAGGGGAATGTGCAGTGTCATTTACAATGTGCAGAATGACACTACTTAAGCTGCTGGGAATACTTTTGGTAAGAGCATAATTATGGATTTAAAAAACTAGAAAAGAAAACACCAACAACCCTAGGAATAATAACAATAATATTGGTTTAGTGCTTCCTATGTGACAGGTGCTGAGCTGAATACTTTACATGCATTACCTCATTTAATATTCCAAACAACCTATTAAAATGGGTGCTATTAGGGGCTCCTGGGTGGCTCAGTCAGTTGAACGTCCGACTTCGGCTCAGGTCATGAACTCGTGGTTTGTGAGTTTGAGCCCCGCGTCAGGCTCTGTGCTGACAGCCCAGAGCCTGAAGCCTGCTTCGGATTCTGTGTCTCTCCATCTCTCGGCCCCTCCCCTGCTCATGCTCTGTGTCTCTCTGTCTCTCAATAATAAATAAACGTTAAAAAAAATTAAAAAAAAAAAAAGAAATGGGTACTACTAGTATTCCCATGGCCCGGAGAAGTGAAGTGACTTACCCAAGGTCTGCAGCTGGGAGACAGATGAGTTTGACTCTAGAGTCTGGGTGCTAATAATTATATCCCAAGTACAGTGCACTGGGGCTTGTAGAGTGCTCACAGCTTACTTTCATCTTGTGTGTGTGGGAGATAGAGGAATAAGGACCAAATGGTCTCCGTTGTTTGCATTCAATGCCAATGAGGAAGCAAATAAATAGTGAACAGCACAGAAATTCTATCCCAGCAGTTCTTTACGAGTCTGTGAGCTAAGGAAGTAGAGAAGCAGGCTTTTATCAGCCACCTAGTACAAGGGTCCCGAGAGTCACATGCCCAAGAACAAGCCTTCCTAGGCTAGAGAAATCTATCTGCTTTTGGCAGCTGGACTTTCCCTGGAGGGGGACCCTCCTTTCATGAGGTCTAACAGCACAGCAGCATCTAACCAAGAGGTGTTGGGTTACCCATGAGAAGTGAGTGCCCTCTGGCAGACAAAACTGACACATGCCCTATACCCTTTACTTGCTCATATATACCTGCTGGGAATCGTGTCTTATTTAGGGCTGAGCAGGAGTGGCCAAAGTACCCTTGGGCTAGCTCCTCTCTCTTTAATAGCCTTAAAATACCTGAGCAAGAGTCAAAAAGTCATGGCAAAAGGGAAAAAGAGAAGTGGAAGTGACAAAGTGACTTCGTTGGCAGTCCTACATGAAAAGAGAGAGCCCTACTGTGTATGTAAAGTATCTCTTCTTGAGGTCTAGGGGCCTAATCCTGAGCACCTCAGATTCTCTTTCTTCTGACTACCCTTTTAACTTCTGTCCCTTGAGCTTCTCTTGCTAACACTTCTGCTGCCAAGAACTAAATACACCATTTTCTTCAGAGTCTGACTTTGCTGCCACTAAATCACCCCATTGATCTCTGAAAGGCATCACTGATTCCTTTAATGAGTTACTGCCAAATATAACTGCAAGTGTTCTTGCATAGTCTTCATTTATTTTTTTTCTTTTCTCCTACAGCTAGGCTTTTTGTCTCCACACTCTCAAACTCCTGAGGTATTCCTACCTGCCTTCACACCTGAAGTTTAGCATCTCTCAGATGCCTTCCTCCCCATCTGACTACTTTTCACACTTTAACTGTGCTTCATGCTGACCTCCCACATTATTCTTTCTTCCATTATTGTTACATGTCCAGGAAATCTTCAGGAACTTAATACCTTTTTCTTGAAGTAAACCCTAATTTATCTCTTGGGGAGAAAAGGCATATGGATTGAGAAGAGATTCAGTGGCAACCAGAAAAGGACAAGGTATAGACAGTGGGAGAAGCTGTCCAAAATTATCTATAGACAAAATCTGAAGGCTATCTGAGGTAGAAGGGAGGAGACAGAAAAAGGGGAACGGGAACTCCATTTTTTTTGGAGATTTTTTTCTTAAATACAATTTATAAAGTATAAATAATTTGGCTGAACAACCTCAATTCATATGAGTAGAGTTTATACCTTCATGTGGGAAACGGTGGCTCTAACACACAGTATGTAAGCATGAAGAGTAATTGTCTTGAACCAGTCACACATAAGAACTTCATGACATTTCCCTAACCAATATTTTACTCAAAAAATGTTACTGCACATGTTGGGAGTTGACCATTTGGTGGGCACTGACTTGGGCTTGAACATGTATGAACACACCAACCCAGTCTTGTCTTCATTAAGCTTATAGTCAAAGGGCATGTTTTCAACTATTTTCTTAGAATTCATCTAAGATCCTACAGGATTCCATTTTATTTAATCCCTTTTTATATTCCATGAGAGGTACATTCAGCAAACATACTCACTTTGTCATTGTTTCTCAAAACCAGTGGAACTTCATAGACTTCACAGGGAGTATAGTTCTGAAACACAATTTCTGATGGAAAGGGCTGGAATAATGCCTGATCCAGGTCAATTCCTGAAAACTGCATTGAAAGAATAAATTCATTATATAGTCACACAGTGGCAGAAATGACTGGGGAAGATATGAAAATACTATATAGACCTATGGATACTAACACTAAAAACATAGGAAATATTCAGAAAGGGGTAACTACTATAAACAATAATTGTTATAAGTAGTAAAGTTACTGTGATAAACTTATTATATGTATATATATGTAATTAATATATATGTATGTATACATACAGGTATATGTATGTATATGTATTTATATATATAAATATATATGTATGTGTGTGTGTGTGTATATATATATATATATATATATATATATATATATATAATTTATTGTCAAATGGTTTCCATACAACTCTGAATGCTCATCCCAACAGGTGCCCTCCTCAATGCCCATCACCCACTTTCCCCTCTCCCCCACCCCCCATCAACCCTCAGTTTGTTCTCAGTATTTAAGGGTCTCTTATGGCTTGCCTCCTTCCCTTTCTGTAACTTTTTCCTCCCCTTTCCCTCCCCCCTGGTCTTCTGTTAAGTTTCTCAGGATCCACATAAGAGTGAAAACATATGGTATCTGTCTTCCTTTGCCTGACTTATTCACTTAGCATAATACTCTCCAGTTGCATCCACGTTGCTACAAATGGCCAGACTTCATTCTTTCTCACTGCCATCAACTTGTTTAATACAAAATAAAGTAGAAGATTTTGTCCTCAGTTAAAAAAATATAGGCTAATTAGAACACCAACCCAAAACTTCCATTTATGTCAATGGTGAATAATTTGAACCAATCCCCCTATTAAAATAACAAGAAAAACTGTATCAACAAATATCTGCTTGGAGGCACTGAAGAGCTAACAAGACATTCTGATCTAATGTTGAAATTATGAATTATCTCAAACTATTAGCTTGTGTAGTATCCAACAGGTTTTGAGTATTGCCATGTTTCCTTAAAATTTTAGAATATCCCATGATGCCCTGTGAGTTTATAGTTGCACCCTGGGGCACCTTAGTATAGGTTGGAAAGTGAAGATGTAAGCAACCATCTCAATAATTTAGAAAAGCAATAGCAAACATAAGAAAGAAAGAAAGAAAGAAAGAAAGAAGGAAAGAAAGTCCAAACAAATGAAAAAGCGACATAACAAAAACAACAGCAAAAAATAATGAAATAGAAAGTAACCATACTACAGAATCAACAAAGCCAAAAGTTGAGTCTTTAAAAAGACTGATAAAATTGATAATATACCTAATGAGCATGATCAAGAAAATAAGACAAAAGTTACAATAAGCCAAGATAAAGAATGAAAATAGGGATATTACAACAGAAACTGAACTATGTAAAAAGATAACAAATGGATAGTATGTCAATAAATGGGAAAATGTACATTAAAAAGTACTTAAGAAAATAAAATTTATCAAAAGTAGCACAAAAACAAAGAAAATTTTAGTAGTTCTGTAACCATTAGATAAATTAAAACTGTAAGCAAAACATTTTCATAGAGAAAACTCCAGCCCAAATAACTTTACAAGCAAATTCTAGCAAACATTTAAAGACACAAATCAAATATTATAAGACCTCTCCTAAAGGAAAGAAAAAAAAATTAATGTCTCCCAACTCGATGATGTTAGCATAACTTTCATATAACTAAGAAAGATGGTGGGAGAAAGGAAAACTATAGGCTAGTCTTATAAACGATAGAATTTTTTTTAAAGGAACAAAACATTAGCAAATTGAAACTCACAGTATATAAAAAGGATAACACATCATGATCAAATTGGGTGTAACTCAGAAATTCAAAGTTGTTTTAACAGAGCTCATTAAAAAGAAACAAAATTGTCATAAGAAGAAAAATTGTTTATTTAGAAAATTCAAAACAACTTATAGATAAACTATTAGAAGTTAGAATCAATAAATTATTTATCAAGGTCACTGAGTATGAGGCCAACAAGTAAAAATCAATTATATTACTAGGTACTAACAATGAACATGTAGGAAATAAAATATATAAGCAATACGATTTAATAGCCTCCCAAAACATAAAATACATAGAAATAAATCCAATGAAAGATGTGTAAAACCTTCAACCAGAAAAGCCACAAGATATTACTGAGAGGAATTAAAGAAGACCTATGTAAATACAGTAATATACCATGTTCATGAATTGAAAGACAATATTTTAAGGATGTCAAATACTCCCCAAACTGATCTAAAAATTCAATGCAATCCAATAAAAAAAATCCTGGTAGAAAATTTTTTTGAAAATTAAAAAGCTGATTACAAAATTTATATGTAAAACAAAGGGACCAAGAATAGACAAGATACATTTGAAGAACAAGATACGAGGACTTGCTTTATCAGGCAGCAAGATTTTTTATATTATTACATATCATATACTGTTACTTATCAACAATTAAAATAGTGAAATGTTAGCACAAGATTTATCATAAAAACAAATATACCAGATTTAAAAGCCCAGAAACAAATCCTTAAATATATCATCACTTGATTTATGACAAAGGTAACACTAACAAGCATTGAGGAAGAGAAATTCTCTTCAATGAATGGTGTTGGGTTAACTGGATATTCCATATGAAAAATATCAATTTAATCCCTATCATACACCATTCCAAGTGTATCAAAGCTCTCAATATGAAAGGTTGAAACAATGTTTTCAGAAGAAGACCAAGAGGAATATCTTCACGATGTTGAAGAGTGCAAAATTTTCTTTAATGGGGCACAGAAAATACAAAACATAAATTTAAAAACCGATAAATTAAGTCATATTGAAGTTTGAAACATGTTCATCAAAAGATTCCCTTAAGAAATGAAAAAGAAATCCAAAGAATGGGAGAAGATTATTTGTAATACACATAACTGATAAAGGACTAATCTCCAGAATATATGAACTTATATAAACAGTAAGAAATGGACAAAGCACATAAACAGGCAATTTATAAAAGATGATAACCAGATGGCTAATAAACATGAAAAGTTGCTTAACCTCATTAGAAATCAAGAAACTGAAAATTAAGCCACACCGTGACAACACTACACTCCCAATAGAATCATTTCAATTAAAGAAACTGACAATGTTAAGCATTAGCAAGTATTAGCAATTCCAACTGGAATTCCCACACACAGCTAATGGCAATATGATGGTACAAACACTTTAGAAAACTGGCAGTTACTACTAAAGAGACACATAGGCATAGCCTATCACCTAGAAATTCCACTTTTATGTGTAGGCCCAATAGAAATGCATACGTGTGCACTAAAAGAAATGTACAAGAGTGTTTATAACACCATCATTTATAAGATCCAAAATGTGGGAAAAGCCAAATGCTCATCAACAGTAAAATGGATAAACAACTGGTGGTGTAGGCATACAGTGGAATACCATACAACGATAAAAATGAACCACCTATTACTAAGCACAACACAAATCTTCAAAACTTAATATATTGACTTCAATTAGCCAGAAATTAAAGAGTATGTACTGTGGTATCCCAGTCATATGAGATTGAATAAAGAAAAAATAAACCTGTGATTAGCAGTTCTTCTGAAGAAGAGGGAGAGGTAATGACAGAGAAGGACATAACAAAGCTTCCAGGACGCCAGTAATGTTGTATCTTACATTCCTTCATCTGAGTGGTGGTGATATGAGTATCCTTACTTTGTGAAAATTCATCAAGCTATGTGCTCATAATACACCCACATACACACTCAAATCCAATAAAATTTTTACTTACAATGTATTTTCGACACAAGAGAATAAAGGAGAAAATTATTACAATCATTTCAATAGAGGTAGAAAAACATTTGATAAAATTAAGTATCTATTCACAATAAAAAAAAAAAAAAAACTCCTAGCACACAAAGCAAAACAGGTAACTTCCTCAGTCTGACAGAGAGTATCCAGATCCTCACAAAGAAAATAATAACATTACACTTAATGTTAACATGCTGGGGTTTTTTTTTTCTTTTACTTTAGGAAGCAAGACAGGGATACCTTTGATCATAACTTGTACTCAGTATTCTATTAAACCTAGTAGTAAATTCAGAGAAGCAGGTGAAATATGTAAAAAATTAAGATTAAAAGGAACCTTAAAAACATACTGCTGAGAGAAGCCAATCAGAAAAGGATACATACTGTATGATTTCAGATATATGACATTCTGGAAAAGTGATTATCAATGGTTCAGGGGGTGGGAGGGAAAGATGGCTACTTGAACACATGATATTTAGGGCAGTGAAGCTATTCTCTATGATACAGTTATGACAGATCTATGTCATTACACATCTGTCAAAAGCTATTATAGAATATACAGATGCACAGTGAACCCCACTGTGAACTATGGACTTTAGTTAATAATAATGTATCAATATTGGCTCACCAATTGTAAACAAACAAACAAACAAACTACCACACTAATACAAGATATAAATAAAAGGGACAAATGTGTGTGGTAGGGTAGGGAAATGGGGCATGTGAGAACTCTCTGTACTTCCCAATTTTTCTATAAACCTAAAACTTCTCTAAAAATTTATCTATTAATTTGTAAACACTCAAGATGGGAAAGAAAGAAATAAAACTGCCATTATTCAAAGGTAATAAGTATTTTCAAAGACAATCCAAATAAATCCATAGATGAACTATTACAATTAATAATGAGAGTGACAAGAGTTAAAAAGGAAATTTTCAAATAGATACTATTAGAAGTTATTTTTCAATAAATAAAACAAAAATGTTAAAGCAAGGGAAAATCACATTATATAACATTGCACCCAAATACCTGAGACTAAAATAGAACAGATATGAAAAGATCTCTATAGGGAAAACTATCAAACTTCACTGAGAGAAATTAAAGAAGGTTTCAAGAAACGGGAGATACACTATGTCCGTGGATTAAAAGAATTAATATCACAAGGATATAAATTCTCCCTAAGTTAATTTATAGACAATGCAATCTCAATCAAAATCTCTTTGATTAATAAATTGATTCTAAAATGTATATGGGAATGCAAAGAGCCAAAAGTAGCCAAGATACTTTTGAAAATTCCTAAGAGAAAATACCTTTAAAGAACAAAGTATCTTGTTATATTTATAGATATTCAAATATATAGCAACTAAAACACCGTGGTGTGGATTAGAATAAATTGACCAATAGTGTGGAAAAGTCCAGAAACAGATCCTTGCATATGGATCACTGGATATATGACAGAGGCACTGTGGTGCAGAAGGAGACAATGGATCTCAGCATAAACGACACTTAGAATCCCAGATGGACTGCGTGTAGGCTGTAACTGGCAGTGTGAGTTCCCTTCCCCACCCCTCCTGCCACAAATAACCAGGGTTGAGAGAAGATGCCCAGTGAGAACGTCCACAACTTCAGATCTCTGGTGAGGCTGGCACAATACAGATCAAAGCAGACGACATACTCTGATAGGCAAAACCACCAACTCCTTGTCTGGAATAATAGGAAGGGCAACAAGAAATCCCCTGGATGTCATCTAGCACCAGGAAATAGTAAGGAAGGCTGGGCTGATTAGGGCTACACATAAATCTGCATATTTATAGGAAGCAGCTTGTCACTGAGACAGGCTAGAAGAGAAAAACTCTGAATCAGAAGGGTCCCTACAAGTCACAACTCTGGGGAGAAGGAAAGGCTAACACAATTCAGTCATTCTTCCTTCCTTCTTCTCAGTCCTCTTCCAAATAAACACAGCACACAATCCTCTTTCATAAAACTGCACGGAGAATCGTGGAGGATTTCTGCTGGTCTGGGACACTGCCAGGCCCTGCCTCAACAGTAACCGCCTGCAATAGCAAGTCCAGGAAAAATGTCCTTCTTTCTTTTGAAAATGAGTGGTAATGATAATAATAATGATAAATCAAGATCTATACAAACTTCAAGAACAAAAAAAATAAGAAAATGGCAAATGAAGAATAGTTAACCATTTCGTTGCCATGAAGCAACAAAAATATTAGCCACACCATTTCACTATAAACTCAAAAAACATAATGGAAAAAATCTGAGAGCACCAAGCAAATAATTAAGAGTGCAGGGAGGAAAAAAAAGCAATCAAAGAGATGAAAAATTCATGTGTTCACTCGATAAATACTAATTGAGTTTCCAATATTTTTCATACGTTAAGCATATAGTACTGAACAAAGCCAACAAAGTCCTTGACCTCAGGAAGCTTACATTCTTGGGGGAAATGGATAAAAAAAGTAGAAATAAAGAAATATATAATATGAGGTCAGGCAGTGATATGCTATGAAGTAAACTAAAATAGGACAAGGAGAGAGAGTGAATGCAGGATGTATGCTCTCTTCAGGAGGTGGTCAAGAGATGGCCTCTCTGAGAAAAAGTCATCCAAGTAGAGACGTGAAGCAAGCCATGCAAAGATCTGAGAGAATAACATTCCAGTTAGAAGGAATAGCAAGTACAAAGGCCCTGGGGTGGGAATTATCTCTGAATGTTCGAAGAGCAGCTGATGGATATAGCATAGCTAGAAGACAATGAGGAAAAGTGGAAGAAAACGAGGTCTATGAGAGAAGTAGGTAGGATTAGATGATGCACAGTCTTATAACTCTGAGGGCAATAGGAAGCTGTTGGATGATTTTAGATATGGAAGTAACATGTTCTAATTCACATTTTTAAAAAATAATTCTTCTTTGTGCAGAACTGATGATGGGGCAATGAGATGGAAACAGGGAGACTACTTCAATAGTCTATAGGATGGTGGCTTGAACTGGGAGGGTGGTGGTGGAGGTGGTGAGTAGTTTGATTAAATATATATTTGTGAAAGCAGAGTTTATAGCATTTGCCATTGTACCTCATATAAGATGCAAGAAAAAGAGAGGAATCCGAGATAACTCCAAGGTAGGTTTCTGGCCTGAGGAAAAAGATAAATGGGGGTACTATATACTAGAGGAAATAGACAAAAGAGAAGAGATCACATCTTCAGGAAAGGAACATAACACAAACATGAGATCTTAGATATTTTCAGTCTGAGCTGCCAATCATTCATTGGGCTGAATATGTGATTCAGAGTTCAGAAGACAGGCCATAGCAGGAGAAATAATTATGAAAGTAATCATTTAAAAAGTAGGATTTAAAGCCTTATTCCTAGAAGGAGTCACCTAAAGAATGAGTTGAAAAGAGAAAGAAGTTGAAGGAGCAAGTACTGGGGAGCTCACTACTCATCGTAAAAGTACATTTAGCGATCAGGAAGAGGAAAGCCATCAAAATAAAAAAATTAAAAAAATAAATAAGTAAATAAATAAATAAAGACAAAAACAGCCAGTGAAGTTGGAAGAAAACCAAAGGAGTATCATATCTGAGCTACAAGTGAATAAAAAGGTATAAGAAAGAGACACTGAGTCAAATGCTGTGAGAGAACCCAGAAGTGCCAAATTAGTCAAGCATAAGGGTGAATTCTAAGAGAAACACACATACACAAAACTCAAAGTAAGGGACACAGAGGATACCCTGATGGATATAATAACAAATGTAAATGAGCAGGAAAAAAAAAAAGAACCAAAAATGGCAAGAACAAATAATGGGTAATTCAAGAAAAACTTTCTAGAAGTAAACTAAAGATACATAGTATCTCAAGAAAAGTTTAGTCACACCCTAATAAAATCACTGGATATTAAATTAGAATAAACAATCTTGGGGCATATGTGCTAAAAGAGTCAAGTCTCTATAAATCAAGCCAGCGTCATCACACCTCTACATACCATTATGCATCTTTCTTCTGCTTACCATTAAAGCCAGAAGGTGAGGAAAATGCCCACAGAGCTCTTACGAGGAATATATGTGACCCAAGAAGGCAAATCTGAAGTTCGGTATAAAGGCAAGACACAAATATTGTCAAACACATAAAACCAAGGAAATATAGTTTCCATAAGCTCTTCTTGAAGGTATTAGTAGGGGAGGACTATCACCCAACTAAGAACAAATGAAACTCCAGAAAATAAAGTAAAAATAACCAACTGAGTTGAAAGAAGAAAGAGGAGAAATGATGAGATATAGTAAAGTATACGAATTTCCTCATCCTTCATAGCAGGGGGTCACAATGTTAAAACACACACAAGCAGTACACACAGGAAAATATTCATAGTCTGGTCTCAGTCGTGCTATGGGAAAAGAACAATGATGAATCAGCTTTGGGAAAAGGCTTGTTCGCTGCCCTCAAAGGTAGAGGGTGCTGGCAGAGAAGAGAAGAAACAATAACTAAAGCTAGCAGCGCTCAGGAGAAGAGCAGATATTGTGCAGATCCCAAACAGGGGAGGCAATGGTGTTGCAGCAAGAGCAAATGAGTCTCGGGGACTCATTCATCAGGGGAAAGATCTCTGAAAAATCTCTCAGGAATACCCAGGAAGCCTTTGAGAGGAGGCTGATCTCCAGCAGTTAAACTCACGGACGTTCATACCATAATCTGTACATAAAAAGTAAAGCATATAATTCAAGAAATTAACTTAAAAGTAGGAAATAAGACCTTATCTTATAATCATATGCTCCTAAAGCCTAGAACATACAGTTTACATTAAAATACAGAAACAGGTTAAAATAACTGTCCCTTAGAGACTAAAAGGATACATTTGCTATTGGAAGTGAGCCGGGAGAGACAACAAATGTCTCCTTTAATAAACAATTCCCCTTCTTCCTTTCTAGTGATGACAGCTCAGGTAAGAAGGGATTTGCTGTTGTGTTAAGATGACTTAATTGGATTTGGTACTGGAATCCTTGGAACTACTAATCTATAAATAACGGTGTCCAGAAGTAGCTAGGAAAGAAATGTGACTCCTCAAAAGTTATTTGTACTTATTAATTGTAATTCTCTCCATATCAAATCATAGATATCAAGATCAACAGAGGTAGAAAAAGAACATATAACACAGGAGTGCCTGGACGGCTTAATGAGTTGAGCATGTGACTCTTGATTTTGGCTCAAGTCATGATCTCAGGGTCATGAAATTGAGCCCCACATCAGGTTCCATGCTGGACATGGAGCCTGCTTGGGATTCTCTCTTCCTCTCCCTCTGCCCCTCCTCCGCTTGCACTCTCTGAATGAATGAATGAATGAATGAATACACAAACCTAATAAGGATTTATCCCAGAAATGATAGCTATTAGTTACTGTTGTTCTAGAATGTTCACATTATTCCAGGACCTGCTTCATAGGTAACTATGACAGAAAGCAGCTACCTTTTGATGTGTTGTTTCCCCCATATCTAAAAGTTCGATGATCTGTGGTCGGCACATCAAACGTGTATTAGCCAGTCTCTGCTCTGTGGTGAGGGACATTTCCTTCAGGAACTCCGAGGGTGTCAGCTAGAATTGAAAACAAAACAGCTGAAGATTCATAAATGGTTATACTGAAAAAGTATTTTCATGAGCGCCAGTAATGAATAATTTGTGTTTGCAACTTTCAGGATAATTCTGGAATGCCACTAAGTTCCCTTATAAAATATTTAAATTAACTAAATAATACAAGAGAAGTACCTGTGGACTTTTAAGCTCTTTGCACAGTAATTTGAAATGACATGTGGTTGCTGTTTCCTTGTCATTTTGAAGAAATCACACAAAAGAAACTGGGAGGAGGGAGGGGAGTCAAGAAATTGCACGGGAACATGTCCAAAGAGCTTAACATTTATGTTCAGAAGGAGCATCTGAACATACAACCCTGCTTCCAAAATCACTTCTGGTCTTCAGAACTAAGGAATTTGAAATGCTTCTATTTCTCAACTCCAGTTACAACAAACAAACAAAGCCTGTGGGTGTTTTCACTATCCTGCTGTATCAGGTTAAAGAGGAATCTTGTGAAATGAGGAGGATCTAGGAAGTGTGACTGCACAGCTTAGGAATGAGTTTGAACTCTTTAGAAATCACAAGAGCGCATTTAGACCTTGTTTTAAAAGAGCTTGAAGCCCATCCATCACCAGAACCAGCAGCCAGTCATAGTCACACACGCAAACAGGAACACAAAATGCTTTAACACTTTCTAATATTAGGGGGGGGGGATGTAACTTATTATTTAAATAAAAATCATTTAAATAACCCAACAAGGTTTAGTTACCCAGGACCAAACACCATTATCTACTTATTGTTGTTCTGGAATGTTCCAGGGCTTACTTTATATGCAAGGGGGGATGATGATCACTGACAGCAACATCATGCTTGAGCATATACCAAGACTTTTTAAAACATTCAGAGGTTATATAATTTAGTTGATTGATTTCACCTTGGGTTAAAATCACTGCTCTTCAAAATGCATACAAAATTAATTTCTGTGATTGAATCCATTTAAATGAAGGCATATTTCTAATACAGCTTCCGACTTCATTTTTGAGGTTCTTTTTGACTGGAACCCAGATTAGAATACTAAAATGTTAGGAAATTTCAGCTGTGTTGCGGTTTAAATAAAAATAATAAAATCTTAAAAGCAAATGTCAGGAGTTACTTTAAATACAAAACTATAACCACCACAAAAGTGATTGATGATAGGTTTTATTTTTTCAATCAGAACATAACTTGAGACTAGTTTTTTAAATATGGTGAATACCATCTCAAACCCTACACATTATTGTTGATATTCTCTATAGCATGAGTTTATAATTCAGTTCTCATCAAATTATTGTAACTCATTAAAAACAGAAATATTTTTTATTTTAAAGGACAGGGAAAATGTATTTTTCTTTGATATCATATAGTCATTACTTTGATACTCTATGTTCTACAAATATGCAAACAGAAATAACTCTTGCCAATCAACACATAATAAATTATTTAAGTTAAACCCTATGAAATTCTGATATCTGATTGTTTTGAACTACACAGTCTCACAGGGTTCAACCTAACATTTAGAAAACCATAATAATTTGATTGCATAGTCTTACTTCAACTGATTAACTGAAGCAATTCAAGCCTCTACCTTGAGGTACGTGGTTTCAAAAACTCTCCTGGCTCTGAGTGGTGCCTGTGCTCTGCCCCAAGCTACCATGTTATCTAAATGGATCTCATCAGTCCGTACTTCTCCATGTGATTTCTGAGACTGCCAAGTAGCAGCTGTCGTCCCCCTGAGGAGGCTGCATTAGGTATGTTACACAGAAAGTCTCAGATACATTACCATTCGATTTACTTCTTCTTTTGTAACCAACTTTGGATTTAAGGGTGGCAAAACCTTGCTTTGGAACCCTTTCAGCATTCTGACTAACCCCATCTGAACAGCCCCCATGGACTCTTCGAGTCTTCTACCCGCCATCTTTAGTTCTTTCTTTCATTCACCTAGGAGTGAAAATAAAAAAGTTTTAGAGAAAATAACAGCTAATTCCTGAATACAGGTCACAATTTATTTAAAGCTTTTTCAAATACAAAAGTTTTAGAAAAGACCAATATTCAAAAACACATTGAATTCTTGTAACAAATGCCTTAACTAAAGGAATGTGTTCCATGTACTTAGTCCAGAGTTGGCCTCGTTCCAAAATCTAGGGTTCCTTTTAGACAAACCAAGTGATTCTGGAGTGAGCTCAGGCAAGATGTGGAAATATAAGCAGTTCCTACATTTTGGTACTTTTATCCTCCAAGACAAAAAAAGTAAACACTGCTCAATAAATACACTTCATAGCTTGCTACTTTATAGGCTTATTTGACAATTCTCTCTCATGACACCCTCCAAACAGAAAAAAAACATAAGGCTTCAGGCCTTCACAGCTGGGCAGAGACTAAAAACCCAGTAGGAGATGAGATAAGGATGAGGAAGTTTCTGGAGAATTTTTGAAGTTTTTAGTCATAAATAAGTTATTAAACAGCCACCCCCCCATCCCAAATCAAAGAGCTAAGACATCTGCCCTCCACAAATTCTTCCTTATGCCTTGTAGGAGGATACTTGCAACTGTGGGGGCCTATTTATAACTACATGGGGATTTCTACTTTCAGTAATATAGCACACTAGTTTATCCAACCCTGTGCCAAAGGGAATAAATAAATAAATAAAACACCTAACAATGCTTGATACCATGTCAAATAAAAAACCATAAAAATCATTACAAACTTCACAAGACACGAAGTCATTACCAGGAAAAAACAAGTGAAGAAAGAGGTACATAAAGAAAAATAAATCTGAGTGAAAATTTTAATAAGGGACACTAAACTAAAGCAGCAAAACATCCAAGGAAATGAACATGAAATTTTAGAAAAGGAAAAAAAAAATCAGAGAATAAATGGTTGAAATAGTAGACAGTCCAAAAGTAGATCTGAGGCACCTGGATGGCTCAGTCCATTAAGTGTCCAACTTTTTCGGCTCAGGTCATGATCTCACAGTTAGTGGGTTCGAGCCCTGCATCGGGCTCTATGCTGATGGCTCAGACCCTGGAGCCTGGTTCAGATTCCGTGTCTCCCTCTGTCTCTGCCCCTCCCCTGTTAGCGCTCTGTATCTCTCTGTCTCTCAAAATTGAATAAAACATTTTTTTAAAATTAAAAAAAAAAGAAGATCCAACACACTATAACTGGTGCCCATGAAGAAGAAAAATTACTGAAGTGGAACTAATATTTAAAACTATCATCCAGGTGCGCCTGGGTGGCTCGGTCGGTTAAGCGTCCGACTTCGGCTCAGGTCATGATCTCACGGTCCGTGAATTCAAGCCCGTGTCGGGCTCTGTGTTGACAGCTCAGAGCCTGGAGCCTGTTTCAGATTCTGTGTCTCCCTCTCTCTCTGCCCCTCCCCTGTTCATGCTCTGTCTCTCTGTCTCAAAAATAAATAAACGTTTAAAAAAAAAAAACTATCATCCAAGAAAAATTTCCAGAAATAAAAGAAAACATAATGAAAAGGGACTGGTAGTTACTCAGGAAGACAGACCCAGAATGGTCAACTCTGAGTCATATCTGTTCGGGTTTTTTTAAGCTTATTTATTTATTTTGAGAGAGACAAACAGAGTTGGAGTGGGAGAGGGGCAGAGAAAGACAGAGAACCCCAAGCAGGCTCCACGCCGTCAGCACAGAGCCCGCGCGGGTACAGAACTCACAAAACGGTGAGATCATGACCTGAGCCAAAATCAAGAGTCAGGCGCTCAGTAGACTGAGCCACCCAGGTGGTACAACTCTGAGTCACACCATAACAGAACTATTAGACTTTACAGAATTTTTAAAAGGCCTCATATCCTCCAGACAAAAAGATAAAGTAACTTACAAGGGCAAGAGAATTAGATGTCATTGGACCTTGATTTTTCAACTATGCTTTTGCAACCTATGAAATGAGAAAAGAGAAGAGCAACATTTTCCAAAAACTTTAAAAAGTGTGAGCCAAGGAGTTTATATACATCCAAGCTCTCCTGCAGTTATCAAAGCTACAGGAAAGGAGTTTTGAACATTCCAAATTTCAGGGAAAATTATAAACAAGTTCCCTTCCTTAGGAATCTACCAGAGGATGGGCTTCAGCCAACCAAAAAGTGACCAGGAACCTCAGCAAAAGAACTGACAATGAACATTTCATGTATTTAACCGTAGAGCTAATTTTAATGATGAAGTTGGAGACACAAGGAGAAAATAGAATTCAAACATATTTTCTGACAAAGGAGAAAGAATACAATTTTAAAAGTACAAAATAGAAATAAAATCAAAAGTTGACTAAGATCATTAACAATTGTGTAAGTAATAGGTAGGAGTCAAACTTTTTAACCAGATAGAATAAAGGAGCTTAGGGGGGCGACTGGGTGACTCAGTGGGTTGAGCGACTCACTTCGGTTCAAGTCATGATCTCGCGGTTTGTGAGTTGGAGCCTCACATCGGGACCTGTGCTGACAGTTCAGAGCCTGGAGCCTGTTTTAGAATTGTGACTCCCTCCTTCTCTGCCCCTTCCCCGCTCATACTCTGTCTCTGTCTCTCAAAAAATAAACGTTAAAAAAGTTTAAAAAATAAAGGAGCTTAAGGAATTATGGTAGAAAGCCTGTACAATGGCAGTCAATGATACCTGTTTCCAAGCACTCATGTGTTTGTGTAATGCCCTGTCCCTGAGTGCAGACTATCCTTTGGTATTCTAACAAATATAATGCAGCACAAGCAATGTGTGTCACTTTCTGAGATTAGTCATAAAGAGACTTGGTTCCATCTTGGGTACTATCTGGGTCCCTGTAAGATCATCAGCTGCCACATTGTACGAACACTCAGAAAGCCTATAGAGAAGCCCATGCGGTGAGGGACCAAGCCTGCCAACAATGACATGAGTGAACTTGGAAGGGGATCTTCCAAGGCCTGCCAACAACCATGTGAATGAGCTTGAAGGTGGATTTGCCATCTCCATTTTTGCATTGGAATGACTACAGGCCCAGCCAACAGCTTGATTTGAGATGCAAGACAGACACTGAGGAGGAAGCACCAGCTAATAAGCCACAGCTAGATGCCTGACCCATAGAAAATGTGAGAAAACTAATATTCATGGCTTTGGTTGGGGGTAATTTGTTACAGAGCAATAAATTACTAATGTAGGCATTATATGGGTTTTATACACACCAAAAAAACTAAACCTAAAAGTAAACCTTCCTAAATACCAAAAGAAATTTTAGAAAAAGCAAAGAAGACATACTAAACATAGAAAGACAAACACAAAAAATTAACTGTAATGCACATAATTATTACAACACAAAGTAATATTAGAAGTGATGTCACCAACATGGTGCAATAGGTGCCAACTTCATAAAAAAAAAAACAACTAGAAACTATCCATACTCAAGATACCTTTGTGAAAATCCCAGAGCCCAGAGGTGAGGCTGAAGTGCCCCCTTGGATCAGAGAGACATGGGAGAACCTCAGAAACTTTATGTTCAGTAAAATAAGCCAGTTTATAAAAGACCACATATTGTATGAGTCTATGCACATGAAGTGTCCAAAACAGGGAAATCTCTAGAGAGAAAGAGTAAATTAGAAGTTGCCTAGGGCTACAAGAAATGAAGGAATGGCAGGGTGATAGCTAAAAGGGATGGGATATCTTATTGAGATGATGAAAATGTTCTAAAATTGACTGTGGTGATGATTGCACATATTTGTGAATATACCAAAAACTACTGAGTTCTATATATGCCTTAAGGGTAAATTGTATGGTATGTGAGTTTAATCTCAATAAAGTTGTTAAAAATACACTTAAAAACATTTTAAAAATCAATTCTTAAAAACTGAAAACCAGCAAAAGGAATGAACCTTGCTGTACATCAAGTTGGTGTCATAACCACAAAGAGAAAACAATTATTCCAACTGACCTTAAAATACAGTGTTTTGACTAGACTATCTTCATTGTAGTCTTAGTGTTAGTCATAATATTAGTAATAATATTTTTCTTTGGCTCTAGCCCCAAAATGAGGCTTGAACTAACAACCCCAAGATCAAGAGTTGCATGCTCTACTGACTGAACCAGCCAGGCACCCCAGTAATAATATTTTTAAAACATGTAATTAAATCAATTTTGTTAAGAACAAAAGCATTTCAGCTTCATAAAAAATAAAACCAAAGTTCTTATATTAAGAAATCCTATAATCTTACATTTAAATTGAAAATAATTGTAAGTTCGTGATTATTTTCTCCTTTTAAATAGCCTGACTACTGGGATGCCTGGATGACTCAGTTGGTTAATTGTCCCACTCTTGATCTCGGCTTAGGTCATGGTCTCATGGTTTGTGGGATCAAGCCCCACATCAGGCTGAATGCTGATAGCATGGAGCCTGCTTGGGATTCTCTCTTTATTCTCTCTCTCTGTTTCTCTCTCTCTCTCTCTCTCTCTCTCTCTCTCTCTCTCTCTCTCTCTCTCTCAAAATAAATGAATAAACTTAAAAAAAATTAAATAATATGCATAATGAAAGAGCTCAGAAACAATTAAGGCCCGGTAAGCAATAAGAGTCCAAGGACATACTGTGGTCTCTAAATACCCCACTAAAAGGAACCACTGCTCCTTGGAGACATGGGTAATTTGAGGTCTGAGGCATAAAATGTTTATGATGAACTTGGAACATTCTATTTTACCATAGAACAAGGACATTATCAAAGGCAACTGGGGTTGTGTCTAAAGGACCCAGAGTAATTTGAAGGAGTTCCCATTCACCAAAGATAAGACAATTTGAATATGTTTTTTTAAAAGTCTTCAATGGATAAGTCTCTAAAAATCTAAGTTCAAATGATACTAAAAAAAACCAAAAACTCATTGGTCACCTTTGGAAGTTGCTAAGGCACAAAATTATTTTGGAAATAATAAAAGGAAAGAATCAATCATTTGTCGTGCACTTTTTTTGTTCAAATTGCACTGCAAGTTAACCAAATGATTGAGGAAGGAAAATGATTCTTCATAGAACAATTCCAGCTAATAAACTCAGAAGTAACAGAAAAAAAAAAAATGACCATTATGCAGTCCCTAATGAAATGAAAGATCATCAATGCTAAAACCATTAGGAAAGATGTTTCTGAAGAACTCTATAATGGCTCAATCAGGCTAACAACACCTGAGCCCTCTGAATCAATCTCAACACCAAATGAGTGAAAACCAGACATATTATGTGCCTCCTGACATGATGTACCACACAGCACCAGCTATGCAGAACTGTTAACAAAAATCTACACCTCTAGACCTACCAGCCAGGTTGTAGGAGACACGGGGAATGGAGGAACAAGTATATTCTGGAGGAATACAATTAAGCTAAGGGCAGAATGTGGGAAATATTATAGGAAAATGACCTTTATTCAACCAATAAATGGCATCAGAGAGTTGTGGGTGGGGGGGCAGTTATAAATTAGAAGAATCTTAAACCAACCAAATGCAAAGGTACATCTCGTTTGGATGATGATTCAAATACGTGAATAAAAGATGATATAAAATAATTACTGGATTTTTTGTAGGATAATGGTACCGTGGATGTGATTTTTTAAAAAGAATATTCTTATCTGTTAGAGATATGTATCATTTATGGGTAAAGGGAAATTATGTCTGAAATTTACTTTAAAATACTCCAAGAGGGGTGCCTGGGTGGCTCAGTTGGTTAAGCGAGTGACTTTGGCTCAGGTCATGATCTCACAGTCTGTGTCTTTGAGCCCCAAATCGGGCTCTGTGCTGTCCGCTCAGAGCCTGGAGACCGCTTCAGATTCCGTGTCTCCCTCTCTCTCTGTCTCTCCCCGCTTGTGTTCTGTTTCTCTCTCTCTCTCTCAAAAATAAATAAACATGAAAAAATATTTTTTAAATACTCCAGGAAAAAAAGTGTGTGGGGGTAGGAATGCAGGTATGGGTGCGTGGGTATGTGAGGGAGAAGGACAGAAGAAATAAGAATGGGAGAATACTGACAAACATCGAAGATTATAGCATTCTCTCCACTTTTGTGTATGTTTTTAAATTTTCATAATTAAAATATTAATACATACAAAATCCTGTGCATGATTATTCATAAGAGCTTTCACACCTAAATGTCCCTCAGCAGGGCATGATGAAACAAAGAGTGGTACTTGGTGCAGCAATAAAAAAGAACAAATGATTGATAACAACCTGGATGGATCTCAGGGACAAAAAGAAAATGAAAAAGATGATAATCCCAACAGGTTGCATACTGTGTGATTCCATTATAAGATATTCTCAAATGACAAAATTACAGAGACAAAGGACAAATTAGTGGCTGCCACAGGTTACAGATGGTGGTGGCGGGGGGATGTCTGTGGTGATAAAATAGACACACACAGAAGAAATAAGATGATAGGCAAAAATCTTAAGGCTTATAGAGTTGGAGTGAATAAGAAAATTTGCTAATAGGAAGTTTTTTACTTCTTACAAGTTATGCATTCAATTTCTAGTGCTATTACTGAAACTAACAAAGGGATTTCTGTAATTTGATTGTGGTGGAAGTTATATATATTTACACATGCAATATATTGACATGGAACTATACACACACACTGTACCAAGGACAAATTTTTGATTGTGATATTATGCTCTAGTTATATAAGATGTTACCATGAGGGAAATAGGAGGTCAAGGATATATGAGACCTCTCCGTGCTTCCTTTGCAACTTCCTGTGAATCTATAGTTATTTCAAAATAAAATTTGTTTTAAAAGTTTTTTAAGAAAAAGAAAGAGAGACAGGCAAAACTCATTGTTGATGAAGATGTTATAAAGGTGGGCATTTGTACCCTACAGCTAACTTCATTTTGGCAACCTTTAAAAATTGTGCCTATTCTTTGACGCATAAATATGTTCTGCTGGAGGATTTACCCCAGATATGGAAAGAGGTATTCATAAGCTATGCTGTAACTTGAAATGACCATTCTATTTCAACAGAACGGAAATACAATGATTTCTATCAAACCAAAACACAAAGCAGTTACCTTGTTAAAACCTGATGACTCGGGAATTTTTTTATTAAAACTAATTTCTTTCTATAACTGATTTCTTAAGTGCTTTAAAAATCTTGGCCATTTTCTTCTTTCATTTTCTTCCTGTTTTGACCACTAATACCATGATTACAATTCAGGCCTGCAGTATTTGGATCATGCTGTTGCAGTTCCTTAACAACAAGGGTTAAGATATTTTTCCCTAAAAGTCTGCTCACACTGCTCCTTCTGTCTGCAACATCCTTTCTTTACCTCTGCACAGATCCCTTCCTGATTCAAATGTCATTTCCTTATCAAAGCAATTTGTTTCTGATCTTACCAGCTGGAAGTGACTGTTCAACATCTCTGACCTTACAGTATCTTACTTTTTCTCTCTTTTATGACACCTAAAACTTTTTACTTTATAGTTATGTGTGTGCTTATTCTGATCTTAATAGACCATAGACTCCTTGAGGTAGAGACTGTAATGCATACTGCCTTGTATTTAATGCATGCCTATGAATTTCTAATGAACCACTGACCAGTAAATTAGACAGAATCGATATTCAGGGGTGTTATTAAAAATGACAATCAGCTAACCTGCTGCTCCAATATCTAACACAAAACTGAATCCATACAAATAGGCCAAATGCATTCATGTCCCTGGAATGCCTTGACTCACGTAATCCATCAGTCACCTTAATGCCGTGCTTTTTAATTTTTTTAAGTTTATTTATTTATTTATTTAGAGAGAGAGTGCATGAGAGGGACAGAGACGGAGAGCGAGAGAATCTTGAGCAGATTCCACGGTCAGAACAGAACCTAATGTGGGGCTAGATCTCACAAGTCTGAGATCATGACCTGAGCAGAAATCAAGAGTCAGATGCTTACCTGACTGAGCCACCCAGATGCCCCAACACCCTGCTTTAAAAGACCATCCTCTGATCAAAAATATGATAAAAGGGGCCATGAACCAAAGACCTTTTTAACTAAGGATATCTGTATAACACTTTTATTAGGGCATTTACTGCACCAACTAGGCATATACACCAAATCTTCAGTTTGCACCAATAATAATTTTTTTTTTTTAAATGAACTTTGGGGAAGATGGCGGCATAGGAGGACGCTGGGCTCACCACATCCTGTGGATCACGTAGATTCCACCCACACCTGCCTAAATACCCAGAAAATCACCAGAAGACTAACAGAACGGATTCTCCGGAGCCAAGCATAGACGAGAGGCCCACGGAAGAGGGTAGGAAGGGCAGAGAGGCAGTGCGCACTACACAGACTAGCGGGAGGGACCCGGGGTGGAGGGGCAGCCCGCCAGCCAAGCAGAGGGCCCGAGTCTGGCTTGCAAAAGCGGAGGGGCCGGAGGGAGTGTTTTCGGACAGCAAGCGGGACTTAATATCTGGAACATTATAAGTTAACAGATATGCTCGGAAAGCAGGAGGGCTGGAGGACAACAGGAGGGAGAGTTGTTGAGCCCTGGAAGACAGAGCACAGCTTGGCAGGGAACAAAGGTGCTCCCCAGTGCCATCTCCCTCGCCCATCCCCCAGCCAAAACCACAAAGGGAACCAGTTCCTGTCAGGGAACTTGCTTGCACCGTGCAAACACCCAACGCTGTGCTTCTGTGGATCCATCCCTCCGTGGGTCTGACTCCCTCCCGGTGCCACAGGGCCCCTCCCGAAGGGGATCTCCCAGAGAAAAGTGAACTGAGCCTGCCCCTCCCACCCCCGTTCATCTTGCCGATGGACCCCAGCTAATACGCCAGATCCCCAGCACCACAAGCCTGGCAGTGTGCAAGTAGCCCAGATGGACCACCCCACCCCACAGTGAATCCTGTCCCTAGGAGAGGGGAAGAGAAGGCACACACCAGTCTGACTGTGGCCTCAGCGGTGGGCTGGGGGCAGATATCAGGTCTGACTGTGGCCCCACCCACCAACGCAAGTTATTCAAGACAGCACAGGGGAGGTGCCCTGCAGTTCTGCACCACTCCATGGACTATCCAAAATGACTAAACAGAAGAATTCCCCTCAAAAGAATCTCCAGAAAATAACAACAGCTAATGAACTGATCAAAAAGGATTTAAACAATATAACAGAAAGTGAATTTAGAATAATAGTCATAAAATTAATCGCTGGGCTTGAAAACAGTATAAAGAACAGCAGAGAATCTCTTGCTACAGAGATCAAGGGACTAAGGAACAGCCAGGAGGAACTAAAAAATGCTATCAATGAGTTGCAAAATAAATTGGAGACAACTATGGCTCATATTGAAGAGGCAGAGGAGAGAATAGGTGAACTAGAAGATAAAATTATGGAAAACGAAGAAGCTGAGAAAAAGAGAGACAAAAAAATCCAGGAGTATGAGGGAAAAATTAGAGAAATAAGTGATGCACTAAAGAGAAATAATCTACACATAATTGGTATTCCAGAGGAGGAAGAGAGAGGGAAAGGTGCTAAAGGTGTACTTGAAGAAATAATAGCTGAGAACTTCCCGGATCAGGGAAAGGAAAAAGGCACTGAAATCCAAGAGGCACAGAGAACTCCCTTCAGACGTAACTTGAATCAATCTTCTGCACGACATATCATAGTGAAACTAGCAAAATGCAAGGATAAAGAGAAAATTCTGAAAGCAGCTAGAGATAAACGTGCTCTAACATATAAAGGGAGACCTATAAGACTTGTGACCGATCTCTCTACTGAAACTTGGCAGGCCAGAAAGGAATGGCAGGAGATCTTCAATGTGATGAACAGAAAAAATATGCAGCCGAGAATCCTTTATCCAGCAAGTCTGTCATTTAGAATAGAAGGAGAGATAAAGGTCTTCCCAAACAAACAAAAACTGAAGGAATTCGTCACCACTAAACCAACCCTACAAGAGATCCTAAGGGGGATCCTGTGAGACAAAGACATCTCTACCAGAGACATCGCTACAAGCATGAAACCTACGGACACCACAATGACTCTAAACCCATACCTTTATATAATAACACTGAATGTAAATGAACTAAATGCTCCAACCAAAAGACATAGGGTATCATAATGGATAAAAAAACAAGACCCATCTATTTGCTGCCTACAAGAGACTCATTTTAGACCTGAGGACATCTTCAGATTGAGAGTGAGGGGATGGAGAACTATTTATTATGCCACTGGAAGTCAAAAGAAAGCTGAAGTAGCCATACTTATATCAGACAAACTAGACTTTAAATTAAAGGCTGTAACAAGAGATGAAGAAGGGCAGTATATAATAATCACAGGGTCTATCCATCAGGAAGAGCTAATAATTATAAATGTTTATGCGCCGAATACAGGAGCCCACAAATATATAAAACAATTACTCACAAACATAAGCAACCTTATTGATAAGAATGTGGTAATTGCAGGGGACTTTAACACTCCACTTACAGAAATGGATAGATCATCTAGACACACGGTCAATAAAGAAACAAAGGCCCTGAATGATACATTGGATCAGATGGATTTGACAGATATATTTAGAACTCTGCATCCCAAAGCAACAGAATATACTTTCTTCTCAGGTGCACATGGAACATTCTCCAAGATAGATCACATACTGAGTCACAAAACAGCCCTTCATAAGTATACAAGAATTGAGATCATACCATGCATACTTTTGGACTACAATGCTATGAAGCTTGAAATCAACCACAGGAAAAAGTCTGGAAAACCTCCAAAAGCATGGAGGTTAAAGAACACCCTACTAAAGAATGAATGGGTCAACCAGGCAATTAGAGAAGAAATTTAAAAATATATGGAAACAAGCGAAAATGAAAATACAATAATCCAAATGCTTTGGGATACAGCGAAGGCAGTCCTGAGAGGAAAATACATTGCAATCCAGGCCTATCTCAAGAAACAAGAAAAATCCCAAACACAAATTCTAACACCACACCTAAAGGAAATAGAAGCAGAACAGTGAAGACACCCCAAACTCAGCAGAAGAGAAATAATAAAGATAAGAGCAGAAATAAACAATATAGAATCTAAAAAACTGTAGAGCAGAACAAAGAAACCAAGAGTTGTTTTTTTGAAAAAATAAACAAAATTGATAAACCTCTAGCCAGGCTTCTCAAAAAGAAAAGGGAGATGACCCAAATAGATGAAATCATGAATGAAAATGGCATTATTACAACCAATCCCTCAGAAATACAAGCAGTGATCAGAGAATACTATGAAAAATTATATGCCAACACACTGGACAATCTGGAAGAAATGGACAAATTCCTAAACACCCACACACTTCCAAAACTGAAACAGAAGGTAATAGAAAGCTTGAAAAGACCCATAACCAGCGAAGAAATTGAATCAGTTATCAAAAATCTCCCAACAAATAAGAGTCCAGGACCAGATGGCTTCCCTGGGGAATTCTACCAGACATTTAAAGCAGAGATAATACCTATCCTTCTCAAGCTATTCCAAAAAATAGAAAGGGAAGGAAAACTTCCAGACTCATTCTATGAAGCCAGTATTACTTTGATTCCTAAACCAGACAGAGACCCAGTAAAAAAAGAGAACTACAGGGGCGCCTGGGTGGCTTGGTCAGTTAAGCATCCGACTTCGGCTCAGGTCATGATCTCACTGTCCGTGAGTTCGAGCCCCGCGTCGGGCTCTGTGCTGACAGCTCAGAGCCTGGAGCCTGTTTCAGATTCTGTGTCTCCCTCTCTCTCTGCTCCTCCCCTGTTCATTATCTGTCTCTCTCTGTCTCAAAAATAAATAAACGTTAAAAAAAATTTAAAAAAAAAGAAGAACTACAGGCCAATATCCCTGATGAATATGGATGCAAAAATTCTCAATAAGATACTATCAAATCGAAATCAATTATAAAAAGAATTATTCACCATGATCAAGTGGGATTCATTCCTGGGCTGCAGGGCTGGCTCAACATTCACAAATCAATCAACGTGATACATCACATTAATAAAAGAAAAGATAAGAACCATATGATCCTGTCAATCGATGCAGAAAAAACATTTGACAGAATTCAGCATCCTTTCTTAATAAAAACCCTCGAGAAAGTCGGGATAGAAGGAACATACTTAAACATCATAAAAGCCATTTATGAAAAGCCCACAGCTAATATCATCCTCAATGGGGAAAAACTGAGAGCTTTCCCCCTGAGATCAGGAACACGACAGGGATGTCCACTCTCACCGCTGCTGTTTAACATAGTGTTGGAAGTGCTAGCATCAGCAATCAGACAACAAAAGGAAATCAAAGGCATCAAAATTGGCAAAGATGAGGTCAAGCTTTTACTTTTTGCAGATGACATGATATTATACATGGAAAACCCCATAGACTCCACCAAAAGGCTGCTAGAACCGATACATGAATTCAGCAAAGTCACAGGATACAAAATCAAAGTACTGAAATCAGTTGCATTCTTATACACTAACAATGAAGCCACAGAAAGACAAATAAAGAAACTGATCCCATTCACAACTGCACCAAGAAGCATAAAATACCTAGGAATAAATCTAACCAAAGATGTATAAGATCTATATGCTGAAAACTATAGAAAGCTTAGGAAGGAAATTGAAGAAGATATAAGAAATGGAAAAACATTCCGTGCTCGTGGATTGGAAGAATAAATATTGTTAAAATGTCAATACTACCCAAAGCTATCTACACATTCAATGCAATCCCAATCAAAATTGCACCAGCATTCTTCTCAAAGCTAGAACAAGCAATCCTAAAATTCATATGGAACCACAAAAGGCCCCAAATAGCCAAAGTAATTTTGAAGAAGACCAAAGCAGGAGGCATCACAATCCCAGACTTTAGCCTCTACTACAAAGCTGTCATCATCAAGACAGCATGGTATTGGCACAAAAACAGACACATAGACCAATGGAATAGAATAGAAACACCAGAACTAGTCCCACAAACGTATGGCCAACTAATCTTTGACAAACCAGGAAAGAATATCCAATGGAAAAAAGACAGTCTCTTTAACAAATGGTGCTGGGAGAACTGGACAGCAACATGCAGAAGAATGAAACTGGACCCCTTTCTTACACCATTCACAAAAACAAACTCAAAATGGATAAAGGACCTGAATGTGAGACAGGAAACCATCAAAACCCTAGAGGAGAAAGCAGGAAAAGACCTCTCTGATTTCTTACTTGACATATCCCCTAAGGCAAGGGAATTAAAAGCAAAAATGAACTCTTGGGACCTCATGAAGATAAAAAGCTTCTGCACAGCAAAGGAAACAATCAACAAAACTAAAAGGCAACCCACGGAATGGGAAAAGATATTTGCAAATGACATATCGGACAAAGGGCTAGTATCCAAAATCTATAAAGAGCTCACGAAACTCCACACCCGAAAAACAAATAATCCAGTGAAGAAATGGGCAGAAAACATGAATAGACACTTCTCTAAAGAAGACATCCAGATGGCCAACAGGCACATGAAAAGATGCTCAACGTCGCTCCTCATCAGGGAAATACAAATCAAAACCACACTCAGATATCACCTCACGCCAGTCAGACTGGCCAAAATGAACAAATCAGGAGACTATAGATGCTGGTGAGGATGTGGAGAAATGGGAACCCTCTTGCACTGTTGGTGGGAATGCAAACTGGTGCAGCCGCTCTGGAAAACAGTGTGGAGGTTCCTCAAAAAATTAAAAATAGATGTGCCCTTGGGGCACCTGGGTGGCACAGTCGGTTAAGCGTCCGACTTCAGCCAGGTCACGATCTCGCGGTCCATGAGTTCGGGCCCCGCGTCAGGCTCTGGGCTGATGGCTCAGAGCCTGGAGCCTGTTTCCGATTCTGTGTCTCCCCCTCTCTCTGCCCCTCCCCCGTTCATGCTCTGTCTCTCTCTGTCCCAAAAATAAATAAACGTTGAAAAAAAATTTAAAAAAAAAAATAGATGTGCCCTATGACCCAGGAGTAGCACTGCTAGGAATTTACCCAAGGGATACAGGAGTGCTGATGCATAGGGCTACTTGTACCCCAATGTTTATAGCAGCACTCTCAACAATAGCCAAATTGTGGGAAAAGCCTAAATGTCCATCAACTGATGAATGGATAAAGAAATTTTGGTTTATATACACAATGGAGTACTACGTGGCAATGAGAAAGTGTGAAATATGGCCTTTTGTAGCAACGTGGATAGAACTGGAGAGTGTGATGCTAAGTGAAATAAGCCATACAGAGAAAGACAGATACCATATGTTTTCACTCTTATGTGGATTCTGAGAAACTTAACAGAAGACCATGGGGGAGAGGAAGGAAAAAAAAAAAGGAGGTTATAGTGGGAGAGAGCCAAAGCATAAGACAGTCTTAAAAACTGAGAACAAACTGAGGGTTGATGGGGGGGTGGGAGGGAGGGGAGGGTAGGTTATGGGCATTGAAGAGGGCATCTTTTGGGATGGGCCCTGGGTGTTGTATGGAAACCAATTTGACAATAAATTTTATATATTAAAAAAAATACAAATAAAAATAAAAAATAAATGAACACAAACTCCTAGAATTGTATTTTAATTAAATACCCAATATATCTTTTTCCACCCTCCATTCCCCTGTATAGCCAGCATGCACATGCACATGTGAACATGTACACTCACATGCACACTCCTTTTTCTTTCTCTTCCTCTATTTCTCATCATCTTGGTTTTCACCATCTGTTTCTCAAGCCAATAGTCTGAGAGTCCCCCTCAACTCCTGCCTCCTCAACCCTTCTCATGTCTTCACTCTTGCCTCTGCAGCCCACATCTCACAGCGGACCCTGGCCCAATCTCTGAGCAGTACTGTCAACATCTTGACTCCAGGTCCTGCTGTCTCAGCCAGTAAAACCCCAACCCTGGGTCAGTTCAGCTGCTCTTCCCTCCTACCCCAGGCTGGGAGGACTGTTGGAGAAAACTGTACAGGAGCGCAGATCATGTCACTGCACATTTTTGTTAGGGAGAACTGACATGTTTATTATATGGAGTCTCTTAATTCATGAACAGCACATGTTTTTTCCATTGTTTTAGATCTACTTTGATTGATCCATGTACCAGCATTGTCCAGTTTTCAGCATCCATGGTCTGCATACGGTTTTCTTTTATTAAATATAATTTATTGTCAAATTGGTTTCCATACAACACCCAGTGCTCATCCCAACAGGTGCCCTCCTCAATGCCCAACGCCCACTTTCCCCTCTCCCCCACCCCCCATCAACCCTCAGTTTGTTCTCAGTATTTAAGAGTCTCTTATGGTTTGCCTCCTTACCTCTCTGTAACTTTTTTCCCCCTTCCCCTCCCCCCGGTTCTGTTGAGTTTCTCAGGACCCACATATGAGTGAAAACATATGGTATCTATCTTTCTCTGCCTGCACGTCACTGCACGTTCAGTCTCCAGCTTCCACTGGGCCCCGTATACCTGCCGTCCTGTTGCCCTTGTCAGCTGTCTTCCCAGCATCCATTCCAAGTGTCCCTCTATGTCGTGCCCTCCTGCAGTTCTAGAGGATTCACGCTACCCAGATCCCTCTGCCCTCCACTCCACTGATCCCACTGCACACAAGATGTCTCCACCTGGGTGTCTTCAGCCACCTCAAGCCCAGCATGCTCCTGAGACCTGCTCTCTCCTGCATTCCTCTGTGAATGGAACCACTATTCATTCACACATTTGCCCACATCAAAGATTCAGGTGTCATCTCCTCCAATCAATCATATAATAACTGTTTATTGAACACTTACCAGGAACAGTGTTCCAAACATAATATGCATCAGTTGATTTAATCACGACAACCATCGGTGGAGGTGCTATTATTTTCCCCAAATCACAGACTAAAAAACAAAACAAAACAAAGAAAACAAACAAACAAACAAAACCAGAGGCACAGAGAAGGTATACAAACTGCTCCCGTTTCCATACTGGTAAAGGCTAGAGCTGGGAGGAGAGCCACTCACTCTAGTTCCAGAGTCCACACTCTTTTTTTTTTAATATGAAATTTATTGTCAAATTAGTTTCCATACAACACCCAGTGCTCATCCCAACAGATGCCCTCCTCAATGCCCATCACCCACCCTCCCCTCCCTCCCACCCCCCCATCAACCCTCAGTTTGTTCTCAGTTTTTAAGAGTCCCTTATGCTTTGGCTCCCTCCCTCTCTAACCTTTTTTTTTTTTCCCTTCCCCTCCCCCATGGTCTTCTGTTAAGTTTTTCAGGATCCACATAAGAGTGAAAACATATGATACCTGTCTTTCTCTGTATGACTTATTTCACTTAGCATCACACTTTCCAGTTTCATCCACGTTGCTACAAAACGCCATATTTCAAACTTTCTCATTGCCACGTAGTACTCCATTGTGTATATAAACCACAATTTCTTTATCCATTCATCAATTGATGGACATTTAGGCTCTTTCCACAATTTGGCTATTGTTGAGAGTGCTGCTATGAACATTGGGGTGCAAGTGCCCCTATGCATCAGCACTCCTGTATCCCTTGGGTAAATTCCTAGCAGTGCTATTGCTGGGTCATAGGGCACATCTATTTTTAATTTTTTGAGGAATCTCCACACTGTTTTCCAGAGCGGCTGCACCAGTTTGCATTCCCACCAACAGTGCAAGAGGGTTCCCATTTCTCCACATCCTCACCACACTCTTAATCATGAGGTTATTCTGCCTCGACCTTCTGGATATCTCACAAATCCATCTCCTCCTTTCCATCCCAGTGGCCCTCCTTTATTATTGTAACCCTCATGTCTTGCCCAGGTGACCAGAACAACCTCTTAGCTGACCTCCCTAACTCCAGCATCATATCCTCACAATACCCCCATTTTCTAGCCATTCTCTGTACTGAAGCCACAGTGACCTTTCTAAAGGGAAAATGCACGGGCTCTGTGCTGACAGCTCAGAGCCTGGAGCCTGCTTTGGATTCTGTGTCTCCCTCTCTCTCTCTGCCCTTCCCCCGTTCATGCTCTGTCTCTCTCTCTGTCAAAAATAAATAAACATTTTTTTAAAATCTAAAGAGAAAATGCAGTCATATCATTTCCCTGCCTAAAAACCTTCAGTCCAGAATATTCTGTAAGCACCTTAGCATGACAAACATCCCAGGAACTTGCTCATCTTGTGCTTTATGCTCAACTCACAGTTCGCAATTTCAAATGCTCACACACCTCTAGACTCCTAGTGCCACCTGGAATGCCTTCCTTCCACACCCCCACCCCTGCTAATGCCCATTCCTCTTTCTGGACTCAGATGTCACCTTTTTCAGAAAGCCTTCTCTGACCCTGCAAGGTTACCCCTTCTTTATGATCTCATGCTCACCACTATCATGGTTATTTATTCAACTCCCTCTGCCAATAGACTGTAAGTTCCTCAAGAACAGAAACTTTGTCTTTTCCATCACTGTATTCTCAGTGTCCAGTACACTGCCTCATACATATGTTTATTTAATAAATATGCTAAAATTAATTAATCCATATAAATGACTTTCCACAGTCCCCAAATGTGCCTGGCTATTTCATACCTCTATATGCTTGTATAAACTCATTCTTTCTTCTCACTTCCCGATCCACATCTGCCTAGCAAACTTCTATTTATCCCATAAAACCCATCACAAAGGTCCCGAAAAGTCTTTCCCTAATGCAAACAAAGAGTGTCAATCACTCTGTCCTTTGCATATGCCTCTATTATTGAATGTAATCCACTGTATTGCAGTTATTTGGTTACAAAGCTATGTCTACCTCCAAAATATAAGCTTGACTGTAGGGAGTATGTGCAAACGCAAAGAAAAAAGGCTCAGTTAATATTTGTTGAATTTAACTTAATATTAAATAGTACATATTAAAAGAGAAATTTTCATGAGACTAAAATATTTTTTCAGAAAAACTATTTTCCCTCTTTTGTTTTCCTTAATTTAAATGTTAACCATGGGCTCCTTCTGTGTTTCAATGTACTCGAGTGTAGATTAAGTCACAGTATCTTCTTTCAGAGAAAAGACAAGAAAAGGTATTCTCAGCTAATGCCTAGAAGGGAGAACCAGACAGGCTGGGGTTTGCAAAAAAGCTCTGCCTGATAGAGTTGCAGCCTTGGATTCTAACAACAACACAACAAAAGTTTTAGGATATTCTTTTTTTTATATATAAAGTTTGTTTGTTTGTTTGTTTGTTTGTTTGTTTGTTTGTTTGTTTTGAGAGGGAGAGAGAGCATGAGCAGGGCAGAGAGAGGGAGAGAGAGAATCCCAAGCAGGCTCCACACTGTCAGCGCAGAGCCCAATGTGGAGCTCCGAGTGACAAACCATGAGATTGTGACCTGAGCTGAAACCAAGAATTGGGTGCCTAACCAACTGACCCACCCAGGTGCCCCATAGGATAGATATTCTTAGGCACAAAATTCATTTTCTGCACGAAGTTGAGTTTTGCTCACCTCTGAGAACTCATAAGGGAGCTGAGTCTACAAGTGTTTAAATGTCGAAGGGGTTGCTGTCTGGGAAAGCAGAATTTCATGACATATATTATTAAATTAGAATGCCCCCCAGACCCTGTGGGGACATGTACATACCACATAAACAACCATCATGATCATCATAACCGTCCCCCATTCCTCATTTCTGTCCATCTCTTCTTGCTTTCCCTTCATCTAAAATGTCTCAAAGACTTATTGCCTTGTATTTTTATTCTTGCCTTCTCCTTCCATCCCCAAGTCCCTCCTTTGTTGAGAGCCAGACAAAAAATTGGCATATGGGCTCCCAGTTTAAATCTCAGAACAAGTTAAAATCTTTTCTCCTCTGTGAGCAACATGTAAGATGAAAACAAATCTCAAAGAACTTCTGTGCCAAACACTGTCTTTCATGTTTATTCGTGCATTGCAGTAGCCCACATGCCTCTAACACATTTAACTAAATATATAGGTTGACAGACTAAATATGTTTTCCCATAGTTTTGAAAAATAATTTTTTTCCTCTCAGAAGGTATTGTCAGCAGTAATAAACCAAAATCCTGAAGAAGTATTCTGTTTTTGTTAAGGCCAAAGGTTTTGGAGTCATCAGACCTGGGTTTTAATCTTCCAAAGCCTCTATTTTCTCATCTGTAGAACAGAGATAATGGTAGTGAGCCTACTCTGATAAGTTATCTATTACCATGTAACAAATTGCTCCAAAACTTAGCAGTTAGAAACAACACAAAACATTGTGTCATTTCTCACAGTTTCTGTGATTCAAGAATTTGAAAGACGCTGGTGTAGGTGATTCTGGCTTAGGCTCTCTTAGGAGTTTGCAGTCAAAGCTGGCAGCAAGGGCTGGAGCTATCTGAAGGCTTAACTAAGGTTGGAAAAATGCACTTCCAAGATGGCTCACTCACACAGCTAGCAAGATGGTCCTGGCTCTCGGGGGGACACCTCAATTCCTCTCCTCATGGGTCCCTCTAAAGGGCTGCTTAAGTGTCCTCATGGCATGATGACCTTCAGAGCAAGCAACCCAAGAGACCAAGGGAGAGGCTGCAATGTCCTTTGTGACCCAGAAGTCACACACCATCATTTATGCAACACCAATCATCCTCATTCAGTGTGGGAGAAGCCACACAAGGACGTGATTACCAGGAAGGGAGGCTCACCAGGAGGCATCTTAAAAGTCAGCTACTACATTGACCCTGTGTTTAGCACGAGGATTAAATGAAGATAGTGTATATAAAGCACTTTACTTTGTATAGTACCTGGCATATAATTGTTCTTAGTGTTAGCATTAGCAGAAAGTTTGGTGTAAGAAGAAAAGCGATGAATTTGTTCATGTCTTCAATTTCTGCTACTGCCACAGCAAGGGCAGGGCAATTATACTCTGGAACACTGATAAATTTTTCTTTAGCCCCAAACACCATTTTAGCAGGAAAACACCAAAGAAAAAATTAGGGGAAATGCTCAAGTGCAACATGACTTTTGTTTTAATCTTACTTCATCTTCTGTGTTTCTACTGTTTCTAAAGCTGCCATGCTCCCTGGTTTTCTATTTGTCTTATCTCTTTTAAGTTGGATTACTTTAGATGTCACAGGTTTCCCATTGGCCTCTGCTCTCTTTCTCCTTGAAATACTTCCTGAAAACAATCTATCTCTGCAGAATGTATGACCTATGATATCTGATGTAGATTAGAGAGATAAATTTCACAAAGAATCCTCTTGTTTGACCCATGTTGAAGAAAAGAAAAATGAAGATGTATTTTTTTTTCTGGTTACCAATTGCAATGTGGGAGGTGGAAGGGTAGGGCAGAGGGGAGTGTTCCCCACACCAACAAGCAATTCTCAGGATACCAGTTGGCTGTCCTACAATTCAACTCAATTCTGACATTATCAACCCAGAGCTAGCATCAGATTCCACAAGTTAAGGGTTCATTCCTACAAGACCCTCTCCCCCAGGACCACCAGATGCTCATCACAAGCCCAGAGTATTACCTGTACTTCTGAGCAACTAGAGATAAATCAGAGGTTCCCAACACCCCCTCCTCAGGTTTGATTAATTTGCTAGAGTGACTCCCAGAACTCAGAGAAACATTTCACTTAACTAGAGCACTGGTTTATTATAAAAGCATATAACTTAGGAACAGCCAGATAGAAGAGATGCAGAGGACAAGGCATGTGGGAAGGGGTACAGAATTTCCATGCCTTCTCCCAAAGCTCCACTCTCCCCAAATCTCTACATGTTCATCAACCTGCTCACCAAACCCTGTCCTCTTGGGCATTTATGGAGGATTTACTACATAGGCATGATTGATCAAACTATTAGCCTTTAAAAACTGATTCTTGGCTCTGCACTGAATGTGGAGACTGCTTGGGATTCTCTCTCTCACTCTCTCTCTGCCCCTCTCCTGCTCACACTCTCTCTCTCTCTCTCTCTCAAAATAAATAAATATTTTTAAAAATTTTTTAATTAAAAAAGAATAACAACAGTGATTCAACCTCCAGCCCCACTCTCCTCCAGTCTCCCCTCCCCAGAGGTGGGTGGGACTGAAAGTTCCAACCCTCGAATCACATGGTTGGTTCTTCTGGCAACCAGCCCCCCATTCTCAGGCGGGGTCCAAAAGTCATCTCATTAACATAACAAAAGACACCTTTATTGCTTTCCTCCCTTAGGAAATTCCAAGGGTTTTAGGAGCCCTGTAAAGAAATGATGAAAACCAAATACATACTTCGTGTTATAAACCCAAATATCACAAGATGCATGGTGAGAACTAATTTTCCTAGGCTTCAAATTACAAAACGAACTGCTTCTCAGAGAAAAAAAAATGCCAAGTGCTAGAAGCTTGTTCAAACTTAGAACCAGGCCAGGCACAGTCAGGGGTAAAGTCAAACAGCCAACTCTGGGCCATATGGGAAGAAGGTAATGTTAAAAAACAAAATTCAACTAAGTAAACTTGAAGATCAAGCTGGCTTTATTCAATTATTCATGAATAGGGCAGCATCTCATTGAGTAAAAAGAAAGGAGCTCCAAAAACTACTAAATGGAAGGGTTTTATAGGCAGATGGCGGTGGGAAAAGAAAGTTAAAGTAATGGATTATTTCAGGCAACAGTCACCTTTCTACAGCGGATGGATCGGATCTATCAAGGAGATTACCTCCCTACTGCTGACCAGGTAATTCCAGATCGAATGGGTAAAGGTAACATTCCTAGGAGAGGCCGAAACTGCAATCAGATTAGGTAGTAAGTCTTGATTTACTGACATGGGCTTAGCACAAGTGACACTATGTGGGGTCTGTTGTTTCTTTTTTTTTTTCTTCTTTTTTTTTTTTCAACACTAAGGACAGGAATAGAGAGAGCTACAGCTGCAGAAAGTGCTTATTTATTATTTGTGAGCCCCAATTCACATCATTTTCATGATTTAAACCAAGAATTTACAAGTATTACTGTTCCACAATAAATTGCTTTTCTCATATGGAATTCAATTATCTTTCGATTTAATAGAGTATCTACTACTTGCAAAGTACTATATTAATTAAAAATAAAATCAGGGGCGCGTGGGTGTCTCAGTGGCTTGAGCATCTGACTCTAGATTTTGGTTCAGGGCATGATCTCATGGTTCATGAGTTCAGGCCCCACATGATTCATGAGTCCAAGCCCTGCTTGGGATTCTCTCTCTCACCGTCTCTCTCTGTCCCTCCCCAGCTTGCACGCACACCCACTTTCTCTCTCTCAAAATCAATAAACTTTAAAAATAAATAAATTAAATTAAAAAAAATAAAAATCATATTGGTTTTGAAGAGTGAAGAAGAAACTGAGTGTTATAGCCTCTAGCATACAGTAACAAGCACCCAGAAATCTAACTGGATTTTGACTTTGATTTTGCATATCTTCCCACATTCAGCCTTGGTCACAACTCTAAGTGAAAAGCATTGTTGCAATTTGATTGAGCATGTGATAAATTTTGCTTTTAGTTACAATGAGGTGGATAAAAGATAAAGTGATATAGTCTTTTAAAAAAATTTTACTGTGGGGGCGCCTGGGTGGCGCAGTTGGTTAAGCGTCTGACTTCAGCCAGGTCATGATCTCGCGGTCCGTGAGTTCGAGCCCCGCGTCAGGCTCTGGGCTGATGGCTCAAAGCCTGGAGCCTGTTTCCGATTCTGTGTCTCCCTCTCTCTCTGCCCCTCCCCCGTTCATGCTCTGTCTCTCTCTGTCCCAAAAATAAAGAAACGTTGAAAAAAAAATTTTTACTGTGAAAGTTTACATACATACAGAAAAGTTATATCCATTACAGCTCAATTAATTTACCACATGAACATCCATGTTATGATCACGCAGGTAAAGAAACAGAACACTGTCAGCACCCCCAGAAGGACCCTCACATCCCTTCTCAATCACTAAGCCCTTTCTCCCTACTAAAGGCAATCACTATCTTCACTTTTGTAGAAATCACTTCCTCGATTTTCTTTTATTACCTAAGCATGGATCCCTAAACACTATAGTTTTACCCAGTTTCTAATATTTGAAACAATGGAATCATACAGTAGGCAGTCTTCTGTGTCTGGCTTCCTCTGTTCTCCTCTATGTACCTATTTCATTGCATATAGCTGTAATCTCTTTTCATTTAAGTTTAATAGTTCACTATTTGAAATATACTATTATTTATGAATCCATTCTACTACTGGTTAACATTTGAGTTGTTTCCAGCTTGAGGTTACATGAATAAGACAGTTATGAACAGTCTTATAAATGTCTTTCTGCACACAAGGCCAAGCAGACCATATATCTTGGAATGGAAGTGCTGGGTTGTAGGGTAAGAGTATCTGAAACTATGGTAGATAATGCTAAACAGTTTTCCAAAGTCATTGTACCTATCTATGCTCCCACCAGTAGTGTATGAGAGATCTGGTTGCCATCCAAATTTGCTAACACTTGCTATTAGCAACCTAAATTTTAGCTAACCAATGGTGTATCATCATAGCTCATTGTCCTATTAATTTGCATTTCCCTGATAACTAATGAGATTGAGTAGGTTCACATATGTTGACTGCCCATTTGGATGTCCCCTTTTATGTAATGTTGTGTGAAGTGTTCAAATCTCTTGACTTTTTCAGTTGGGTTGTCTTTTATTTCTGATTTGTAGAAGTCCTTCAAATATTCTGGATGCAAACACTTTGTCAGTTCCATATTTTTGTAGATTTCTTTGCCCACTCTATGGCTTGTTTTTTCAATTCAAGTGGCTTCATGGGCCAACTTCCAGTTCATCCCTATTCCTTTGAGGCAGCCTTTTGAGGTCCAAACCCCAACAGGAATTCACCTGGAGTCTCCAAACTTGGCAGGCCCTAGTCACCAATCCCTGTTGCCTTAGTCCACAAAGACTGTCCCAACTCTTAGTCTCTCAGCTTCTTCCTTGGAATTTGCATGTGCTCTCAGGGGTTCTAAGTTTGAGGCTCACTTCCCTGGGTACCTGTACCCCCTAGAGCTGGCCTGATAATTCTTCACTACCTTGTCACCTTCTAGTGCCCTGAAGAAGGCTTTTGTTTATAATCTTTCCAGGTTTCCTAGATGTCCTCAGCAGGAGGACAGACCTGCACTACCCAGTCTACCCTTCTCAGAAGCAGACATCCTCGAGGCAACTGGGTGGCTGTTGGTTCAACATCCAACTTCAGCTCAGGTCATGATCTCACGGTCCGTGAGTTCGAGCCCCACAGTGGGCTCTGTGCTGACAGCTCAGAGCCTGGAGCCTGCTTCAGATTCTGTGTCTCCCTCTCTCTCTGCCCCTCCCCCACTCACACTCTGTCTCTCTCTCTCTCTCTCTCAAAAACATAAATACACATTTAAAAAAAAAAGCAGACATCCTCATTTGCTGAGTGCAGATGGTAGAAGGGGAGAAAACCTAATTCATGTCTAATGAATTTTCCACTGCAAAAATAGAACATTGTTTAAAATTTGAAGATAAAATCGAAAAATGAAGCACAATACAAACAATGCCCAGGACTAGTAAAAGTTAAATTAGAGCACTCCTCAGATGTCTGAAATTAACCTGGATTATCCATTTATGTCACCTAATCCAAGATTTATAGAGCTGATATCTTGACATTGTGATTTATTTTAGGTATCAAGTTGAGATACAATTATTGTCAACTTGGTGTATTAACAATGAAAATTTACTTGCAGAACTTTAATGGACAGAAGTAAACATTTTAAATTTCTCCACCAAGCAACCAAGGACATATTTTCAAGCCCCTTCTCATTTGAAGAACCAAAAAAAAAGCAATATATTTTTTTGAAAAGGTATATTAAAATTGAGACTCTGAGCTTTAGCTAGATCTTCTTTCAGAAAGTGTCCTGATCCATGTATGGATCTGAATTATGAGACACTATTACAGATACCCTCAGATAACATGGTAAAATGCATAGTTCTTGTCTCTGGAATGCCCAGCCTCTCCTTCCAAGTCCATTAACCCTACTGGTACACTCTGGTCCCTTCTGTCTAGGTTCTCAGGCTGCCCTGTTTCCCCTGATCAAACTACAAGATTATTTAGAGATAAATCTCTGGAACTCTCTTCTTCTGCCCCACCCCCTTTCCCATGCTAACTTAGACTCATCCTATAGGGGTCAGTTGAAACATCACTGCCTCTAGAAAGCCTTTCCTGAAGTCTCATAGCAATTTCACTTTTCACATATGGAGTAAATAATTTGTGTAACTACATTTCTATGTCTGCCTTCTTCACCAGAGAGCAAGTCCCATGAGATAAGAGACCTTGACCATTATCCTCATCACTGGCGTATATGCCTAAAATAATGCCTAACATGGAGTCAATAAATATTTGTTGAATGATTGGATAGGTAGCTAAATCACTAAACCACTTATGCTTTCTTTTTTTAAAAAAAGGAATCATGGGGCGCCTGGGTGGCTCAGCTGGTTAAGCTACTGACTTTGGCTCAGGTCATGTTCTCGCAGTTTGTGAGTTCAAGCCCTGTGTTGGGCTCTGTGCTGACAGCTCAGAGCCTGGAGCCTACTTCAGATTCTATGTCTCCCCCTTTCTCTATGCCCCCCCTGCTCACACTCTGTGTCTCTCTGTCTCTCAATAATAAATATTTAAAAATTTTTAACAAAAAGTAAAAAAATTTAAAAAATAAAAAATAAAAGGAATCATTTGTCAGATATTTATAAGTTTTTACCACCCTGTATCTATTTATCCTGCTTCCGGTATCAAAATCATTTTCCCTCAAGGAATCACCCCACTCCGTACCCCAGTCCAGAAGAGGCTTATCCCAATATCACATCTCTCTGGCCACAGTGATTGGTCCTGGACATGGCAAGTGATTAAAGTCAAACCAGTCGGAGCCAATGAGGCTTAATTCTGATTACATTGGAACGGCTGCCAAAGAGGCATGCTTTCTTTCCAATGAGGTTGCTAACTAGGTTATGAGCTTGAAGCTGTCGGCAGCCCTCTTGCCCCTCTGAGAGGAGAGAGGGTGTTAAGAATGAAGCCACACATGAACACTGTACCATGAGACTGAATTCTGATGACATCATTTAAATCCTTAGATCCAGCCAGGAATTTCTAAGTTATCTGAGCCAATTAATGTTCTTTGACACAAATGTCATTTGAGCTATATTCTGTGGACACAATCTCTTGACAAAGTGAATTCCTTATAAATAATTGCAGTCTATTATTTCTAATGTGTTACCATGGCATGAATAGCTTGAGAACCATTTAGACCAAAGTTTGCAAAGGCAGTTCTTGATGGTCTTGTTAATTTTGTCAAATATGCTAATATAAACATGGCAGACAAGCTATTTTAAATCCATGTTTGCTTTGTTAAAATATAATAACTTCTACTTTATATACCATTGATTCTGTTAGCACCAGATCCTGCAGACCAGTTGGCTTGTAGAAGCACACAAACGGAATGCCTCTGACTTCTACAACTATTACACAGGATGAATGTTCATTTGAAGAATTTGCTTCAATTCACACCACACACACATCACTCAAGGTGAACAACTTTATAAGCTTCTTATGAATGCTAGGCAATTCATATTGTTTGCATTGCAGCAATTCATAAACAAATACAGTTATTTATGAATTTGCTACAATGAAAAAGAGATATTGAAATTACCATTCATTGATAACTAAAATTCCTTATTTTGAATTTAACCATCAAATCAATCAATCAAATTAACCATCAACTCATATTTTAATATCAACAACAGATGTAACGGCCCCCTCCTGTTGGCTTAGCAAAAATTAAAAATAATTGTTTAAAAAAAGCTGCAGTCTATCATTTCTTTGCAACTCCTTTGTGGAAGAAATATAAGCAAAGGAAAATTGTGGGTGTGTAAATTTCTTTTCCTAACACAACAATCCCTAATTCAAGTGTCCTTTCCTCCAGTGTGCTGTATTATTCTATCAATTATTCTAATTATTCTAATTACTCAATTATTCTATCAATTATTCTAATTATGAAATTTTCTAACATGAGAAAATATCTTCTCATATGCCTATAATGGGATTAGTAAATAATTTTCTCAAATCTACGTATCTTACTTGGATTCAAGAATGCATGCTCAATTAGGAATACTCTCCAACGCTTTTAACTCCTTTTAACAATCTACTTTTATAAAGGATTTCTTTGGGCTGTCTAGTATAATTCCCACACACACACACACCCACCCATTCTCCCATTCTCCTTCTTCCTATAAGAACCCAATGCCCTATCCAGAAAACGTAGAGAGACCTAGCCAATCAGAGTATCCAATTATCCTATGTTCTGGGTGGTCTTGTGTGTGAGCATGAATCCTCCCCTTGAATGACAGCTGGACCTTGACAAAGAGAATATTTTTCCCTTGGATTTCCTGGGCTGAAAATGAATTTAAAGCTATTGGCAGCCATCTTCCCCACCACATGCAAAAGGCTTTTTTTTTTTTAATATGTATTTATTTTGAGAGAGTGAAAGAAAGAGTGAGCAGGGGAGGGGCAGAGAGAGGGAGAGAGAATCCTAAGCTGGCTTCAAGCTCAGCTTGAAGCATGACCAAAGGACTCAATCTCACAACCATGAGTTCGTGACCTGAGGTGAAATCAGGAGTCAGACGCTTAACCAACTGAGTTGCCCAGGCGTCCCAGGGAAAAGGCTTTCTTGCAGAAAAAGCCAAGGAGATAAAAGCAGAAACGTGAGCAAGATGGATAGATGACAGGAGGAAAGAATGATGAATGTGAGTTCATTGTATTGCTATTGAAAGCAATGCTAAACTTTGTGGCCCTGGTACAAGTGGTTCATCTTTTGATCCTATCAGCCATCACGGTGTCCTAACTTAATGGACTAATAAATTCCTTATTGTAATTAAGCTGTATTGAAGTTTGAACTAAGTTTCTACTACTTGAAACCTAGGAATCATACATTTACTTAAAATTTATTCCTGGGATTTATTACCAAGATTTGCAAATAACTAATATGTAATGGAGCAAGTTGCTATTTATTAAGCAAACTGAAAATGTCTTATTTCTATTAGAATAGGAGAGAATAAGCTTATACATTTTGCACTTACATATAACACATAGACTAAGTCATTTGTACCATTAAATGTACCATCCAGGATGCCTAAAAATCTGGAAATCATGAAAAGTCATTAGATATTTGGATTAAGTAACCCAGGACAGGTAATTCCATACACAAATTAGTTCATATCTGAACATAGCTAGCACATGGCACAGTCTCTGCAGAAGTTCACATGGATCCAAAAATTCTGGGTCATCTGAGTCCAGAAGATAACTAGATATACTTCATTTTCATACTTTAAAGAAGTATACAACCCTATAGAGGGTTATAGACAAAATTCTTTACGGAAAATTGGTACATTTTACATGCATTTCTTTTAAGTACTAACAAAGTGAAGTTATTTGCCAACATTATTTAAAAGTGATCTGGGGCACCTGGATGGCTCCGTCAGTTAAGTGTCCAATTTCAGCTCAGGTCATGATCTCAGGGCTCGTGAGTTTGAGCCCCATGTCAGGCTCTGTGCTGAAAGCTCAGATCCTGGAGCCTGCTTCGGATTCTGTGTCTCCCTCTCTCTGCCTTTCCCCCAACCTTCTCTCTAAAAAATAAATAAACATCAAAAAAAAATTTTTAAGTGATCTTATTTGTTAATCAAATCCTCTGACAAAAATAATGCCTGGGAATCAGACTTCCTTTCACAGAAAATATTTAGAATCCCTTTCATGAAGCCAACCATACATATTAGAGCAAACCCAGATTTACTCATTGACCCTTCTGTGGCTCCAACTAACATCAATGAATAAAGGCACTGGTGCTTTCATCAATCTCCACCAGTCATTGGGAATGTGGTAATTCCCAGAAGCAAGTGAACAGCAAGCTGCTTGACCCTGCTCAAACTGAGTGCTTTCAACAGGGATCACTGTCTCATACATCCTCACTAGCAGCTACTTGTTAAATGCTATATGTCTACTTTTTATTAAAATGTCAAAAGTAATTCTTTTAATTCATACTGGATGGCTGTCGTAACAGAATTCAGTAATGAAAACCAATGACAGAGATTAGTTACATACTGTAAAACTGTACTTGAGCCGTCTGGCATAAAACAGGGCCATTTTTCTTCTCTCAGTTATCACACTGGTAAATATTGACTAGGAAATTCTTAGTGTGTTGGTGCCACAGAGCTTGGCCAGATCGATTTCTATTACAATAGTATGAAAAATGCCTGTATCCAGCCTACATTTCTAATAAGAACAAAAATAATTTTTTCTCCTAAAATAAGGAGGACTTCCATTTCCAATAATGGCAGGTAACAGTTGGTTGAACCAACCATTCAAGTGAACACTACTAAAAACTTTAGGTGAAAAAAACTGTAATCTTCTTAAAAGTATTAAAAGGCTATCAATATAGTAAGCAATTACCAGACCAAAATCTAAATGCAATCAAACACCAGAGAAGTAAGCAAAGCACTAACCTCCATAACCGCTTTTGCTCCAGGGGACTCACTAACCTTGAAAACCTGGGGCTTTGTTTGGTGGCCTTGCTGGGCAGTGAAACAGAAGTCAATGATTAGAGTCTGCTCAAGATGGGAAATATAATGAGAACTCTTTTTTCACCTTACACTGGGACCCAAAATTAAAACTGGCCACTCCAACACCATCCCCAAAAAGCCATAGTAAAACGTGTCAAGGTGCTAAGCAAAGAAAGAAAAGAAAAATAAAGGAAAAAATATCCCCAAAGTTGGGGTCACTTGTGATTCAAAATTGCAGCCCGTGTCCATACTACTAAACTGTCCAGAGAACTTAAAATCATGAGTTAGGTCTAGGGAAGTCCCAGATTAACAGATTCTAAGGTTCAGGGCAGAAGCAAATATCATTCTCCTGTCAAGGAAAGCACCATCAATGCCAGACCTCAAAAACTAAATATCCCTACAAATAATATTTTAGGACAATGAGGAATAGAAATAAGCAAACACACAAGAAAACTAGACACCATGAACACAATTAGCAGAAGCTAAAGATATCAGAAAGACCATCAAAGGCTTCATATAGGGGACTTATTAGATACAGACCATAAAACAACTGTGTTTTTACCATTTGAACTACTAACAGATAAACCCAAAGATATCTTCAGGGCACATGAATCATTTTTTTTTAATTACAACAATTCTGGGGTGCCTGGGTGGCTCAGTGGGTTAAGTCTGACTCTTGATTTCAGCTCAGGTCATGATCTCATGGTTTGTGAGTTCAAGCCCCACATCAGTTCTGCGCTGACAGCTCAGAACGTGCTTGGAATTCTCTCTCTCCCTCTCTCTCTCTGCCCCTCCCCAACTCATGCTTTCTCTCAATAAATAAATAAACAAACAGATTTTAAAATTAAAAGAAAAAATAAAATTACAACAATTCTATAAGACAAATGGACTCCAAAAATGTCAATGTCCTGAAAACAAAAAACCCAACAAGTCCCCTCCCCCTCAAATGTCAAGGAAACTGATCTACACTAAAGGAGACTAAAAAGCTTAACAATGCAATGTAGCATATGATCCTTGATTGGGTCCTGGACTTCATTTTTATTTTTATTTTTATTTATTTTATTTGTATTTTAGTTAATATGCGGCACAATGGGCTAGATGGGCATTGGGTATTCAGAAGGAAGGACACTTATTGTGAAGTCACTGGACTTCATTTTTAAAAACCACTGTAAAGATTATTGAAAAACTAGGGAGATACAAACACGGAGTATATATCAGAAAATACTATATCAGTTTTAAGTTTATAGACTGTGATAACAGCATTATGGTTATGTAAAAGGATGTTTTAAATCTTAGGAAATACCTGCTAACTATAAAAAAGAGCAGTGTCATTATATCTCCCACTAGAAGTCATATATTTGCTTTCAAATGATTCAAAAGATAAACAGAGAGAAAGAACAAAGGCAAATGTGGCAGAATGGTAACAGTAACTGATGACTCTGAGTAAAGAGTACTTAGGTACGATTACTTCAAGTTGTTCTTAGGTTTGAATATTTTTAAAAACAAAATGTTGTAGGGGGGAGTTATACAGTGGATTCGAAAAAGAGTCCAACAGAACATCTAGCAAAGAAAGACACTAATTAAATTTAGAAATTTTTAGATAGATAATAAGCATATTTTAAATAGCTGAAGAATATATGAGTGAACTAGAAAATGGATCAGAAGAATTATGCAGGTCAGTACATGGAGTGACAAAGAAATAGAAAATACACAAATGAGGTCAAGGGACATGAAGGACAGAGATGTGACGTCAGTGGAGTCATGAGTGAAAGAAGAGAGAGGAGTTAGAGGCAATAACTGAAAACCAATAGCTGAGAACTCTACTGAAACGTTGGAAAAGACCAATCTATAGGTTCAAAGAACCCATCAAATCCCAAGTTACACAGATGGAGAAAAAAAAAATCCATACCTAGACTCAGAGAGGGTGAGGAAAACCAAAAATTAAGGAAAAATTATTAAAAAAGCCAATAAGATTATTTTCAACAGAGCCATGATTTCATTAGAGCTAATTTCTCAATACAGTGGAAGCCAGAAGATGGTAGAATGATGAATTCAAATGTGTTTAAAGAAAAAACTGCCATCTTTTAATTCTATAACCAGCAAAAATATCTTTCAAGAGTAAGGGCAAATTAAGGACAATTTTAGACAAATAGATATGGGAAGTTCAACCTAGCCAACCTCCTTAAACTTACACTGTCGATGAATTTTGATTTAACCTGCACTGAATTATAACATTCTGCTCTCCAGTAGTCTGCCCTTTCCTTAAACTGATCCATCCAATAACGTACAACTATAGGATGGATACAAGAATAATGTCCAACCACTGCTGAAAATGATTCTGAAATGGCTAATACACAAATTTACCCCCATTTGAAGTCTCCATGGTACTTCCAGTTGTCATTCATACAAGTTCATGAATACGTGCACATCCATACTAATGTACCACTTTTCCAACATGAGGAACCAAAACAATGTGAACTCAGCAGGGATCTCATTGTCCCTGATCATAATAATATGTCTGTCCTACGGTTCTGTATTAATTACTTTACAAATAGAAATGTCATTACCCATATATAAATTTCACTTCTGAACAGAACAAAACAAAACAAAACAAAGATCTATGAGTGGTGACCTCAAACTGAACTGGTTAAATTTAGGGACTCATTTGTAAAGGTCAGCGTCCTTTGCTGCAAATCCACTTCGTATGCAGATGAGAAGTGTAACCTGCCCTATGGCACTGGGCATAATTAGCCAGCTGCACCCTTCTAATAAGGTGCAGATGGTTAATTACCCCAGCAAATAACTGCTTACTTGTGGGCACAAAAGCCTGTACCTAAAATCATTGAAAGTATATTTGGGCCTATTTTTGCTCATGCAAACAAAACACTTGTTCCAAGGTTTCATCTGTGAACAGAGCACCACAGGCTCACACTGCCCTGCTCTGGGGGAGACCCATTAACACTGCTGCGGTCTGGTTCAAGGGAGGGACCACTGGCCACAAAGCTGTATTTCAGGTGGTGAAATATTTCATGGGGTGCTGAATCCTTGTTGAAAAAAATCTCCTAATGTTTATTTGCTGCAATAGGAATTGTAAATGAAACAGAATTGGTTTTCCTAGAACCCAAAGTAAATTCTATACTCTTTCGATGAAAACTCTGAAAGATTTTCACAAGCAAACATTGCCAATGTTAGTTGTCTTAAGAAGGAAAAGTAAAAGTCTAATTTTCCTTTGCCCTCGAGGAATTTCATGGGCTAGCTGAGAAACCAGAATTTAGAAAGCCATGTAAAATACAATACATCCAATGATTGTTAGAGACTGTTCCAAAAATCCCATTTAAAAATGTAATCGATCAGTATTCCCGTGGCAAGAATAGGATTTGGGGAGAAAGCAGAGAAGGGGTAACTACTTCTTAAAACCCATGTTTGGAAGTCCTCTGCAGCTGCAAATTTCTCAGTATGTTGTAGGGGCAAGATGACAGGGCTTGGGAACAGAATACTAATCTACTTGAATCTGCACAGAACCTTTCCTCTGAAGAACCCACAGCGTGTGTGATTCCATTCAGTTTAATTGTATGTTGGAGAAGAGGAAAAGCTACTTGCCATGGTTTTAATTGCTAAGAACACACTCTCTTTTCAGGAACCATCTGTTTAATTATAATTACAAGCAGCGATGTAAAAACACAAATGCTTAACAAGTACAAAACTCCCCTACCACTAACAGTTTTAACATAACGAGCCATATTGTGAAAGAGTATGTTGCCTTTTCCCTCTCTGCAATATTTCATGATTTAGCAAATGACAGCCTACCATTTATTATGGAATCTCATTCTGGTAAAGCTAAAGTTATTAATTACTATTCTTAGATTATATCCCTCTGTTATTCCTTTTTATTAAACTTTAATTCCCTCTGAAAGTGAAGGGAATTATATCAGAAATGAAATATATACGGCCCCTTTTTTTCCACCTCCCGCTAAAATCTTTGAGGTTCCATATAATAGACATCACCTATAATTAATTATAGGGACATTCCAAAGTATTGCAAGAGTAATTTTTTGGCTTTCATAAACACAAATTTCTGCCTTCCTGGTTCTGAAATATGCTTACAACACTGTAATTTTAAAAGCCACAAGTATTGGTAATTGCTTTCAGGCATGAATAAAAATAGCTTAACCTTGAAATTTATTTTAATTAGGGATTTTTCAAAGCCACTGATGCAAACTTGGGTGGATTGTTTATAATAAAAACAAGCATCAACAACATAGTTGTAGAGAACATAGAATTAGGGAAAGTTATTTAACTTGGGCTTACAATAGTAGTTTAAAGAAATAAAAACAGACACAGACGCAGTCAGATCATAATGTTATTAGAGCAACCTTACATTCAGGACATTTTAGATAGACTATTAAAGCAAGAACATGCCAAATAAAATGCAGATTTATGAACTACCAAGATATTACAAGAGATTTCTTTCTTAGTCATTTCACACTAAACTTTCTTTCTTTCTTTCGTCCTTTCTTTGACAGAGAGAGAGCATGCAAGTACAGCAGCAAGGAGGGGCAGAGGGAGAGAGAGGATCTTAAGCAGACTCCATGCCCAGTGCAGAGCCTAACACAGGGCTTGATCTCAAGACTGTGAGGCCATGACCTGAGCCAAAATCAAGAGTTGGACACTCAATTGACTGAGCTACCCAGGCGCCCCAACACTAATTTTTCTTTAAAGTCAACCAAGTGGACTCTTTGGTATTCATTGTAAGATGAAGACCACTACTTTAACAAGATCATATGCTTTCTGACAAGCCTTTCAATCAAGCAAAGAACATTTTTTAAAAGCCCACTCCTCTTCCCTACCACCATAAGGGGTAAATATGACTCTTTTAAAAAATTAGCACTTAAGCACTTTAAATCCTCAAAGAAATAAAAAGACTGCACAGTTTTTCAAATTAAAACACAATAGAGGCATCTGGTGATTTGTCAATTCCTCAATTATCGTTCTCTGCCCAACCTGAAATCCTTCCAGCCATGATCTGACAATTATTTTTTGCCTTATTTCAAGCCCTCATTCCCCTTGCAAGACATTTTATATGAAGAGAAGCCAAATGCTAAGTGCCTTTGCAGTGTTAATGAGGAAATAGATCTTGGAAGAAATCATTTGAGACAAGGAGACTGCCTGCAGGAAATGGCGGTTTCTTTACTTTCGATGACAGCAACCATGATCGAATGTACTACTATCCCCTGCGCTCTGAAATGTGCTCATCCTAAACCAGTGACCTTTTACCTTTGAGGTCTGAGTCCCACTAGGAACTGGATAAAAGCTATAAACACTATCTCCCCCAAAATGAACATAAATATAACATCTAAAGGTCCACATATCCAAGGTCAAAATCTCTACTTTGCACAGATCCTAAAGCGTATCGGTTAAAACTTGATTTCAATACTCACAAGCGATGAGGGTGTCTTTCAAACTTGATGAGAGTTTTCATGTTCTAAATGTTTTTGCTGGTAACATGGAGAAACATTCTCAAAACTATTTTGAAGTTTGTCAAACTATGCCACTAATTAATAACAATAACTTCCCCTCTACTTTGCGGTTGCAAAAATCATTCTCACACATAAGTATTGCTGTGACTTCGCCCAAATAAATCTGAGTTTGCTCATATAGAAATAAAATAAAATGAAATTACAAAACAATAAAATGATAAAAATGAAACAATTTTTTAAATGACAGAAATGAAATAAAATGTAAAACCCAAATCTATAAAACTTCCAGAAGAAAACATAGAAGAAAATCTGTGTTACCTTGGGTTAGGCAAAGAGTTCTAGGTAGGATAATCCATAGAAGAAAACAGTGATAAATTGGACTTCCTCAAAATTAAAAAGGAAAAAAGTGACTTCAAAACAAAACTCAATAAGAAGGCAACCGAGCAGGACATGGGCAAATGATATGCACAGAAACCTCACCAAAAACAAAACAGAGTAACAAAGAAGCACATGCAGTTCAACAATGTTAGTCATCAAGGAAATGTGAATCTGTTAAAAACAGAATGAGATACCACTACACGTCTACAAGAATAATTAAAATTAACAAAATTGTTACCTGCTAGCAAGGCTGTAGAGCAAACGAAACTCTTAAACTATCCTGGAAGAAATGCAAAATGGTACAGTCACATGGAAAATAGTTTGGCAGTTTCTTATAAAATTAAACATACACTTACCATAGAATCTAGCAATCCTACTCCCAGGTATTTATCTGGGAGTATAACATATGTACAAAACACGTGGATACAAAGAGCTGTATGTGAATGTTTATAGCAGCTTTATTTATTCATAATCACCAAATACTGAAGGCAACCCCAAAGTCCATCACCTGGTGGTATATCCATTCAACTGAATAGACCTCAGCAATAATAAACAATGAACTACTGTTACATGCAACAACATGGATAAATCTCAAAAGCGATGTATTAAATAAAACAATCCAGACAAAAAGTGCTATGTATCTTATGATTCCACTATTATGATATTCTGGAAAAGGCAGAAACAGAAATCAGATCATTAGTTGCCAGAGGCTGGAGGTAGGGAAAGGGGATTGACTATAACTAGGTACAAGGGAACTTTTTGAGCTAATGGAATCATTCTATAGATTAATGTGGTTACACAACTATATTTTTCAAAGTATTTTTCAAAAATCATGGAACTGTACTCCCAAAAGAAGTGAATTTTATAGTATGTAATTTATATATTATAAACCTTACTTTAAAAAATAACTAAGAATATACCAGGAGAAAACATCAATTTAATTTATATCCCAACATAGCAAAAAAGGTATCAATATCCAGGATATGTACAGTAATCTTACAAATCAATACAAAAAGGACAGTGACATTTAAATTGGGCAAAGATAAAGACAGGCAATCCACAGAAGACCAATTATCAATAGTCAACAGATATAAACTGCTCAATCTCTCCAGTAATCTGACAAATGTAAATTATAACAGAGTGATCACCATTATTTTCCCATCAGAAAGACAAACTTTCCAAATAGTGAAAATACCAAGTGTTGATGCCTACAAAGAATAACTATAATCTCTACAATAAGACCCCAAAAGATTTACATCATGGGGATGATGGAATTTCAACTATGTTTATACTTAGCTAAATTAAAAGACAAGAATAACCTTTAAAATAGTTGGGTGGTTGTCTTTGCCATTCCAGTCAGTGGACTATCAGGTAAGGTGAGATAGTCCTGAAGATGCTCGTGTTGGTTTCATCACTTCTGGAACAGTGTGTCTGCCTAATACAGACTGGGGAGACCACAGAAGGGATGCATGAATGAATGATTCTAAGGATTTACCAGCCCAACAATCAAAGAGTGATGTCCACGTAGCCATTCAAATGGGTCCAGACTCCTCGACATTGTTAAGAAAGAAACTGAAGTATGAAATGAGGGCCAGAGCAAAATTTAGAAGAATAAAGACATAATGGAACTCATAAATTTATCCTTCTACTAATTTTTGGTGACAAATAGGAAAAGTCTATAAATCAGAATTATAAATATTCTCAAAATGAAAGCTTTTCAATGGTTTGATTTCTGTAATCTCTACACCCAACATGGGGCTCAAATTCACAACCCCGAGATCAAGAGTCACATGCTCCACCAACTGAGCCAGCCAGACTCCCCTCAATGGTTGAATTTCTGAATTGGGTTGCTCCCAGGTGATTTAAGAATTTGTCCAGGGATATTTTTGACTGCATCCAACTTTGACTTTAGCGCTGACTTCTAAACCTAATACAGTAAAACGTGACTCCACCATATAACCTCATCAAGGGCACACAGATCCTGTAGTAACAATATTTTTTTTCCTTTTTTTTCCTGCAGTACACCTACCTTAGTACTAGACAGGAGGTGGGACCTCAGTTACTTGAAGGAGTAAAGAAGAATGGGGAAGAATCATCTTCATAAATTACACAGTATTTGAAGTATTGTCAAATGGAAAGGACAAGACCCAACAGAGGAAGGGAGGAAGAAACAGATCCAAAGTAAACAGGCGAACACACACAGAGGACAACACACCTGGTATCCAGCAGAGTTGGTGATTAAGTCATAGCAACCCGGCTACTAACTAGCCCTCATCATGGGGCACTTTCTGAGCACAAAGTTGCTCCACTGTAAAGGCAGGTTAATCATTAAAATCACTTCACAGGACCACGGCTATGAAATGTGACCATATATGTGACCATATTGGTCAGGAATTGATCCTCACAGTCTTCCTGAGAAGGAAAGGAGGAGGGAAGGAAGGGAGAGGGAGCGTGGCACCCCATTTGGGAGAGAAACGATGGAAAATGATTTGCCCAAGGCCTCACATCTACATAGAAGCAAAGTGAACACCCAGGTGGGAGGATCGGCTATTCTAATGGGAATGAGAAGAAGGGGCGAGGGAAGGCTGAGGAGGAATGCGGTCTGGAAAGTTTGAGTAACACCTGGGATGCAGGGCCGGAACACGAGGAGAGGATGTCCCAGCCAGTCCCCAAGTCCTTCGAACTGTGACCCCATGATCACTGCAAGGACTTCGGACCCTGGAACAACACCCCCCCCCCCTCCCCGCCAACTGCCTGTCATTTCCCGTGCCCTGTTCCTCCTCCAAGACCCTGCGTCCAACTCACAGACGCCACAGCCAAGGAGTCCGTCCGTACCAGCTCCAAGCAGCCTGCTCTCCTCCAGCAGTCTGGGCCGAGTTGTTGCCATCCGTTGCCACAGCAACGACAGAGCTGCACGGCCTAGCAAGCCGAAACATGATTGGAGCAGGCAAGCGTCCATAGCAACTGCCAGGCCGCACTACTTGGTAGGAAAGAATTTCATTTTCAGGAATTCTTCGGACACCTCTCCCTAAAGGCATCCTTCGGCAGGCAGGCACTTGTCCTAGCTCTTTAAATGTAATTCATGCAGTATCTCATTAAAACATTTGTCTCTCTGTGTTACTGTGAGAGTTCTCATTTTCACAGAATTTTTTTTTAATTTTTTTTACATTTATTTATTTATTTTTGAGAGACAAAGAGAGACAGAGCACAAGCGGGGGATGGGAAGAGACAGAAGGAGACATAGAATCCAAAGCCGGCTCCAGGCTCCGAGCTGTCAGCACAGAGCCCGACACGGGGCTCGAACTCCCAAACCGCGAGATCATGACCTGAGCCGAAGTCGGAGGCTCAACTGACGAGCCACCCAGGCGCCCCTCCACAGAAATTTTTAACTTGGGGTCAATTTTACCTCTTCAGGTAAAATGTCCATGAACTCCCCTAAGTTACATGCAAAAGTTTATGTCCATTTACTCAGTAGGATGGTCCATAACTGTAGATTTTCAAAGGAGGCAGAACCAGAACCCAAGACAGTCCAAAAGAATAACTTCTATATGCATTAACCCCATCTTCCTTCTCAGAGACCACAGATAAGAATAGTACGGTTCTGGGGGGCCTGGCTGGCTCAGTCCATAGAGCATGCCAGCTCTTGATCTTGGGGTTGTGGGTTCCAGCCCTGCACTGGGTGTAGAGATTTACAGATAAAATCTTTTTATTTTTATTTATTTTTTAATAGATTTTTTTTTACTGTTCATTTATTTTTGACACAGAGAGAGAGAGACACAGCATGAGCAGGGGAGGGGCAGAGAGAGAGGGAGACAGAGAATCTGAAGCAGGCTCCAGGCTTTGTGCTGTCAGCACAGAGCCCGACGCGGGGCTCGAACTCACAGGCTGTGAGATCATGACCTGAGCTGAAGTCGGATGCTCAACCGACTGAGCCACCCAGGCACCCCTAAAATCTTTTTTAAAAGTAATGTGGGGGACGCCTGCATGGTTTAGTTGGTTAAGTGTGGGACTCCTGGTTTTGGCTCAGATCATGATCTCCATGGTTCATGAGTTTGAGCCCCATATCAGGCTCTGTGCTGACACTGCAGTGCCTGCTTGGGATTCTCTCTTCCTCTCTCTCTCTGTCCCTCTCCTGCTCACTCTCTCTGCCTCTGTCTCTCAAAAATAAATAAATAAACTTAAAATTATTTTTAAATAGTGCGGTTCTTGCCAGACTTTAGATCGTGGCCTCATTCAAATCCTGCCTTGGAACAGCTCCCAAAGACTTTAACTAACTCTTGACATTCATTCATTCATTCATTCACTCAATAAATATTTATTGATCACTAATTATGAGGTCATACATTTGTCAGAGAGGCACCTTTCTAGCCACTAGAATATAGCAATTATGAAAACAAAGTCCCTAATTTCTTAGAGTTTTCCTTATGGTGTGAGAGACAACAGATGAATAAACAAGGTCATTTTAGTTTATGACAATAAATAAAATGTGGTGATATGACATCAAGTGTCTAAGGTAACACGCCCTATAGACAGGGTGGTCAGAGCAGTTCACATAGAGGAGATGGCCTTTGAGCCAAGACGTGAGAAGACAGCAGCTAAAGAAGAGCAAGGAAGACAGAAACACAGGAACAGGAAACGAAGTTAAAAGAAATGAATTTGAATGTTAGAGAAAATGAAAGGCCAATATAGCTGAAAAGGAGACAGCTTGTAGGGCTGTGGGAAAATGCAATCAGATTGCCCTTCCCCTAGCTCTTCAAAGGACTGGCAACTTCTCCTTCCTACTCCCTTACTCCCCCATCCCCAGTCACACCCTATCACATTACCCCAGTTCCTTCCTTCATAGCCCTTGTGGCTTTTTACTGTCTGTGAGCTCCCCAAGGACAGAGACATTACTCAACACAGGATCCCCAGCACCTAAAAAAATTGGCCCAGCATGGACACCAAATAAATATTTGGTGACTGCATCAATCTCCATATTACAATACTAGGAATAGTGATGGATCATGGGGACAAGACAAAGACACCTCTGCCTTTATGAAGGGTAAATGCTTGGTGGAATAAATGAATTAAAAACTATGTGGGCAAATGAAATGTAGGCAGAATTGAATGATTTAGACTATACGTGCTGTGGAAAGCTGATGAACAGCTCCCTTGATAAGTTCTTCATTCTATTATATTTCTGTTCAATTTCACAAATATCTAGTGCTAACTATATGCCAAGCACTGTGGCATATAGTAATGACCAAGAAGAATACCAGTCTTCACTGGAAAGCTTACAGTCCACTGCCATGCTGTCTATGACAGTAGCCAGCAGATACTTGGGGCCACTGAGCACTTGGTATGTGGCTGGTCCAAACTAGAATGTGCAGCAAGTATAAACTCCAGATTTCAAAGACTTAGTTCAAAACAAGACTGTAAAATATCTCATTAAATTTTTTTAATATTGATTTCATATTGAAATAATAACATTTTGGATATATTGGGTTAAACAAGATTATCATTAAAATTATTTTCACTTGTGTCTTGTTTTTTAATCTAACTGTTAGAAAATGTTAAATTATGTGTCTGGCTTGCATTATATTTCTATTGGACAACACTGGTCTAGTGGGAGTTTAATGCAGGTTGAATAAACAAGTGACATCTTATTACAGGTGTTAAAGAAGACATTTCATCTGAGGCAAAATAGCTAGCAAACTTCAAATAGAGGAACTAGATCAAGAATTTACAAAGAAAGTAGGTTAGACAACTCTTAAGACTTTCACACATGAGTGTATAAAAGGGTCAGGAGTAGACGATTGGGAAGGATTTCTTCAAAGAGGGCTGAGCTGTGAGCCCCACCTCCTAAACCTCCAGTCAAAATAAAGGGGCTTTTCGGGGACCACCAATGAGTTTAACATATCAGAGGGCACAGAGTGCTTGTGTCTGAATCCCACCTGGAATCTAAAGGGCAAGAGATGGCTGAACTTGTCAGCAGGCAGCAGAGCAAAGGAAGAATTGTTGGGTTGGGGACAACTTGTCCCTTTCCCCCAAGATTTCTCAAGGTAAAAAAATGCATGAGGATTTTCTATGGAGCAGACGTGGGCCACTCAAGAAAGATGTATAGGGTCATTTTGGGTCCTTCTAAGAGGAAAATCTGGTGGGAAAAGAGACTTCAGCCAAGGGAAGCTGAGGATATTGTTAGGTTTCTAGGAGCCAAGGAAAAGCAAAGAACCAAGCAAAAGAGAGATGCATTTGACCCCATTAAGAGAACTGCAGGGTACAGATAGATGCCCAGTGATGAGGGTAAGCCTTCTGAAAGACCCTTGAAAGTGCCCCACAAGTGGAAGTATCATCTTAATCATGGCAGTATCACACAAGTAACAATTTTCTTAGCGTCTTTTTCTTCCCTACCTCTTCATGCTCTAATCCCACCGGGGCCAGAAAACATTGCCCAACTGGGGGCACAGGTGTAGAGGCTGGCAATGAACCCAAGTAGAAGACAAGAGGAAGAAGAAGGTGACCCTGCTTTCATTCCCCACTAAAGGGTTCCTACTTTCAGCAGCCCAAGCTAAAAATAAACAAAAAAGGAAAGGAGACACAACTTTAAAAGTTTTGAATATCACTTTGGACAGAACTTTTTAACAACTGTACTGAGGCTGGGTTTTGACACACAAGAGGGTCCATAAAAGTCTTGGCACCTGAGTTCAGCCACAGGCAGGGAAACAATTTGTCCCACAGAGGCATTTTAAAGAGAAACTAGAAGACAAAAATTAAGTTGCTTTATGACTGCAGCCACATGTCATGCTTGTCTGACTTCAGGGTTACAGAAGAAATATGAGACAGGCTATAAATACAAGCAGAAACATGTGTTATTCTTGAAGTGTACAGAGCAGTAGAAGATGTATAAAGTTAAGGATTGAAGCACATGTTATTACAGGGAGAAAAATAGATGATCTAAAGTCACATCCTCAGAGCCAGACCTAAGACGAGCATTTACCCCCCTCCATTCCCAGAGGCCTTTCTGGGGCTTCTGAGAGCCGCTGTTCCCTCAGGGCCGATCTGCAGCTGCTGCACAGGGATGAAAGCCTGGCTTGTTCTCAGCGCCAGATCGACAGGTGGGCAGTCAGCACAGGGAGAAACAAACACAAAGACAAAACAAAATAAAAGCCATGGTTCTAGAAATGGAAATCCCACTGAAAACTAATTATGGTATTAACAAGTAGATCAAATTCGAAGATCTTGGTTAACTTACATTTACCTTCAAGCAAGAATGTTAATAGGAAGGATGAAGACTTCTCTATCCTAGAGCTGGATGACCCCTAAGGAACCTCACACTTGCACTGGGTAAGAGATGAGGCCCGGACCGTTCTTTCTAAGGTAATTAGATTAATGAGCAGTCAAGACTGAGCCTTCTTTAGACTTCAGAGTGGTTAGTTAAGTAGGCCAGTTGCCCTGGGAGCCTCAAGCCACCCAGTCTACCTCAGCAATCCTGGTCCATGAGACCCAGGCAGAGGAGGGTCATGGTCAAGAACTTAGGGGGCAGATACCCAGAAATCATGGGCTCACCATTATAAAGAGCCTTAGAGATCACTGTGTATAAAACTTTTAGAACATAGCAGTTGTTCAACACATGAGCAATGATTTTTCTTACTATTATAAGATGACTCTAGTTCTAAACTTAATCTCTATGTGGAGTTCACTACTTAACCACTCTGTAGTTAAGTTACCACATCTGTAAAATAGGGGCTACTACCACGTAGGATCATTGAAGATTAAATAAGATAATAACACAAACCAAGGGCTTGATAAAGGAAAGCTATGACTTACTAATACTGTCACCATTCTTCAGTCCAGTTTTCTCTCTGACATCACCTCCAAATAGTTGCCCAGTGCTCAAAACTGAATGTTGGTGTCATTATTCAAAATTCAGAATTCACTACCCCCCAATGTGATGGTTTTAAGAAGTGGGGCCTTTGGGTGTGATTAGATTAGGAGGGTGGAGCCCTCATGAACGGGATTAATGCCCTTATAAAATAGACCTCAGAGAGCTCCCTAGAGGCTGTCCACCATGTAAGTTTACAGCAAAAAGACAGCAGCTATGAACCAGGAAGTGGGCTCTCACCAGATACTGAATCTGCCAACACCTTGATCTTAGACTTCCCAGCTTCCAGAACTGTAAGAAATAAATTTCTATTCTTTAACCCATCCAGTCTATTGTATTTTTGTCACAGTAATCCAAACAAACTAAGATACCTAGTTTCTGGTTAAATTCTTGTTCTTTGTTCTTCCCTTTACCAACCTTTGACTGATAACCCACTAAGCACTGAGCTTAGAGTATACTCAGTGAATAAGATGCAGTCCCTGTCCTCAAGGGGCTGTCTTTGTTTGTTTGTTTGTTTGTTTGTTTAGGATGCTTACTTCTCATATCTTCTCAAACCTAAGATCAAGCATCAGGATGCCCCATTTTTGAGCAGCTAAAATTTGTGAAAACTTGTTCCTGAAATAGCCCAGAATGTGCCTCTTATATTTCTCTTTTATGTGACAGTCCTTCCAGTTTAAAAACCATCCATCATGGTTTTCCAAGTCCTCCATTTTTCAGATTAAACCACTTGAGTGTCTTCAACAGTTTCTCACATGGCATGATTTCTAGTCCCTTTGTATCCTGCCCATGTAGGACAAATCCCAGAATGCCCTGCTTCATGGTAGCTCAAAATGAAATACAGTTCTCTCAAGTGCTCTGAGGTGTGTGTAGAATGGGAGTCTTGTAAGAAAAAAAAAATTTAATTCCTCACATATGAGACAATGGTGTAAATGAACCACATTTTTCCTGTTTTACATGAAAAACAAATTCTAATCAGCTTCATTTTGTGAGTAGCCACTGCCAAAATTTTCTGTTGATGTTTGGGTAGCATAAATCACAGCCTGAAGAAGACTGAAGCTTTGCCAAAATTGAGACCCATCTCCCTACCCTTATGCTATTTTGCCTTCAAGGCTCTAGGTTGAAAATCAAAGAAACCCACTCCAACTAACTTAAGCAAATAGGAGAATTTATTGAATAATTCAACTAAATCATAGAACCTAAGGGCAGCTGGGCTTTCTGGGGGACAGGAATCAAGAAGTAGAAAATTTAGCAGAACAAAAGCAGGGCTGGTCCCTCTGTCTTCCTATCACTCCCTGAGCCAAATGTCCCTACTTCTCCATAGATATACCTATGTCATTCTTTTTTCCTTCACCTTAGACCTCTCTCTATTCTCTACCCAAAGAGTCATCCCAGGGGCGCCTGGGTGGCACAGTCGGTTAAGCATCCGACTTCAGCCAGGTCATGATCTTGCGGTCCGTGAGTTCGAGCCCCGCGTCGGGCTCTGGGCTGATGGCTCAGAGCCGGGAGCCTGTTTCCGATTCTGTGTCTCCCTCTCTCTCTGCCCTTCCCCCGTTCATGCTCTGTCTCTCTCTGTCCCAAAAATAAATAAACGTTGAAAAAAAAAAAAAAAAACAAAGAGTCATCCCAGTGCCCTACATACCTATCCTCTCAGTGCACAAACATCTCTAAGTCTCCAAGTGTGGTGGGTTACATGTTGGCTTTGAAAAAGGTATGTCCACATCCTAATACCCACATCCTATGAATGTTACCTTATTTGGAAAAAAAGGTATTTGCACATGTAATTAAGTTAAGGGTCTTGAGAGAGATTATTCCAAATTACCCAGGTGACCCCTAAATCCACTGACCTTGTAAAAGGCAGAATGGGAGAAGTCACAGACATGTAAGAGGCAGAGATTAGAGTGGTATGGCCAAGGAAGCCTAAGACCACCACCAGCCACCAGAATCTGGAAGAGGCAAGGAAGGATTCTCCCCAGAACCTCCAAAATGAGTGCAGGCCTGACTATGCCTCGATTTCTGGCCTCGAGAATTGCGAAAGAATAAATTTCTGTTGTTTGAAGCCATGTTTGTTCCTGCAGTCATAGAAAAAGGAACACACTAAGTTTCAATTCCAAATTCTTGGAAGAGCAAATATGACTGGCTTAGGCTGACACAAGTGCAACATATTCCTCTAATTCAATCACCTGCCAGAGATGAGCCATACTGGTAGATGGGGGCTGGGCCACTCCCGTATGGAGGATGGTTGTTGTTACCAAGAAAATGAGAGTCCGAGTCCCCAAAAGCCATCTATGACATGGGAGTTCTCCAATCATCCAGGCCCCCAATTTGATTTTCTAAACCTCTTTCCCCCCTCCCCACATCCTGTTCATTCATCATTTTTGTGTTTTATTTTGTTTTCTTTAAGTAATCTCTACACCCACTGTGGGGCTTGAACTCACAACCCTGAGATCAAGAGTTGGATGCTCTACCAGCCAGGCACCCCTCACTCATCATTTTTGTACCAGTTTTCCCTGTCTTCAATTTTTCACTTCCTCACAACTTTTCACTCCTATACTCCTTTCCAACTCTCCTGCCACGAATCTACCGCAAGCCAGCATCACGCCTTGCCTTGGTCTAGTGCCACAGTTCTCAGACTGTGCCAAGGCACCTCAGGATACCACAGTGAATTTGCAGACAACCGGATGTTTTAAATTTTCACAGGAATCACAGTGATCTCTGTCGGAAACTACAAGCTTGAGACAGTCCACAGTTTCAACACGAGATTATTATACTGTTTCCAATGACCAAATCATTTCAAAGCTGGGTTTTCAATAACTGCTGTGATGAAAACAAGCACCACTTGGAAATCGATGTGGAACAGGAAATGAGGACGATGGTGTCTGATATGCTTCTAGGCCTGAGAAAGTGTGCAGTGATCAACAGGCAGTAGTACCTCATTAGGATGCATGTGCTTATTAAGCTATCTGGACCTGATTACTTAATAAATGGAATTGTTGGCTATTTCTTTTGGCCTACAGATGCTGTGAAGCAATTGCTAAGACACTAAAAAATATTGCCCATCTTTTTACTCTTATTTTACCAAGAGCAGGAGATGGGTATTGACTCCCATTTCAAAGATGAGCCACACAGAACGCATCAGTAATGCCCCCAGAGACTAGCTGGACTCTTCTGAATAGAATGTCTGAGATCATTTATTGTGTCACTTACAAATTATAGGCTCATTTTGCTTCCTCTTGTGGAAATGTCCAATACGTTCAAGCCAACTCAAAAAGTATATATTGTGCATTTAACAGGAGGCTTGGAAAGAAAAAGCACAAGACCCGGGAAACCCAGGTTGGAGATTCAGTTCTCCCATGTACCACTTTTTGCCCCGAGGCTGTAGCTATTTCACCTCTCTGAACATGTTTCTGCAGCTTCTAAAAGATGCAATTCAGTCATTCAAAAAATATTATTTATGAGGCTACTCTGTGCTCAGCAGTGTTCTATACTGTAAAACAGTGTTCTCAACCTTTTTTCTTTCATTATTGCTCCCCTAAGGAGACTTTTTAGACTCTTTTGTTCTAATTATGGCTCCCAAATTTTAAAATCCTGTATACAAGGTATATCAGTCTATGCACTGTATATAAATCTGTGTTCTATACATTAAAAGGTGAGATTATTTTGCCCCCTCTAGAACCAGTTTTTGCCCCTTGGGATATCACCCCTATTGAGAATACACACCCTATGGAAACAGAGAAGAAAACATTTCTGCTTTCACAAAGCCTATGTTCTAGCATGAAAATTTGGACAAAAAATAAGTAAAATAGCAGACGTGCAAAGTGCTATGAAATAATAAAATAGGATGCTATGATGCAGAATGTCTGAGGGGATGAGCCAGAGGCCCCTCTGAAAAGGTGACCCCCGTGGTGAGATGTGAATGAGAAGCAGGGGCAACCAGCATCTAAAGGGAGGAGCCGCTAACATGATATTCTCACCAGCCTGGTGAGAGGCCAGAGAAGGGTGGAGCATGGTGAATTCAGTGACACTGCCATTAGAGAGAGGGTCATTTTGAAGACTGACTCATACAGTATAGAAAAACACATGGGGCGCCTGGGTGGCTCAGTCGGTTGGGCGTCCGACTTCGGCTCAGGTCATGATCTCACGGTCCATGAGTTCGAGCCCCGCGTCGGGCTCTGTGCTGACAGCTCAGAGCCTGGAGCCTGTTTCAGATTCTGTGTCTCCCTCTCTCTCTGACCTTCCCCCATTCATGCTCTGTCTCTCTCTGTCTCAAAAATGAGTAAACGTTAAAAAAAAATTTAATAAAAAAAGAAAAACACTTTGTAAATAGTAGATTGTTTTTTTTAAGGTTTATTTATTTTTTCAGAGAGAGATAGAGCATATGTGAGTGGGGGGTGGGCAGAGAGAGAGGGGGACAGAGGATGCAAAGTGGGTTCTGCACTGATAGCAACAAGCCCGACGGGGGCTCGAACTCACAAACTGCGAGGTCATGACCTGATCTGAAGTCAGATGCTTAACTGACCGAGCCACCCAGGAGCCCTGTAAATAGTAGATTGTGAAATGAATGGGAGGGATTATTATTTGCAAAATGCTGCTTTGAGACACTGCAGGCAGAAAATGACTAAGCTCTGAACCCTCTTGTCAAAAAAGTTGGTTTTGAAAAACAGCTTAAGAGTCTGGATTCTGGAAAAAAGCTTAAACAACCAAAGATATCAGATAGCTAGATATCTAGACAGACCTAGAAGAGAGAAACATTAGAAGAAATGATACCTAACATTTCTGAAGTTCTTACACTGTGCTTCTGTACAGAGTGCTCTACACACACGAATCCTCACAACCCCATAGGGTTATTCCCTTCCTTTCACAAAAGAGGAACTGAGGCTCAGAAAGCACAAGTGACTTGCTCAAAAATCCCACAGGCAGTCAGTGGCAGTAATTAGGTCTGTCTGACCTGAGTCTGGGCCTTAATCAAGATGATGTCACCTGTGTCCTCATCTAGTCCTGTGCACACCCCATCTTCTCGGCCTGACCCTTTCCTATGAGTGATTTCTATTTATTCAATTTGAGTAACTGGATCTCTCCAATGTTGAGAACATCGGGCTCAGCTCAACAATTAAAAGACTAATTATAAAAGGCCTAGGAATAAAAACTGTCAGCACCATGTTTAATTACCCACTGTCTTGCTTGTAGGGGGGAAATATATCTTGCCTCATGTCCTGATGATTAGTCAATACAGACTATGTCTGGGTCGGAAGAGAATTTAAAAGCAGACTTTATTCTGTTTTGGACTTCCTAAAAATGCAAATCCAAGAACTGCCAACAGGATTGCACTGCCAGTGATTAACTGTCAAGAGGAGACCCAGAGAGAAACACTTGTCATGAGGAGACACCAGACACTTGTTGTGTCTGGCAGCCATGAGTCATAATTTAAACAGTAGTGTAAGTGAGGACCCAGGATCAAGGATTGATTCATGATATGAAACTGTGATATGGAACCAAAAGCATGTGGTAGAGAAGACCTATAGTTTAAAAGGGAGGGACCCAGACCTCATCTGTGAAAAATTCTGCCAATCATCAGGCATACACAGTTTTAAGCAGAGGCTTTCATTCTTGTCAATACTCAGGCAAAATCAAAAGAGTCTTCTGCTAGGCAAATACTTGATAAAGCAGTGTCTACAATTACAGATGCACTACACTTTTCCCCCCTTTTTGATGAAATCTCACAGAATAGGAGCACCTGGATGGCTCAGTTGGTTAAGTGTCCGACTTGAGCTCAGGTCATGATCTCACGGTCCATGAGTTCGAGCTCTGCATCGGGCTCTGTACTGACAAGCTCAGAGCCTGGAGCCTGCTTCAAATTCTGTGTCTCCCTCTCTCTCTCTCTTCCCCTTCCCTGCTCGTGCCCTCTCTCTCTCTCAAAAATAAATAAATATTCAGTCACAGAGAAGGTGGTGGTGTAGGAGGACGCTGGGCTCACCTCGTCCTGCTGATCACTTAGATTCCATCCATATCTGCCAAATAACCCAGAAGACTATCAGAAGACTAGCAGAACATACTCTCCGGAGCCAAGTGTAGACAAGAGGCCCAGGGAAGAGGGTAGGAAGGGGGAAGAGGCGGTGCGCACTACATGGACTGGCAGGAGGGAGCCAGGGCGGTGGAGGGGCAGCCACCTGGCAAGGAATAGCCCCCCAAGTCTGGCTTACAAAAGTGGAGGGGCCTGACTGCATGAGTTCTGACAGCCAGCGTGACTTAACATCTGGAATGTAAAAAGTCAACAGCTCTGCTCAGAGAGGGGGAGGATGAGAGGACACCTGGAGGGAGAGATGTTGAGCCCCGGAAGACAGAGCTCAGCTCGGTGGGGAACAAAGGCGCTGGCCAGCACCATCTCCCTCTCCCATCCCCCAGCCAAAATCCCAAAGGGAACCAGTTCCCGGGACCAAACTTGCTTGCACCGTTCAAACACCCAATGCTGTGCTTCTGTGGATCCATCCCTCCGACGGGTCTGCCTCCCTCTCGGTGCCACAGGCCCCTCCCGAAGCAGACCACCGAAGGCAAAGCAAGCTGAGTCTGTCCCTCCTGCCCTGTGCACCTTGAGGATCCACCACAGCTAATATGCCAATCCCATCGAAGCAGCACCACAAGCCTGGCAGTGTGCAAGTAGCCCAGACAGGGGCCACAACACTCCACATTGAGTCCTGCCCCTGGGAGAGGGGAAGCTAAGGTACACACCAGTCTGACTGTGGCCCCAGCAGTGGGCTGGGGACAGACATCTGGTCAGACTGTGGCCACGCCCACCAACACAAGTTACTCCAGACAGCACAGAGGAAGGGCCCTGCAGTTCCACACCACCCCAGGGACTACCCAAAATGACGAAACAGAAGAACTCTCCTCAAAAGAAACTCCAGGAAGTAGCGAAAGCTAACGAATTGATCAAAAATGATTTAAGCAATATAATGCAACAAGAATTTAGAATAATAGTCATAAAATTAATCACTGGGCTTGAAAAAAGTATAGAGGACAACATAGAATCTATTGCCACAGCTCAGAATGGAGAGGCAGAGGAGAGACTAGGTGAATTAGAAGATAAAATTATGGAAAAAGAGGAAGCTGAGAAAAAGAGAGACAAAAAAAATCCAGGAGTATGAGGGGAAAATAGGGAGAACTAAGGGATGCAATCAAATGGAACATCCATATAATAGGAATTGCAGAAGAGGAAGAGAGAGAGAAAGGGTTGAAGGTGTACTTGAACAAATCATAACTGAGACTTCCCTGATCTGGGAAGGAAAAAGGCATTGAAATCCAAGAGGCACAGAGAACTCCCTTTAGACGTAACTTGAATCGATCTTCTGCATGACATATCCTTATGACACTGGCAAAATACAAGGATAAAGAGAAAATTCTGAAAGCAGCTAGGGGTAAACACACTGTAACATATAAAAGGAAACCGATAAGACTAGTGGCAGACCTATCTTCTGAAACATGGCAGGCCAGAAAGGAATGGCAGGAAATCTTCAATGTGATGAACAGAAAAAATATGCAGTCGAGAATCCTTTACCCAGCAAGTCTGTCATTCAGAATAGAGGGAGACATAAAGGTCTTCCCAAACAAACAAAAACTGAAGGAATTCATCACCACTAAACCAGCCTACAAGAGATCCTAAGGGGGATTCTGTGAGTGAAATGTTACAAGGACCACAAAGTACCAAAGACATCACTACAAGCATGAAACCTACAGACATCACAATGACTCTAAACCCCTATCTTTCCATAATAACACTGAATGCAAATGGACTAAATGCTCCAACCAAAAGACATAGGGTAGCAGAAAGGATAAAAAAAAAACGAGACCCATCTATGTGCTGACTACAAGAGACTCATTTTAGACCTGAGGACATCTTCAGATTCAAAATGAGGGGTGGAGAACTATCTATCATGCTACTGGAAGTCAAAAGAAAGCTAGAGTAGCCATACTTATATCAGACAAACTAGACTTTAAATTAAAGGCTGTACCAAGAGATGAAGAAGGGCATTATATAATCATTACAGGGTCTATCCATCAGGAAGAGCTAACAATTATAAATGTCTATGCACCAAATATGGGAGCCCCCAAATATATAAAAAATAACAAACATAAGCAACCTTATTGATAAGAATGTGGTCATTGCAGGGGACTTTAATACTGCACTTACAACAATGGATAGATCATCTAGACACAGGATCAACAAAGAAACAAAGGACCTGAATGATACATTGGATCAGATGGACTTGACAAATATATTTAGAACTCTGCATCCCAAAGCAACAGAATATACTTTCTTCTCGAGTGCACATGGAACATTCTCCAAGATAGATCACATACTGAGTCACAAAACAGCCCTTCATAAGTATACAAGAATTGAGATCATACCATGCATACTTTCAGACCACAATGCTATGAAGCTTGAAATCAACCACAGGAAAAAGTCTGGAAAACCTCCAAAAGCATGGAGGTTAAAGAACACCCTACTAAAGAATGAATGGGTCAACCAGGCAATTAGAGAAGAAATTTAAAAATATATGGAAACAAACCAAAATGAAAATACAACAATCCAAATGCTTTGGGATACAGCGAAGGCAGTCCTGAGAGGAAAATACATTGCAATCCAGGCCTATCTCAAGAAACAAGAAAAATCCCAAATACAAACTCTAACAGCACACCTAAAGGAAATAGAAGCAGAACAGCAAAGATACCCCAAACCAGCAGAAGAAGAGAAATAATAAAGATCAGAGCAGAAATACACAATATATAATCTAAAAAAAAACTGTAGACAGGTCAATGAAACCAAGAGTTGTTTCTTTGAAAAAATAAACAAAATTGATAAATCTCTAGGCAGGTTTCTCAAAAAGAAAAGGGAGATGACCCAAATAGATAAAATCATGAATGAAAATGGAATTATTACAACCAATCCCTCAGAGATACAAACAATTATCAGGGAATACTATGAAACATTATATGCCAACAAACTAGACAACCTGGAAGAAATGGACAAATTCCTAAGCACCCACACACTTCCAAAACTCAAACAGGAAAAAACAGAAAACTTGAACAGACCCATACCAGTGAAGAAATTGAACCAGTTATCAAAAATCTCCCAGGGGCACCTGGGTGGCGCAGTCGGTTAAGCGTCCGACTTCAGCCAGGTCACGATCTCGCGGTCCGTGAGTTCGAGCCCCGCGTCAGGCTCTGGGCTGATGGCTCAGAGCCTGGAGCTTGTTTCCGATTCTGTGTCTCCCTCTCTCTCTGCCCCTCCCCCGTTCATGCTCTGTCTCTCTCTGTCCCAAAAATAAATAAACGTTGAAAAAAAAATTAAAAAAAAAAATCTCCCAAAAAATAAGAGTCCAGGACCAGATGGCTTCCCTGGGGAATTCTACCAGACATTTAAAGCAGAGATAATACCTATCCTTCTCAAGCTATTCCAAGAAATAGAAAGGGAAGGAAAACTTCCAGACTCATTCCAAGAACCAGCATTACGTTGACTCCTACACCAGACAGACACCCAGTAAAAAAAGAGAACTACAGGCCAATATCCCTGATGAATATGGATGCAAAAATTCTCAATAAGATACTATCAAATCGAATTCAACAGCATATAAAAAGAATTATTCACCATGATCAAGTGGGATTCATTCCTGGGCTGCAGGGCTGGTTCAACATTCGCAAATCAATCAATGTGATACATCACATTAATAAAAGAAAAGAAAAGAACCATATGATCCTGTCAATAGATGCAGAAAAACCATTTGACAGAATTCAGCATCCTCTCTTAATAAAAAGTCAGGATAGAAGGAACATACTTAAACATCATAAAAGCCATTTATGAAAAGCCCACAGCTAACATCATCCTCAACGGGGAAAAACTGAGAGCTTTTTCCCTGAGATCAGGAACACGACAGGGATGTCCACTCTCACCGCTGCTGTTTAACATAGTGTTGGAAGTGCTAGCATCAGCAATCAGACAACAAAAGGAAATCAAAGGCATCAAAATTGGCAAAGATGAAGTCAAGCTTTCACTTTTTGCAGATGACATGATATTATATGTGGAAAACCCGACAGACTCCACCAAAAGTCTGCTAGAACCAATACATGAATTCAGCAAAGTCACAGGATACAAAAGTAATGTACAGAAATCAGTTGCATTCTTATACACTAATAATGAAGCCACAGAAAGATAAATAAAGAAACTGATCCCATTCACAATTGCACCAAGAAGCATAAAATACCTAGGAATTAACCTAACCAAAAATGTAAAAGATCTGTATGGTGAAAACTATAGAAAGCTTAGAAGGAAATTGAAGAAGATATAAAGAAATGGAAAAACATTCCATGCTCGTGGATTGGAAGAATAAATATTGTTAAAATGTCAATACTACCCAAAGCTATCTATACATTCAATGCAATCCCAATCAAAATTGCACCAGCATTCTTCTCGACGCTAGAACGAGCAGTCCTAAAATTTGTATGGAACCACAAAAGGCCCCGAATAGCCAAAGTAATCTTGAAGAAGACCAGAGCGGGAGGCATCACAATCCCAGACTTTAGCCTCTACTACAAAGCTGTCATCATCAAGACAGCATGGTTTTGGCACAAAAACAGACACATAGACCAATGGAATAGAATAGAAACCCCAGAATTAGACCCACAAAAGTATGGCCAACTAATCTTTGATAAACCAGGAAAGAATATCCAATGGAAAAAAGACAGTCTCTTTAACAAATGGTGCTGGGAGAACTGGACAGCCACATGCAGAAGGAAGAAACTAGACCACTTTCTTACATCATTCACAAAACAAACTCAAAATGGATAAAGGACCTGAATGTGAGACAGGAAACCATCAAAACCCTAAAGGAGAAAGCAGGAAAACACCTCTCTGACCTCAGCCGCAGCGATTTCTTACTTGACACATCCCCAAAGGCAAGGGAATTAAAAGCAAAAATGAACTCTTGGGACCTCATGAAGATAAAAAGCTGCTGCAGTGCCAAGGAAACAATCAACAAAACTGAAAGGCAACCCATGGAATGGGAAAAGATATTTGCAAATGACATATCGGACAAAGGGCTAGTATCCAAAATCTATAAGGAGCTCACCAAACTCCACACCCGAAGAACAAATAATCCAGGGAAGAAATGGGCAGAAAACATGAATAGAAAACATCTTCTATTCATCTAAAGAAGACATCTCTAAAGACATCCAGATGGCCAACAGACACATGAAAAGATGCTCAACGTCGCTCCTCATCAGGGAAATACAAATCAAAACCACATTCAGATAGCACCTCACACCAGTCAGAGTGGCCAAAATGAACAAATGAGGAGACTATAGACGCTGGCAAGGATGTGGATAAACGGGAACCCTCTTGCACTGTTGGTGAGAATGCAAACTGGTGCAGCCGCTCTGGAAAACAGTGTGGAGGTTCCTCAAAAAATTAAAAATAGGGGCGCCTGGGTGGCACAGTCGGTTAAGCATCCGACTTCAGCCAGGTCACAATCTCGCGGTCTGTGAGTTCGAGCCCCGCGTCAGGCTCTGGGCTGATGGCTCGGAGCCTGGAGCCTGTTTCCGATTCTGTGACTCCCTCTCTCTCTGCCCCTCCGCCGTTCATGCTCTGTCTCTCTCTGTCCCAAAAATGAATAAACGTTGAAAAAAAAAATTTTTTTTTTAAAAATTAAAAATAGATGTACCCTATGACCCAGCAATAGCACTGCCAGGAATTTACCCAAGGGATACAAGCATGCTGATGCATAGGGCATTTGTACCCCAATGTTCATAGCACTTTCAACAATAGCCAAATTATGGAAAGAGCCTAAATGTCCATCAACTGATGAATAGATAGAGAAATTGTGGTTTATATAGACAATGGAATACTACGTGGCAATGAGAAAGAATGAAATATGGCCCTTTGTAGCAACATGGATGGAACTGGAGAGTGTGATGCTAAGTGAAATAAGCCATACAGAGAAAGACAGATACCACATGTTTTCACTCTTAGGTGGATCCTGAGAAACTTAACAGAAGACCATGGGGGAGGGTAAGGAAAAAAAAAAAGAGGGTGGAGCCAAAGCATAAGAGACTCTTAAAAACTGAGAATAAACTGAGTGTTGATGGGGGTGGGGGAGAGCAGAAAGTGGGTGATGGGCATTGAGGTGGGCACCTGTTGGGATAAGCACCTGGTGTTATATGGAAACCAATTTGACAATAAATTTCATATTTAAATAAATAAATAAACATTAAAAAAATAAAAAACAGAAAAAAGCAAATTTCACAAAATAGAATCCCTGTGTTTGTAGGGTCCACAGTGTAGCAGTACTAAAAAAAGTGATTATGTCTGGGTGTGAAGTAGCATACAATGATATATGTGAAACTATCAATAGTCAAAAACACCAAATTACATCAACCATCCGAGATAAAAGACTGAACCACCTATTTTCTCTAGAAAATGATACTACCAAACCATTGTTATATGAAGAGGCAATCAAAGGTTAGGCAGACAAAAGTATAAAAGAAAATCATAAAAATATGGCAAGCGGCTAATGAATAAAAATCTTATCTCTTTATTTTGTGATGTGTGTGGTGCTCATCAGTTTTTTTAAAGTTATAATGTGTTACAACTCATCCTAAAAAAAAAATTCACTTTTGTATCTAGTTTGTATTTGTACTAAAGAGCTTCCAAAAGTGTAGAAGCTTCAGATTCCACAAAAATTAGTACCTGGATGAAGCTTGCAATCAAGGGGAGATGAGGCACCTTAGACACACGAAAACCGATGTACAATACATCACAAAATAAATAGCACTGTAATAGTCTATAAAAAGATTCAGTAATACAAGCAAGCGTGGTTAAGAAGGGAAAGACTGGCTGGGGCTGTCAGGAAAGCCTCAGAGGAGGCTGAACTTGAAGCGGCCCTTGAAGGACTACTGAAATTTTGACTCACTCATCAATGTGCTTTGATGGGTTCTTCAAATAGTATATTGAGTCCTTGCTCTTAGAGGAGATAGGCCAGTCAATGGTGGGGGTGGGGGGTAAGGGAGGCTGAAGCTTTATTATCATATTCAACAGCTATTTGTGAGTGCTTCCTCCATGCCAGGCACTGGAGATGCCACTGTGAAAACACAAAGCCGTAGAGAGCAGAGGGATAGGAGGAGTGAGGTTTCCAGTTGTGGGGGCTACAACACCAGTGTAAACAGGGTGTTCATCAGGGCTAAGCCATGGTAAAGATGGAAATTTCCAAGATAAAACGTAAACTTAGGTGGTTGATAATAACAGACTGGCGAGTGACAAAGCTGGGCACTTGCATAAAAGAGAAAATGGAGGTGGGCTACTATTTTGAATTTGGAGGGAAGGAGGGGAGACAAATCTCACATTCTCTTTCTGGAAAAATGAAGAAAGATCTGTGAAATGCCTAGATGACCTAAAAGAGAAGAAGGAAATGTTTGAGTCCATATAAAAATTTTGCTCTGATAATTATATCTGTTACAGAAATGGAGAGGAATATATAAGAACTCATCAACTCATTCATTTAAACACCTAGTTCTCAGATATCTAGGTATTCAGGACTGTATCAGCTGTGTCAGATATGAGGGACAAAGAGAAGAAATTTTTCAGTTGTTTACTTTCTAGCTAGATTAAACATAGAAGGTACAGTCTCTATAATAATGCCATGGGAAGGGACCAGAAAGAGGCAGGCATTGAGCTAGTGGTCTTCTGTAAGCTGTCCAGGCTGAATGTTAGAAGGAAACAAGAGAGCAAATTTAAAAGCACCCCATTGCCCTTGTCTTCCCATCAGACCAACCCTGAGGCTTTGGACAGTCCTCAGGTCCCTGGCGTCATTAGAAAAGCAGATGGATGTATCAGACGGGTTAATGACAGCCAGGGATGACCCTGATATGATTTGGTCCTAGTTGCTGATCCTATAAAGATGGTTATGACTTTGAAACTTGAGAGCAATGACTTTTGGTGGGGAATGAACTGCAAGGCAAAATCTAAAATTCTGCTAGGATTTAAGAAAAGTAAACCCCCCCATAGGAATAGAGGGGGAAAGGAAAAATAAAAATTAAAATAGGGTAGTAGAAGCATCATCGATTGTTTATTAAATCAAATATTCCCTGCCTGCATTAATAAAGGTAGTCACAGCATAGACAATACATCAAAAGTGGGTATTTTGAAATATTCTTAGCATCAGTGAGGAAAAATAGTGGAGAAACATGGCTGGTATATACATGGATGGGTAGTGAGTGAGTGAGTGAGTGTGTGTGTGTGTGTGTGTGTGTTCTATATAGTGGAATTACATGATGTGGTTCTGTCCATGTGTTCTTCCTGTTTCTGACCAACTGTCTTGGTCTCTCGATGTCTGCACCCTGCCACGTAAACCCTTAATAAACAGTCTTTACTTCTGCTGCTGGCAACACAGCATTATCAGAAATCGTGCAAGGAATCGAGTAATATGGAAGCATTCTCCACCATGGATAAATGGGATTCTCAGAGCGTAAAAACATCAGAGGTTTGGTTATAGTTGCTGCTTTCACCAGATGATCTGTGCATGTTTCCCATCCCAGAGTAACAGCTCTTGTGCCACTCTCAGAAAATAGTTTCATTATTTAGGAGCTTGGGAAATGAAAACAGTTTGCGAATCAGTTGTGACTACTTCTGTATAGTCTCTGCCTTTTCCCATAACACAGCTTTGATGAGCTAACAGTTCAATATTTATAAGCATGCAAAGAGAACATTAATCTTCCTGATTAATTAATTCAATGACTTATCCAAATTCTTGCCTGTGAGCACTCCTGGACCCGTGGTTCCTGCTCTCTCCACTCTTAGCTCCTGGCCTCTGTTAGCCTTTCTCTTCGCCTAGTGCTGGGCATTAAAAATGATCCCTGGTCTAAACTGCTTATGCATTCCTCAGCAGACACCTAAGAGACTTTCACAAATTCCTCGTGCACTTTTAAATTTTAATAATGAAGACTGTGAACTTACACGAATAACTGGCAGATGGAATTTGAAAGCCAATTTCTTTTGCTCATTAAAATTTTGAACAGCCCTATTATAAACTCAAGCACAATGGACTCATTTCACAACCTGTGACATAGATAACTGGCTATCCAATACAAGAAGGAATTTAATGTACACTTCAACACCATTCGTGGAGAGTGACAAAAGCTGAGTTACAGAAGTTTGAAGTCGTTGAGGTTTAGCCAGTGAATTTTAGAAAATGTTTGTGATAGAACTGCAAGACCCAGTGGAGCAGCTATTCCTTGCTTGTGGGAAGCCGGAGCCAGAGGAGCCAGCTAAGCTGTGCCAGGACTCCTGACCCACAGAAACTGTGAGAGAATAGACCGATGTTGCAGTTCTAGCCACTGAAAAAGGAAACTGAGTAAAGGTCTTGTTGAGCGCACACACACACACACACACCCCGGGCCACTGTATTTCCTCCTTCCCTTCTTCTTCCCTCTCATCTTTTCTAACTTGATACAAACTATGCAGCAAGTGGGCCTGTCTATTCATACCAGACTTTAAGACAAGGGTAGCTCCTTCTCTCAGCAAAAGTCGTGGCCTGGACAGGTACATATCCCCCATGAAGTATGCACAGCATACACACATCGTTTCACTTACTCTAATGAAGGGGAAAATTAGTTTTAGAAAATATTTGTTTGTTTTTGAGATAAATTCCCCAGAACCATTCACTATAAAGGAAATAATATTTACCAATGCATATGAGATTATTTGGAGCTAGCACTAGAAGAGCCTTGAATTCCACACCAACAAATTAAAACATTCTGCATGTGATGGGGAACCATTCTGAGATTTCTGAAGGTGGAGTTGATGTTAAACCAACAGTTAACCCTGAGTATTAGGAGGGATGCCATGGACAGGTAAGGCAGTGGAAACAGAGAGACCGGGTAGGGGGCTATGGTAACAGTTCACAGGAAAAATAACACAGAGTTAACCAGACGCAGCATGAATGAGAGAAGAGGAAAAATACAAAGCCATGGGGCACTAGCATCTTACTAATTGATGGCTAGTTCGATGGAAGATGGAGAAGAAAGAGCAGATGCAATTTGTAGCCTTCATGACTGTGGGTGATGATGCCACTAATCGAGATAGGGAATACAGAAGGGAACACAAATTTGAGGAGAGGGAAGAGTTATTATACACTGACACTTTTTAAAGTTTGCTTATACTCTTGACATGATGTGATGAAAATGACACCTTACCTGTAATCTTACTCCCCTAAAACTGTAACTCCAGTCTAATCATGAGGAAAACAGCAGACAAATTCCATTAGAGGGATATCTTGCAATATACATGACCAGTACTTGTCGAAACTGTCAAGGTGATCCAAAACAAGGAAAGTCTAAGAAACTGTCACAGCAGAAAGAAACCTAATTCAACATGATAAACTAAAGGTAATGTCTTATCCTGGATAGCATCCTGGAACAGAAAAAGACATTAGGTAAAAGCTAAGGAAATCTGAATAAATGATAAACTTTAGCTAACTGTTCTAAAAAGTAAAAGCCAATTGGGGGGGGAGGAGCCTGGGTGGTTCAATCAATTAAGCATCTGACTCTTGATTTCGGCTCAGGTCATGATCTCACAGTTCCTGGGCTCAAGCCCTGCATCAGGCTCTGTGCTGACAGTGAGGAGCCTGCCTGGGATTCTCTCTCTCCCTCTCTCTGCCTCTTCCTCTGCTTGCATGTTCTCTCTCTCAAAATAAATAAATAAATAAATAAATAAATAAATAAATAAACAAACAAACATTAAAAAATAATTAAAAATAAAAAAATAAAATTTAATTTTACTAAGCAGCAAAAAACTGCTTATAAAGCTTTTGATACCTGCTAATCCCTCCTGGGAGCTGGAGAGGGTGGGGCACAGGAAACAAAGAAGCTTTTGTTCCCCACTTACAAATACTCCGTTTCATATTAGACCACATCACTGATAAGTCTACCACCATCCCAACACCCACTCAAATGAGAAAGCTGAGGTGGAGGAAAGTACCTCACTACCTACACTTAAAAGATAGAGCTTCTTCAAAATGGATGAAAGACCTAAAGGTAAGACAGGAAGCCATCAAAATCCTGGAGGAGAAAGCAGGCAAGAACTTCTTTGACCTCAGCTGCAACAACTTCTTACTCAACATGTCTCTGGAGGCAAGGGAAACAAAACCAAAAATGAATTATTGGGACATCATCAAGACAAAAAGCTTCTTCACAGTGAAAGAAACAATCAGCAAAACTAAAAGGCAACCAACGGAATGGGAGAAGATATTTGCAAACGACATATCAGATAAAAGGTTAGTATCCAAAATCTAGAAAGAACTTATCAAACTCAACACTCAAAAAACAAATAATCTAGTGAAGAAATGGGCAAAAAACATGAATATACATTTTTCCAAGGAAGACATCCAGATGGCTAACAGACACATGAAAAAATGCTCAACATCACTCATCATCAGGGAAACACAAATTAAAACCACAACAAGATACCACCTCACACCTGTCAGAATGGCTAACATTAACAAGTCAGACAACAACAGATGTTGGCGAGGATGCGGAGAAAGATCTCTTATGCACTGCTGGTGGGAATGCAAACTGGTGCAGCCACTCTGGAAAACAGTATGGAGGTTCCTCAAAAAGTTAAAAATAGAACTACCCTATGACCAATTGCACTACTAGGTATTTATTCAAGGGGTACAGGTGTGCTGTTTCAAAGGGGCACATGCACCCCAATGTTTATAGCAAAGCTATGGACAACAGCCAAAGCATGGAGAAAGCCCAAATGTCTATCAACAGATGAATGGAAAAAGAAGATGTTAAATACATACACACACACACACACACACACACACACACACACACACACACGAGTATTACTCAACAATCAAAAAGAATGAAAATCTTGCTATTTGCAACTACGTGGATGGAACTAGAGGCTATTATGCTAAAAAAAATTAGTCAGAGAAAGACAAATATCATATGACTTCACTCATGTGGAATTTAAGATACAAAACAGATGAACATAAGGGAAGGGAAGCAAAAATAATATAAAATACAGGGAGTTATAATATAATATACAGGGAGAGGGACAAAACATGAGACTCTTAAATAGAGAGAACAAACTAAGGGTTGCTGGAGGGGTTGTGAGAGAGGGGATGAGCTAAATGGGCAAGGGGCATTAAGCCCCTTGTTGGGGCTTAGCAATGGGTGTTGGGATAAGCAATGGGTGTTCTGCATAGGGGATGAATCACTGGAATCTACTCCCGAAAACATTATTGCACTGTATGCTAGCTAACTTGGATGTAAATTAAAAATAAATAAATAAACAAAAAAATTGTTTCTGGTACTAATGTTCAAATGGAAAAAAGGAGCACATATGAGAAAGCAATGTAACAACAGTAAAGCTGGTCTAAGGAAAGCATTTTTTTTTTTTTTTGGTCAATGCTACATCGGAGTTGCAAAGAAACTATGATCATATACCTCAAACATCTGTGCTTTTGGATTTCATCCAACAAATGTACATTTAGCACCTAGACAAGCAAAGTACTGTTAGATGCCAGGGATATGATGAATTTGCCATAGTTCCTGCCCATAAGAAGCTCACAGTCTACTCTAGAGATAGGATCACAAATAATTACAGCACACTGTTAGAGCACAGATATTATATTAAAAAGAGAAAAAATATATATTTTGGGAGTGCTGAGGAGGAAACAATGAATTCTCTCTGGATAGGTGGTCAGGGAGGGCAACACCAGGGAGACAGCTTTGAACTGGGCCGTCAAGGATAAGCTGTCTCCTGTCATGCAAAGAGGGAGTATTCAGCATTTGCAATGACATGGTGACAGCCACGCTTGGGGATTAAACATGATATTCTAGGGGAAGCACTTGTATGCATGCCATGGTGACATGGCATGCTTGGGGAAATGGCAGCTAGAGCTTTGGGTATGAACTTAGGTCAATCCAGGAGGAGACAGACTCAAGTTAGGGATACCAGGTAGGAAGCCACTGTAATGATCGAGACTGGAGAGGATGATACTCTAGAAAATCAGGAGGAAATATTAAAAATTCCTCAACTCTCCTGTCTTCTCATGCCTCCAACACAGTCAAGCAAAAGAACCTTGAGTCCCCAAGGACTTTTGCTCTGGGCAATGCAGTAAGGCCTAGCATCTGTTTCTCGAGCAGCCAGTGGCTAGAGTTTGCCAGCGTCCGAGCGTCCTCTCATTGGAGGACCCTGGGGCACAGGCCCTCACCTGTTTCAGAGTCCACTGCGGGATTCCATGTGCACCTCCATCATCTGCTAAGTAAGTCTCCCTTCTCCCCAGTACAAGCCGTCTCTGCTCTGGCTGTTAGAAGGGGGCCATGCTCGCGGCCTGCTGGGCGCACTTTGGCAGAGCTACAAACACTGCAGAGATTAGCGAAGATGTGGTCAAGGCAGTGGAGATGCAGGCTCCTTCTTCATTTGAAAGTGAGTGAAGACAAACTATGGCAGATACTTTTCCCAAAAGCCAGTTGACCTCACGAATCCTCAGGGGTTTGGTCGCATATTCATTTTTTATTCGTTGCTTTTGTCAATTGATACAGCTCAAAGAACTCAAGTTCCGCGACCATGAGCAATAGTTCCTACCGGACTACCGCCCTGTGGCTTCGCTGCCCTGGTTGGTGCTGAGGAGAGGCACGTGGTGGGTTGGTAAAGGGCATGGACTCTGTAGCACACAGATTTGGCTTTGAATCCTGGCTCCGTCACATACTATAATAAGATTTTAGTCAGTTACCTTACCTCTCCGTATCTGTTTCCCCTTTTGTAAAAATGGGCACATCAGTACTCACTACAAAGGGCTGCTGTGAGGATTAAACATTATATTCTAGGGGGAGCACTTGTATACAGCCTGGAACACGGTCATCGCACTTGGCTGGTAGACACCTTTTGCAGGACCAGCCTGCACCAGGTCCACCCTGTGCCTCTGGGTACGTTACACCAAAGAAGCACACACACTAAGTGCCTGCTGCTGGTATGGCTGGAGGCTTGCGGCAGTGGTACACAATGATCAGAGGATGGAACTCAACTGCCAAGGTTTTGAATCCCAACTACTTCACTACCTAGTTCTGTGGGATCCAGCAATAACATATCCTCTCTGTACTCACTTCCCTCATGTGCAAAACGAGAGTAATACTAAGTACCGCCTCATCAAGTTACGGTGAATAAATGAGATTCATCCAGTACTGCATGCAGTTGAGAGTTTATTCATCCTCATTACTATTCAGTAGTACAATGTGTGAATATTCTATGATTTACTGATCCATTCTACTCTTCTAAGTTTATTTACTTATTTTGAGACAGAGACAGCATGAGTGGGGGTGGGAGGGGGGCAGAGAGAGAGAGAGAGAGAGAGAGAATCCCAAGTTCGATATGGGGCTCAAACTCACGAACCGTGAGATCATGATCGGAGCAGAAACCAAGAGTGGAGCTCCTAACCGACTGAGGGGATCCTTGGGACACTAACTTTGGAAAGTTCTGCCTAAACAGTTACAAGTTGGTTCCCCCAAGCTCAACTGAGTCAAGAGCCCTCACCACACGTCAGGTTCATCCCAGGCTGGTTGTTCCTTCTGCCCCTTCTCACAGCTTCTGTATTCAGGCTTTTCTGATTTCATCCCTGCTTGATGCGCTCAGTTCCTCCATGGGTTTCCACAAAACATTCACCTCGCACTATGTATTTAATGAATTAAGCAGCTCTCCCCAAAACTTTAAGGGGTCCCCCTGAACAGCCTTAAACCATCTCTTTGCCTGCTTAGCATCCCTCTTTCTTTCTCTTCCCTGCAGCTTCTATTGTGGCCAGCAGTTTCGTTTTCTTGTCTTTTCTAGACTATTTCTGTCTCTTAAGCTCCTTAGGGGTAGGGGTCTCACATTTTATTCCACAGGGGATATACCAAGAAATTTCTTGACAAAGGTGGGTCTCATCAAGAGAAAATCTCAGCCTAGCTACACAGAGAATAAAATTGTATCTATTACATTACATAATAAATATTTTATACAAACATGGATGAAAATTTTTGACCTGGTTTGGGAAGTATTAAGCTGTCTGTCTTCTTTCTGTCTCTTTCCCAAGATCTTATAAGATGCAAGTCGACCCCCAATTACACATTTTTTTTTGTTCTTTTCTCCTACAGTTTATCAAGAAGGGCTAAACTGTCTTCTTGTTTTAGGGACATCATGGAATTTTCCTCAAAGGCACATGGCTTGATGCATTAACAAACCCCTCAAGAAACTGGCTTTGCAAGGGGAATTTTGTCTGCATCTTAAAAGTCAAGTGATGCATTTTTCCTAATGGGAAGCATTAAAGATTCAAGTCTGATTTGGACCAGACACCATAATAATGAGAAAGTCGTCAAAGCCATTTATCACGAAAGAGCTAGAGGGAGGTCAGGTCAGCTGGATGAGACTCTGGGTGACCTGGAGTCTCTCATTGAGGATCTTTTCTGTTCCTCTTGGAATGGGCACATCTGAGCAAAGGTGAGAACCTGTTTGGGGTGGAGGTCAGAAGTCGCACCTGGCTTTCAGTTCTTACTCAGCATGTCCGGACTCAGAGACAGTCAGGGAGTTTATTTACAGGGAAGTTAACAAGGAGAAGAGAGAGGTGTGGGGAAGAGCATACATGGGAGACAGAAGGTAGGCCAAGAGAGTATAAACTGTTTTGAAGCTTCTAGAAATCTGTCTGTGGCCCCACTTGAAAAGTTATTCTTTGGTTGCCAGAGAATAATAACAATGATATGGCTAACATTTATTGCATACTTTCTATATATCAGACACAGTATTTAATGTATACATGATAAGGTATTCAACTTTATTAGGTCACCAGAGAAATACAAATTCAAACTACAATGTGATAATGCTACAAGCCCATTAGAATGGCCAAAACGAAAACATCAAAAACACCAAGAGTTGGTGAGGATATGGAGCAACTGCTAGTAGGGATTTAACTCGGAACAACCACTTTGGGAAACTGGTTGGTGGTGCCTGCTCAAGCTGATATCCCCTGAGAAATTCTACTTGACCCAGAAATTGTATCCATAGTTTCACCAAAAGATGATGTATGAGAAATTTCAAAGCAGTACTACTTGTAAAAGCCCCAAACTGGAAACAACTGAAATCTCCACCAAGAGTAGAATGGATATGGGCACCTGGGTGGCTCAGTTGGTTAGGAGCAAATAAAAATGCTTCCTGACAAATTAAATCCCCCTTCTGATCAATAATTTAAGTTTTTTACCACAGTTTACTTAAGAGCTTGCTTTCCTTTGTGCATTAAGGAAGATCCACAGCTTTGCCTCAGCTCCTGTTTAAGCCCTTGAAATCAGCTGCCTTTCCACTCGAAGATACTCATTTTGCACCTGTACTTTTGGGAGGGAGAGAAAAAGCAGCAGTGCAAGAGGCTCACTTCTGGGACAACACTTGTCCCCGTTTTCCTTCTCCTTACCGATGTGCACGCTAGAAGGAAGCACTGATCTCAGGAGGACTTGAGTGCTTGCAAAATCTGGGCCCACTGATCTCTCAGCTAAGATTAAATTGAATATCTTTTCAATAAATTTAACTCAGCCTTTCTATTTTTCTTAATCTTAAAAACCAGTAGAGGGGCACCTGGGTGGCGCAGTCGGTTAAGCATCCGACTTCAGCCAGGTCACGATCTTGCGGTCCGTGAGTTCGAGCCCCGCGTCGGGCTCTGGGCTGATGGCTCAGAACCTGGAGCCTGTTTCCGATTCTGTGTCTCCCTCTCTCTCTGCCCCTCCCCCGTTCATGCTCTGTCTCTCTCTGTCCCAAAAATAAATAAACGTTGAAAAAAAAATGTTTTTAAAAAATAAAAAAATAATAAAAAAAAAAAAAACAGTAGAAACAAATATATTATGAACATGCTCTCGTCTCCAAACATTCACTCAGTCTATGGTCTCCTAAATTAGAGTGCAAATTCCAAGCATCAGATCAGAATCACCTTTCATGCTAGTAGGATTAGAATAACACAGTGTAGGGGCGCCTGGGTGGCTCAGTCAGTTGAGCGTCAGACTTCGGCTCAGGTCATGATCTCATGGTTTGTGAGATCAAGCCCTGCGTTGGGCTCTGTGCTGACCGCTCAGGGCCTGGAGCCTGCTTCGGATTCTGTGTCTCCCTCTTTCTCTGCTCCTCCTCCACTCACGCTCTGTCTCTCTCTCAACAATATATAAAGACTTAAAAAAAAATTTTTTTTAATTAGAATAACGCAGTATAATCCAGGTTTGTTTAGAACAAGATGAGCCTGGATTTTAATTTGAAATCTGGTTGGAAAGTCACACAAAGGCCTTGGTAATAGCCCCTGCGAATGAGGGTGTGAAAGAAGAATCAAGGATCCGGGCCTGAAAAAGTAAAAGGGTGCAGTAGTTACAACTGAGACGGTGGAGGCTGCAGGGAGAGCAGGCTTTGGAAGAAATAGCCAGAGTTAGGAATAGGGTATGTTAAGGAGAGAGTTCTACAATGAAATAAAGTTTGGGAGTCACTGACTCAGATGATATTTGAAACTGTGACCAAATGAGATTACTAAGGGAGTAATGGCAGGGAGAGAAACGTCTTGTATGTCCGTGGGTGTGCCACATTAACATGAAGTTGGCTGGCCATTAATCTCCCCACACTCCCTCTCCCCAACCTAGGCTCAGTCAATCCATCACAGTGGAAGTTTCGGTGCTACCCCATGAAAAGCTAAAGCTGTGTAGGACAAAGTGCAGGAATTTCAGGCTCCTAGATAAGAGGGACTTGGGCTCAGCTCAGTCACTTCCAAGTGTATTACCTTGGGCAAATCTCTTAATCTCAATGAACCCTCATTTTTCATCTGTGAATTGGAGATCATTACTTCCCTCTAGCATATCTGTGTTAAATAAGTAGAATAAAAATACTTTGTAAAATACTTTATCCTTTACAAATCTTTATCATTCATCTCATTATAATCTCTGATAGTTGAGGGGAGAAAATGCTATGCTTCTCTTAGTGATTAGATATAAAATTTAGGAGAATACCTATCAATGTTTAAAATGCACGTATCCTTTGATGAAGCAATTCCAATCATCCTACAAATACAGTTGCAGACGTATAAAGATAAATGTGTTAGGTACTGTTAAAAATTAGAAATCTGAAAAAATATGGATCAGTAAAGAAATCATGGTACATTCATACCTTGGAATGCCAGTTATTAAATATAATGAGAAATTTTACGCGTGTTGATATGAAAACATGCCCATGATACGTATGTAAAATAATAAATTGCAAATAATATATAGAGTATGATCCAATTTCTGTTTTAAGTTTCTGTATGTTCATATTGCACATTTTGATATGCACATAGCATAAAGACTAGAACTACTGACAGTGGTCAGTGTGTGTGGCTGAGGGGTTCATGTCCCCCTGAGGAATATGACTGATGTTGGAGAGAATGGTATGCACTTGCTCCTTTTTACACCTTGAAATTCTTTGAAGTTTTACAACAAACAAAAGGTATTTTAAAGACATACCCCAAACTAATCCCTGTGCTCCAAGATTCTTAAGAAGGTGGGCACCCTAGGAACACAGAGCACACACCCAAGTTCAGAAAGAAGGTCTCTACCAGGTTCCTGGTTATATTTCAATTTTATAAGCCACAGCTTTCTTTCCTCCAGTCCATGTGGTAACATGGAGACAGTTCACTCTTGAGGGGCCCCAAAGGAGGGCCATTTTGGGAAGGAAAAAGGAAATGCAAATGTATTCTGAAAACAGATGGTATCTGGAAGAGAAAGTGTGTTTGGCAGCAAGAAGGAAAATCACAGGAAGAGGAGAGAAAAGCAGTAAAAGAGAAACAGCCAAAGAAGGTGGTAATTAAGTGTGAAGCTGGTGACTTCCAAGGGACTTCTCAGTTTTGGCAAGAGTCAGGCCTCTGGACAATTCTGCTGAAGTGTGTAGACATTGTTTTACATTTCTTTTTTTTATTAAAATTATTCCATTAGAGCTATAGCTTGGAACCATGATATCCTGACACTGTTTGTTACCAAGATTCCAAGTATTTAAGTTCCTGAATAATTTACTTAATTTCATAGTTCCAGGTTAGCCCTCTCATTCATTTTGATATGTTTCCTGAAGTGGAAGATGAAGGGGAGAGTCACTGCTGATGGTGAGAAAGTTGTATACATGCCTCACCACCTCCTAATGCTTCTTCTCTGGGCTCTGGAGCCCTCCGTGGGTCACTGCCCGAGTAGGCAGGACAACGATGATGTTGCGAGATGCCTGTGACAATCAAGAGTCATGCCACTTCCCACTTCATTTATAGTATGAACCAAAGTACAAGTGTCTGAAGTGTCCAATAACAAAGAGATTAACTGATGGATTATTTTTGCACTAAATCGCTTGCTGTTACAGCTGCTGAGGATGTCAAAGAGCACCTAGGAACTATGACCATTCCAGCAGGGAACAATTTCAGGGGTTAGAGACCAGCTATCCTACTCAATGAAGGACAGAAGTCCTTATGTCTGTATCAATCTTCCTGTTATACCAGTGACATTTCACAGACAAGATTACAAAGGACAGGCTTTATATTTGGTCCTAAATAACCTCTTAATTTGAGAAAAACTGAACCAAAACCAAGAATACATTGTGATTTCTCAAATTATCGTTCTATCTTTGGTTTAAGATGCATACAAACCACCAAAATGATGGTCAGGAAATAAGTCTTCTCCTCTAGACATACTCAAAACCTTTCTGGGTCTCATAAACAAAGCTTGTGATACAAATTTATTTTAACAGGGAACTTTTGGATTACATGAGCTCCAGACATTGTATATAAAAGGGCTGAGGTTCTAGATACTTAATTACCAAGTTATTTTATATGTGTGTGTATATGTACACGTATATATGTATGTGTATATATATATATATATATATATATATATACAGTACATGTATATGTGAGTATATACATATACATACACAGTACATGGAATAGGAAGTTATTTACATAGTCCTTTCTACCTATATTATTATCTCATTTAACCACCATAAAGGAAGGTAGAGTTCACCTGTGAGTATGTCAGTTGACTCAAAGATCTTTTTTTTAACATAATCACAATGTCTTTATCACACATAACAAAGTTAACAAGTCCTTTGTATCATTTAAATTCCCAGATCCTATAAAGTTTCCCCAGTTGTCTCAAAATGTCTTTTTATAACTAGTTCATCTGAATCTAAATACAAACAAGGTCCACACATTGCATCACACACACACACACACACACACACACACACAGACTCCCCAGCTCTATCCACTAGTAGGGTGAAAGGCTGGGGGCAATGGTATCCAACAGCACTAACACCTGATTTTGGTTTCTAAGTATTACTCTCCACTAAAAGGAAGCAGGGGGAAATAGCTGATCCAAAGGTTAGAGCAAGGAAAGTATAAGATGTGCTCAGGACCTCTTGTGCTAGAAAGTAAGGAAGTAGTCAAAGAATAATGGGTCAGGCACAAAGGTCAGATTGATGGGGCTCAAAATAAATAATGATAGTAAAAGATTACAACCCATTAAATAAAATGAGAATCCATTGATTTGCTGATATAAATAAGTGAATACAATAAATGTTGGATGAAGAACAGGATATTTACATATTTTCAAAGTACCTCCTCAAAAAATACTTAATGATTACAAAGGAAAAAGAGTAACTTCACAGTGAAGAAGTCCAATAGACTCCACCTGAATAAACTAATCAAAATGAGCATCATCAGTAATGGGACAAATAAAAATCAGATACCACTTGACACAAACGTACAAAAGGACTCTTGCTACAAAGGATGTTATTAATACAAGTGAGCATTTATGTTAATTTCTGAAATTTGATGACTATAGTGTGGTTATCTAAGAGAGTGTCCTTATTTATGGAAAATGCAAAGTATTTCAGGTATTCAGTATTCAGGGATGAAGGGGCATCAGCTTGGTAACTTCCTCTCAAATGGCTGAAAAAAGTAATTCATTGTACTATACTTGACATTCTTGGTAAGTTTGAGATTATTTCAATAAGAAAAAATTATACAATTAACAAAATACCTTATCTATAGAGAGGATCATATGGTTCTTATCCTTTCTTTTATTAATGTGGTATATCACATTGATTGATTTGTGAATACTAAACCACCCTTGTATTCAGTGACTGATGAATGGATAAAGATGTGGGATATATACATGGTGGAATATTACTTAGTCATCAAAAAGAAAGAAACCTTGCCATTTGCAACGACATGGATGGAGCTAGAGTGTATTATGCTAAGTGAAATAAGTTAGTCTGATAAAGACAAATACCAAATGATTTCACTCATTTGGAATTTAAGAAACAAATGAACATAGGGGAAAGAAGAAGGGGGGTGCAAACCATAAGAGATTATTAACTATAGAGAACAAACTGAGGGGAGGTGGGGTGGGGGATGAGCTAAATGAGTGATGGGCATCAAGTAGGCCACTTGTGATGAGCACAAATGTTATATGTAAGTGGTGAATCACTAAACATTAAATTCTACTCCTAAAACTAATATTGCATTATATGTTAACTGGAATCTAAAATAAAAATTTTTTAACATTTATTTATTTTTAAGAGAGAGAGAAACAGTGCAAGCAGAGGAGGGGCACAGATGGAGGGAGACACAGGATTGGAAACAGGCTCCAGGCTCTGAGCTGTCAGCACAGATCCCGATGCGGGGCTCAAACTCACGAACCATGAGATCATGACCTGAGCCAAAGTCAGAAGCTTAACCGACTAAGCCACCCAGGTGCCCCACTAGAATTTAAATAAAAACTTGAAACAAAGAAAAAACAAAAAACCACCTTCCCTCATCAGCTATCTTTTCCTGAACACAGTTCCTACAGGAAAGACAGAATACTTAATTATGTACCTTTATTAATTTTAATTACCATAGACTCAGGTGTGGTTGAAAGGGCCTTATTATGAATGAGAATCAATGTTCCTGTCACCCCTATCACTTAGGAAATTCCAATTTTAGGAGCTCTGTGCCAGGTACAAGAGCAGATCAAATATATGTATTTATTATTATGTCACAATATCACAATGATATTGACAGATAAGTGACAGATCTGGGAGTCCACTTGTTTTATTCACAAGTGTTTATTTCTCTAATAGAAACATTTAAAAGTAATAAGCACTTCAATTTCTAGAAGCACCTTACCCTAAAGCTAGAGTTGTCAATGTAGTATCATTCACTCTAGTCTCCTAACATTCAAATTTTTTTTTTTTCTGATGTAAGAAAGGCTAACCCAAAAACCACTCACCAATGCCAGAGGGAGCTCACACATCCATGCAACAAATTTTATTGAGTGCCTACTATGGGCCAAACACTGTTCTTGGCACTGATGGGAGAACAGTGAGCACTACAGCAATAAACTCCTGCTTTTGTGGAGTTTACTTTCAAGTGGGAAGAAACAAACCACAACAAAATAAATATGTAAACTACAGAGTACGAGAAAAACAAAGCAGGAAAGGTCAATACAGAGGGAGATACAATTTTAAATAAACAGTTGCAGGGTGGACCCTACTGAGAGGATGACATTTGAGTAAACACTTGAAGAGAACAAGCCATGTGCTTTTCTGAAGGAAGAGACTTCAGGCAGAGGAAACAGCTTGTGTGAAAATCCTGAGGTACAAATGTGCTTTGAATGTTTATGAAATAGTAAGGGAGCCACTGTGGCTGGAGAGGAATAAGCAAAGCGAAGAGAGAAGAGAGAAAGGAGGTAATGTGAAGGTCAGAGGGGACAGAGCACCACTACAGGCCATTTTAAGGACTTGGGCTTTTACTCATTATGTGGGAAATCATCTGTGATTTTTTGGAAAGAGAAATGACTTTATCCAACTTGCATTTTAACAAGATTGCATCTCTCTGGCTGCTGTGTTGAGTACAGAATGAGGAGGAGCGAGCATAGAGACATGGAGAGACCAGTTAGGAAGCTACTGTAATAACCTAGACGGGAAATGATGGTGACGAAGACAAGGGTGATAGCAAGAAGGAAGGTAAAAAGTGGCCACATTATGGTAGCTTTAAAAGTAGAGGGGCGCCTGGGTGGCTCAGTCGGTTAAGTGGCTGACTTCGGCTCAGGTCACGATCTCGCAGTCCGTGAGTTCGAGCCCCGCGTCGGGCTCTGGGCTGATGGCTCAGAGCCTGGAGCCTGTTTCTGATTCTGTGTCCCCCTCTCTCTGACCCTCCCCCGTTCATGCTCTGTCTCTCTCTGTCTCAAAATTAAATAAACGTTTAAAAAAAAAAAAAAAAGGAATAAACCCTAAACCAGGATAATTAACATATTAGCTCAAGACCTGGAACTAGTTTTTTTCTTGGGGAAAAAAAAAAAAACATGACCTCATCAAAAAACAAACACAAAAACAAAAACACCACACGACCTTCCAGGACCCTGACATTTCACGGCAGCCACAGCTTCAGAAGACCTTCTGTATTTTTCCTTCCTTCACCTCAAAACTCAATTGTCACGTGACCACCCATAATGGTGACGTCAGGCCTGCAGGATTCCTGAGGCCTGAGACAAATATAGCCTGTTTCACACTGCCTCACACTGACTTGTAATTATTTGTTTACCTGTTTATCTTTCCATTAGACTCAGAAGTCATCAAAAAGGTGAGGCTATGCCCTTTCATCACTGAAACCTACGAACAGTAATTCATTAACTTCTCATTCACTTAACTAGTAATATGTGTCAGACATGGTACTGTTTTCAGGCATCTACTCTTCACAGATCCTGTGAGACGGGCATTATTTATTCCTCTTCCCAGATAAAAAAATTGAGATTCAGAAAGGTTAAGAAACTTAACAGTCATGTTAAGCTGAGTGTGGCAGGCCTGGCCAATGCCAAATTCTGGGCTAAATAATGGCCCCCGCAAATATGCCACATCCTAATCCTGGGAACCTGTGAATGTTACTGCGTATGGAAAATGGGACTTTATAGGTGTGATTAAATTACGGGTTTTGAGGTGGGGTGATTATAATGAATCACCCAGAATGGACTCAATGTAATCACAAGAATCCTTACAAGAGGGAGGCAGGAGATGATATTGAATAGCAGCAGATGTGGCAACAGAAGCAGGAGTTGAAGTGATTTAAGGAAGGGACCATGAGCCAAGGAAAGCAGGCAGCCTTTAGAAGCTGGAAAGGGTAAAGACACATTCTCCCTTAGAGCCTCAAGAAGGAACACAGACCTGCCAATAAATACCTTGATTTTAGATTTCGAACTTCAGAACAGAGAGACAATAAATCTGTGTTGCTTTAAACCACTAAGTTTGTGGTTATTTGTTAATGGTAGCAATAGGGAACTGACATGGTGCTCTTTGCCTCTAATCTCCTATGGCCTTTACATCCCCAGGACCTGAGGTAGTCCATGGATATTTGCTAATTACTGAAGGAGGAAGAGTGTCTCTTCCAGGGTGTCTCTTATCTGGCCCAATCTGAACTGATAGGGAGAGTCTAGCCTTCCTCAGGGAGAGGGAGGTTCGGCCAGGTACATCTGTGGTGGTATGTGTTTTCCTAATTGGTAAGTTGAATGGATGTGCTAGTAATAATCTGAAGCTCGTTCTATGTCAGTCAGTATCCTTGGAAGACATGACAAAATGCAATTCCAACTTACAGCTGTGATTTAGAGCCACGGGGGTGCTGGAGGGAGGTAGGAAGAGAAGAGGAATTGGCTATTTTTAGGCCACCAATTTAGGCTCTTTTTTCCATTTCCTATAATAGTGCATTAAATATCACAAATGATGCTGTGGAAATTATAAGCAGCAAAAAGATGAGCTGAGATCACATTTTATAATCTAATTCCCTAAATTATTTCATGACAAATTGGAGCAAATGCACCAACTCTACCTTCCTCTTTCTCTGAGACCCTCATGGCCCATTCTTTAAAAAAGGAAGATGATATCAATAAGGAAACAGTTTTCCAAATTAATAAATTCAATACACCTCATAGCTTAGCTGCTCAAGAAATAAAGAGCTGGAAATCTGAACACTGCTTAGGTTGTGCAGATGGCTCGCCATGCCATGAAGAGTTACTTCCCCCTTCTGCATCCCAGTTTCTCCAGCAGGTTAAAATCCCACACTTTGAGGGTGCCTGGGTGGCTCAATCAGTTAAAGCAAGTGGATCTTGATTTCGGCTCAGGTCATGATCTCATGGTTCGTGAGGTTGAGCCCTACATCGGGCTCGGCACAGGCATGGAGCGTGCTTGGGATTCTCTCTCCCTCTCTCTGTCCTTCCCCAGCTCATGCTCACTCACAGACTCTCTCCCTCTCTCACAAAATAAAGAAATAAACATTTTAAAATACAAAATATAAATCCTACTCTTTGAAAGTAAAAACTTCAAAACAGCTTTTGATCTTTTAAGAACAAGCACTGCATAAGCATAAAGATGGTTACAATTTGGGGCACCTGAGTGGCTCAGTCGGTTAAGTGTCTGACTTCAGCTCAGGTCATGATCTCACAGTTCCTGAGTTCAAGCCCCGCTTCAGGCTCTGTGCTGACAGCTGGGAGCCTGGAGCCTGCTTCGGATTCTGTGGCTCCCTCTCTCTCTGCCCCTCCCCCCTTCATGCTCTGTCTCTGTCTCTCTCCCTCTCTCTCTCTCAAATAAATAAAACATTAAAAATACATATATATATAGTTACAATTCCAGCTAAAAGCAAGCATTTAGAACTCAATCTCAAATTCACATATGCTTGTATCCCATAATCTACCTGTAGTTGAGGTAGAAGGTAAAATAAATTGAGTAGACCTAAGGTAAAATCAGTCACTGCCCTCGGTCTAGACCTTATGATTACACTGGCAATCCCCACATTCCCAGCTTGCCTGGTTTTGCAGCCAAAGTTCCCAAGGGTTCTGAATAGCTTTGGAATCTGAATAAATCACACACTAGGGGGCCATTGAGACCACCAGAAACTCAATTTATTTGCAACCTGAGACAGGATTTTATTGCTTCTCAGATTAACAGTTAAAAATGTTTTGCTTTTCTGTCTCAGGGGTGTTAGTTTGATGTATGAGGCAGGAAAATTATTAAATCTTCGGTGCTTCCAAAGATGTAAATTAAACCACAGCACCTCCTTAGCCACCTTCCCTGGATGAGCTGGAGATTTATTATTAACTTGTCACTCTCACATGCTCATCAAAACAAGCAGCACCATGATTAATTACACCTATTTCTTTAAGGATACCTGTCGTTTCAACTTCTTGTGGACAGGATATGACAAAGTCTTCTGATTTCCTTGCAGAGATAAGCAGGAGGATTTTTAGAGGGGAGAAGAAAATCACCATCCTCTCCTCATCATTTCCATGAATATATTTGAAAGAAATGTGGCAGGTATGTAACTGAATATTGTTCTTTTAGTTTTAAATGAAATTGCCCTTGTCCCTTTTTAAAATTTTGATTATGGAAATTGATAAAAATAAGAAAAGATGAGATAATAAAATAATTAATCCCCACATACACATCATCTAACTTCAGTAATTACCATTTTCTCATTTTTGTCTTTAACACATTTCTTTCCCCTTCACCCTTTTTTTTTATTTTAAATATTTTAAAATAAACTCCCACTGTCATACCATTTTACCTTGAAATACATTAGAATTTATCTCTGACAAACAAGATTTTAAAAAATATATCTGTAATATCATTATACTACTTAATAAAATCACAATAATTCTTTAATACTTCTTCTTTTTTAAATGTTTGTTTATTTTTGAGAGAGAGAGAGAGAAGAGCATGAGTAGGGAGGGGCAGAAAGAGAGGGAGACAACAGAATCAAGAGCAGGCTGGAGGCTCTGGCCTGAAAGCCCAGAGCTCGACGCAGGGCTCGAACCCATGAACTGTGAGATCATGCCCTGAGCCAAAGTCACATACTTAACCGACTGAGCCATCTAGGTGCCCCATAAGTCCTTAACACTTCTTTTTTTTTATGTTTATTTTATTATTTTTGAGAGAGAGAGAGAGGGACAGAGCATGAGCGGGGAAGAGGCAGAGAGTAAGAGGCAGGCACAAAGTCCAGAGCAGACTCTAGGCTCTGAGCTGTTAGCACAGAGCCCGACACCGGGCTTGAACTCATGAACCGCGAGATCATGACCTGAGCCAAAGTCAGACACTTAACCGACTGAGCCACCTAGGCACCCCCTTAACACTTCTAATATATAGCCCATGTTCTAACGTTCCTGATTGCCTACCAAAAATCCTTCTGGTGTAAAACAAGATCCAAAGTCTACACGTTAGATTTGGTTGATGTGTCTTTCACTAACACCTTTTCTCCCATATCCTTTAGAATATCACCAAAATGATCAATATTTTTTCTCCAGGATAAACAAATCCATCCAAACTTAACATAAGCTCCTGGTGAAAGCTCATTCATGTAATATTTTTGAGGACAGGATGATCATTTATCATTCAAACGAAGAAACTCTGGAGTGAAAGGGAGATGCTGTTTATACCAGTGTAAACCAGGACAAAAAGTCACCCTGCCAGTAGTGATATCAGGAATAAAACAGGAAGATCCAATTTCTAGTTTCTAGATGGGTATAGAGAGCTGGAAAAGAGGTAGAAAGAGTGTCCCTCCCATCCTGATAATTAAAAAAAAAGTTGGCAAACTGTAAGTGAACAACTTTTCCTGCATCCATCAGAGTTGAAGTTGAGGAAATGCCAACTAGTTTCACATCTGAGTTGAGACAAGTGTCTACAGGGAGACAGAGTACAAGCACTTGTTTACTTGGGGCAGTTGAACACTGGGAGGAAGAATTCACTTAGAATTGTTAATAAAATAGTGGAGGCTAAGAATTGGCTGGTGGCACAATACGGAGCCCTGAAGGCTACAGATAAAGGGGAGTTAACACCACTTGCAGGCTTCTCTATGAATGCCAACATACTCACAAAAAACAATGGCAAGAGTCCGAGAAAGCATCCCTCAGGCTTCAGGGTCAGGCTTCAAGGTGAGGAATAGCAGCTGCTGCAGGAAGGCCATGGAGCCCAGCCCGGATCCTTCTTCTCTCTCTCCCTTATGACAACAAAAACAAACACAAACAAACAATCACTGGTGATGTGGTGTAAAAAACAAAACAAACAAACAAAAAACGAGAAATAAGTTCTTAATGCCAAGAGATGAAACAATCAACAGAACCAAACTCATATATAACAGATGTCAGAGCTATCAACATTTAATTTAAAATAACTTTGGGGGCCCCTGGCTGGCTCAGTCTGTGGAGCATGTGACTCTTGATTTCAGAGTTGTGAGTTTGAGCCATACATTGGTTACAGAGACTACTTAAAAACAAAACCTTAAAAAAAATTTTTTTAATAAAATAACTATGAAAAATATGTCAAAGCCTCCAATGGAAAAAATAGAGAACATTCATTGTCAGATGAGTAATTTTAGCAGAGAGATGCTTACTGTAAGAAAAAATCAAATGAAAATGCTGGAAATGAAAAACATAGTATTGGAGATCAAGAAGGTCACTGACAGGTTCATCAGTAGAAGAATTCGTGAAATATTCAAACTGAAAGAGATAAATGAGTAAAAAATAAAAAGAGAATATAGCATCCAGGAAATACAGGACAACATCAAATGATCTAATGGATATACAATTAGAATTCCAGAAGGAAAAAAAGACATGGGTAGAATAAATACTTGAAGGGATAACGGCTAAGAATTTTCAAAATTAATAACATTTATCAAACTACAGATCAAACCACCTACCAAGATAAATATCTGAGCCAGAGACAGACATATCATATCCAACTTCTAAAAACAAAAAAACAAAGAGAAAATCTTGAAGGCAGGCAAAGGGGAAAACTTTTTAAAGAGAAATAAATATAAGAATTATAACAGCCATCTTGTTAGAAGCCAGGGAAGCTAGAAGACAGTAGAGTGACATTTTTAAAGGGCTGAATGAGAGAGTAACACCATCAAGATAGAGGAGTAGGAGCCTCCATTCCCCACCCCACCCCACCCCCAAAAAACAAGTAGACACCTATCTGTGAACAAAAAATAACTCTGTGAGAGTTTAAAAGTCCACTTAAGAGCTTCAGCAACACAACAGAGCAAAAGACCTGAGAATAACCATACAAAAAGGGTAAGAAGAAGTTTCATTCTGCCTGCATCACCCCATCGCCCCAGGCTGGCATTGTTCCGTGCCAAGAGGGCTCAAGAGAATTCCCCTCACTGGTAAAAGGAAGGAAGGGTGAGCTACAAGCTTCCCCAGCCTTTGGGAGCACTGCACAAAGAACCCACTTCAGTTGCACCCTGCCCAGAGACCAGCAAAGCTAAGACATCTAGAAATGGCTAGGAACAGAGAACAAGGGCAGGGGCTACGAGTGTCAGCCACACGGTGTGAGCAGCTGTGGTTCCCAGTGGCCTGCTCTGCAGAGCTCACAAAAATCTTCACTTCTGAGGACCTCAACAGCCCTTGCAGATGCTACACACCCCATCCCCAGCTTTCACCACTACGAATCACATTACAGACTCCAGCAGACTGCTTCACAAAGGACCCCAGCAGCTTTTTGCTACTGAGAATCCAACAGCCAGCACAGCCCCTGCAGACCTCCTGCAGTTTTGCCAGTGAGATTTTCATGCTCACAGATACCAGCTACCACTCACCAGCTCAAGCTCACGCTCTCTCAAAATAAATAAATAAACTTAAAAAATGTATTAACATAAATAAAAATTAAATAAAAGATTAAAAATGGGCAGAGGATCTGAACAGACATTTTTCCAAAGACAGAAAGATGGCAAACGGGTATATGAAAAGATGCTCAACATCATTTATCATTGGGAAAACGCAAATCAAAACCACAATGAGATATTACTCCATACTTGTTAGGATGGTTGTTATCAAAAAGACAAGAAATAGGTGTTGGTGAGGATGTGGAAAGGGAACACTAGTGCACTGTTAGTGGGGATGTAAATTGGTGCAGCCTCTATGTTTTACTCCACTGAAACAGTATGGAAGTTCTTCAAAACACTAAAAATAGAACTACCATATGATTCAGCAATTCCACTTGAGTATTTACCTGAAGGAAATGAAAACACTAAATTGAAAAGATGAGGGGCACCTGCTGGCTCACTCGGTTGAGCGCCAGACTTCCACTCAGGTCATGATCTCACAGTCCGTGAGTTCAAGCCCTGTGTCGGGCTCTGGGCTGACAGCTCAGAGCCTGAAGCCTGCTTCAGATTCTGTGTCTCCCTCTTTCTCTGCCCGTCCCACACTCATGCTCTCTCTCTCTCTCTCTCTCTCTCTCTCTCTCAATAATATAATAAATAAACGTTAAAAATTAAAAAAAAAAAAAAAGATGTATGCACTGCCATGTTCATTGCAGCATTACATTACTCACAATAGCCAAAACATGGAAACAGCCTAAGAGTCCAGTGATGGATAAATGGATAAAGAAGATGAAGTATTATTCAGCCATTAAAAAAAAAAAAAAAGGACATCCTGCCATTTGCAACAACAGGATGGACCTTAAGGGCTTTATGCTAAATGAAATAAGACAGAAAAAGATAAATACCATATGATCTCATTTATATGTATAATCTAAAACAATTTTTTTAATGAGTTCATGACTATAGAGAATAGACTGGTGGTTGCCAGAAGCAGGAAGGTTTTATATATATATACAGTTAATAATACTGTTATATTTGAAAGTTGCTAAGAGAGTAGATCTTTCTCATCATAGGAAAAATATTATAACTACATTGATGAATGTTAACTAAACTTATTGTGGTGATCATTTCACAATACATACATATATTGAATCATTATGTGGTACACCTGAAACTGTTATCATGTTATGTCAATTATATCTCAATTTTTAAAAATAAAGCAGAAATTGTTTAGTTAGAAAAAAAACAGTGAGTAAATCACAACAGCTGGTTCTTTGAAACCTAGTCAACAAAACAGAAATAGTTAACTTGATTTTTAAACGATCAGGAGAAAGCACAAGCACAAAATAGAAACAAGGTCAGAAGAGGAATGTTTTTTAATCATGAGACTACTTTGCACAACTCTATGAAATAAAAAATTTTTAAAGAAAATATAGATGAAATACACAACATTCTAAACAAATGAACTGTGTAAAAAGAAATATGGAAATAGAAAGTCATAAAAGAGCTCCCCCACAAAAAGGCACTAGGCTCAGCCAGTTTCACAAAGAAGTCTACCAAATCTGTCTAGATCAGATGATGTAAATGCTACTTAAACTATTTCACAGCGTTGAAAACAAAATGTCTAAACTATTTTTATAAAACAAATTTAATATTAATTCCAAAAGCAGACAAACATTGCTCAATAAAATACAACTATAAACCAACCTTACTTATTAATGTTAATGCAATAATTGTAAATAAAATAGTAGCACATAGGATCCAAAAATCATCATGATCAAGTAGTGTTTGTTCAATATCTGCAAATACAATTAATTATATTAATAGAACTAATGACAAATATATACTGATCTCCACAGATTTTAGCAATGGAAAAACTACACATTTATGTTTTTAAAAAGTCTCAAAAATAGGAATATCTCATTGATATAAATAATAAACTTTAAAAAATCAGCAGCCAATATAATGGGAATACACTAGGACAGCAGTTCTCAAACTATGGTCTTATTTATTTCCCCTTTACACCATGTTAATAGTTTCACTGATGATGCAGAAGCACTGATGGGCAAAATTGTTGGTGCCTTAGCACAAATCAAGGTAGCGGCACCAAACTTCTCTATGTGGTCATTGTATGAACATCAGACATGTTCATTATGGTGGAAAAGAGCTATTTTTAATTAAGAATATCCTTAATAAGGTGGTTAAAAATAATTAACTCTATTAAGTTTTGACCTTTGAGTAGGTGGCTTTAACATTCTAGGTGAAGAAGTGGAAAGTAGGCAGAAAGCACTTCTCCTGCATCCTGAAGCAGGATGGCTGTCACCAGGAAAAGCCTTTCTGTGATTGAGTTGCAAACTGAGGATGAGCATTTTTCATGGAACACATTTACTTGGAAGAACTGGAAGACAAACTATACTTATTATATAGTTTATAGTTACAGTTTATAGTTTTAGATATGGATATTTGACAGATATTTCCTACATAATACAGTAAGCTCTCATTTCAAGGAAAACAACTGACAATATTCATTGCTATGAGAAAATGTAAGCATCCAAGAAAAAAATTAAAAGTTTAGATTTTTTTCTGATGAGATCAGCAGTGATGTTTAAAAATATGACTTTTTGGATACCATATAAATCAAATGTATTCAACATTTGCAAGATCTGCATAACTCCATGAACTCATTTTCCAAATAACAAATTCGTGGTGTTACAAAACCACATGTGGGTAAGCAATCCATTCAAAGTGCAAGACAGACCAATGGATTTTAAAAGAGTACAAAAAGTTTACTAATATAGTTTAAGATTCTTCTTTGCAATCAACTGTTAAGAAACTATCACCTGTCAAATTTTAGATTAGCATCAAAGAACATCCATAAGTACCTGAGAATGTTTTTAAAATACTCCTCCCTTTCCTAATTGCCAATATATTTGAGTCCAGATTTTTTCAAGTACTTCAACCAAAACAACGTATTGCAACAGATTGAATGTAAAAACAAATATAAGAATTTAGCTGTCTTCTATTATAAAGACAAAAAAGACCTACAAAAATGGAAACACTGCCATGCTTCTTTTGTTTTAAATGTTATTTTTCATAAAATGTATTTATGTGAACACATAGTTTTATCTTTGTCATTTTTCAATTAGTTAATAAAACGTAAAATGCTTATGAACTTTAGCTTCCGATACAGAACATCTCAACAGACATAACTCTAATGAACAAAAGCTTTTTGGATTCTTCAATAATTGTTAAGAGAGTAAAGGGGTCCGGAGACGAGAAAGTTTGAGAACCACTGCACTATAGACATTCCCATCAAGGTCAGGATGATGTCGAGTCTGGGCAGAAAATATACAAGATGAAACAGGCATATGTTGTGCCAGAAAGTATTGAAGCTATTGAAGACTTTTTGAATTATATAAAAAATATCATAGGTATCAACCTAAAGGAGCCCTTTCCCTCACCCACCCAAGCCAAAATAGGATAATTTGAGCATCGGATGAGAACACTATTTGTAATTTAGTTTAAAAACTACAAAAGTAAGTTAGTTTAAAAACTACAAACAAAAAAAAAAATCCATTGGTCACCTTTCAAGGTTGCTAAAACATCACCTTATGGTTCTGAAAACTGAGAATGTTTTAAAACATTAAGCACTTTCCCTGAATAACCTATTTCAGGAAAAACAAATAGTGGATAACTTCAAGTACATATTATAAAGCCCAATGAATACTGAAGAAATGTGGTTAGAAAAATCACTAAATGGTGGGGGCTGGGCGGCTCTGTCAGTTAATTATCTGACTCTTGTTTTTGACTCAGGTCATAATCTCAGGATTGTGAGGTGAGGCTCCATGCTGGGGGTGGAGCCTGCTTAAATCTCTTTCTCTCCCTTTACCCCTCCCCACTCCTGGCTTGTGTGCCTCTCTCTCTCTCTCTCTCTCTCTCAAAAAATAAAAAAAAGAAAAAGAAAAATTCACTAATTTGCAACCTCTAATAGAGCTAAGTATCAATATTCAATAAATTCTAAAACTATTAAATGAAAGATCAATAGAAAATTAGTAGCATATAAATAAGGTTGACATTTGAATCTGATTAACCTTAATGTCAAGGAGGGAGGCAACTAGCCATTTTGTCCTTTGTGATGTGATAAAACAGGAAGTACACAATACCACTTAGAATGTTTTCTTGCCAAAAGTAATCAGTCCTCTAGATCTAGCTACCAATTCATAGGAAATATGTGGCTTGGAGATACAAATCAAAAGATGAAATAGCCAAATCCAGCCTGTGGAAACTACAGGACAGTTAACATGGCATGGAAAAGAAAATGTTGGACTGCAGAGTGGGGTGAGGGACTTTAAACAGATAGACTTCAGAGGCACACAAAGCAAATGCAATGTGTCAACCTCATTTGGATCCTTATTTGAACCAACTGTAAAAGGCATTTTTGAGACAACCTGAAAATTTTGAACATGGACTAAGTATCCGGTGATATTAATTTTGTCACATGTGATAAAGTCCTTATCTGTTAAGAGAGATTTCATGAATTTGTTTTAAAGTACTAAAAAAAAAAAAGTGTAGGAGGATAATTCAAGTTCAGCAAAATGTTGGTAGTTATGGAACCTGGCTCAGGGTATGTGAAGGGGTTGTTAACCTGATTTTAATTTTGTGTGTGTTTGAAAGTTTCCTATAATTAAAAAATCAAGTAGTATTCTGGTATTCTGTAGACACCTATACCGACAATATGAAATACAAAATAAGTATATGCCATAGCACCCTGCCCTTAAATTTATAATTCAAGCAGGAAAATGAAAGAACGGAGGAAAAAAAAGAAAGAACAATGTAAGGTTGTTTAGGGTAATGCTCAGGGTAAGCTTACTGCTTATTCAAGCAGTAAGCGCAATCACTGTAGGAAGAGATTAATATTACTTGAGTTATCTAATAGTTACAGGAATGATGTTTACTCCAATTAGAAAAAAAAATTCACTAGGATATGTTTATGCTTCTTTTGTATCTTCTCAGCCAGTCTAGTATGAAGACTAATTTTTCAATCTGAAATTCACTGGAAACAACAGAAATTCTCAAAGGCCTAGAGAGTAAAAGCACATCTGTCTTGGCCAGTAAAATAATTTGGTGTTGAATGAAGCACAAGCTTAAATAGCAAAAAGATGTAGATATACATGTAAATAAAATATGTTTACCCACAAAGATCTACAGAATCATTTCAATAAAATGTTCAGCAGAAGGTATAGGAATAATTTAGAGGAAAAGAACAATCTCTACAAATGTTTTCCTTAATTATATCGTGACAAATTTAACCTACAAATCAGCAATGTGGCTGCAATATTAAATAATACGTAATACTAAATGTCTGATAACAGCCTACACTGATGCTGCTGCACCTGGCATACAGAAACACAGAATTACACCTAGTGGGTCTATAGATACTCTGGAAAGACAGAAAGATCAACACTATTATGGGTGCAACTTGTAAATGAGTATACAACCTATAAGTCACCATCAGCAGATTAGACTTTTAAATAAAATTTTCACTTGAGTAAAATTAAATGCTAACCTAAGCTCAGTGACAGATAATTTCTAAGTATTTTCACTAATAAAGAACAGCTGGCATCTTCACCATATCTGTGGTCATAAAGCAGCTTCACCTCTTCCTAAAACATTCCAGTATACACTTGTCCTTATCCAAAGATAAGTTATTTTTTTCTTCTGTGTTGGCCAAAACTAAGAAAATAAAAATAACAGATTGGGGGTGGGAGGCAGAATTCTCTATTCCAAGATTGCTACTTTATATCAAGAATGCATTGATTAGAAGTGCAAAATAAGCAAGAACTCATTATAAATGTCGAGGATTATTGCTTTAATTACATGCGCTAAAACATACCTACATATCATGACTTACTATATGTTGTATCAAGCTTTTAGTTTACTTGCTACATGGCCATTAGGCCAGCTCTAAAAAATGTTTACCATCCAAATAGAAATTCATTAGGGAATACTGAAAGGTTTGTTTTATGGTTAGTTCTGCTCCTAAGATCAACCTGAAGAGTTTTAATCCAGTAAAAAAAAAAAAAAAAAAAGGAAAAAGGTGGGGTGACCTATTATCAAATAATAATAGAGTCTCTAGTTTCAATAGTAACTATTCAGTAAACAAATTTTCTGTCAGGCCTTGCACATCTATGTATAATAATTTTTCATCATTTTAACAGAAGATAATATTTACATTAAATCTAAGTTGTGTTCAAAATGTATTAAACAGATAACTAAGGACATTTAAATAAGGCCTAATTATAACAGTTTAATGAATGTTCTTACTTTTTAGAATATAAAAATTAACAAAAAAACCTCTTATGCTTTAAAATCTTTGTAAGTATGTACAGCTTTTATAAAAAATGATAACCATTTATTGTTTAAAACAATTTTAAAAACTGAAACTCAGCTCAGGTCATGATCTCACAGTTCATAGATTTAAGCCACATGTCTAGCTCAGAGCTGGCAACGCAGATCCTGCTTGGGATTCTGTCTCCCTCTCTCTGCCCCTCCCCTACTTGAGCTCTCTCACTCACACAAAATAAACATTCTTTCTTTCTTTCTTTTTTTCAACGTTTATTTATTTCTGGGACAAAGAGAGACAGAGCATGAACGGGGGAGGGGCAGAGGGAGAGGGAGACACAGAATCGGAAACAGGCTCCAGGCTCTGAGCCATCAGCCCAGAGCCTGACGCGGGCCTCGAACTCACGGACCGCGAGATCGTGACCTGGCTGAAGTCGGACGCTTAACCGACTGCCACCACCCAGGCGCCCCAAATAAACATTCTTTAAAAAATAAAAATAAAAATGTGCTATTTCTTACTTTCACCTTAGAAAGCAAAAATACACTAAATATCAGTGTTACCCTTTTGTTTTCAAATCAATTTAAATATGGAAAAGTATTTAAACAAAGAAAAAAGATTTTGGTTGGGTTTATAAACATTTTCATTTCTAAAAATGTGAAAATGTAAGGGATTAACTGATTTCATTTGCCCGCCACAGCAATATAATTATAATGACCTCAACTGCAAATGAAAAATAAGGCCTACATATTTTTTAATATCTGGTATATTTTCATCAAAAATATGTAAAACAACAAGGGGTGCCTGGGTAGTTCAGTTGGTTGAGCATCCACTCTGTCCCTCACTCTGTGACCCTCCCCAACTTGTGCTCCCTCAAAAATAAAACATTAAAAAAAAAAAGCTAAAATTAAAAATTAAAAAAAAAAAAACAAGTAAAACAACAAAAGCATCAATCAACATTTTTTTTTCACCTCTCCCTAATATTTTAAACTTGCTTCTTTCATTCCACTCCAAGATCTTTGGAGTAGAAAAAATTTGAATACAAATTTTAATTTTTTTCAATGTTTATTATTTTTGAGAGAGAGACAGAGACAGAGCATGACCAGGGGAGGGGCAGAGAGGGACACACAGAACCTGAAGCGGGCTCCAGGCTCTGAGCTGTCAGCACAGAGCTCAAAGCGGGGCTCAAACTCACAAGCCATGAGATCATGACCTGTGCCCAAGTCTGATGCCCAACCAACTGAGCCACCCAGGTGCGCCTTTAATACAAATATTTTTAAACAAAATAAAGTATACAAATTCAGATTTTTAATTTATTCCAGAAAACATATTTTCAATGCATTTAAATATTTAAGTAATATTAGGATAATATATAAAAGCCCTCACTAGAATATAAAACTGACTTTTTTCTTAGGGAGGACAAAAATTAATACTGAAGAAATTACATTTATAAGACCTCTTTCTCATCTAAGTCTTTTAGGAAACACATTTTGTGAAGTTTAAATTTTCTGGCTGTTTAGATCTACAAAAAAAAAAATTTTTTTTTCAAATAACAGTAACTACCTTGATATACAAACCATCCCTCACCTTACTGTCTTCTTGTCATTCATTTTTTGGACAGCATTTTTCCTCCCCTTTTTCTCAAAGAGAAATTCCTCTAAATCATTGGTACCTGTCAGCCACATCCAGTTCAGTTTGAACCTTCAACTCCTATCTCACCTATATAGAGCAAATCTGAATCCAACCAATCAGATGAACAGCAACTGATTCCAAGAGCCAAGTTAAATACCAAAATATATTCGAATAAACACCAGTATGCTATACATCCCGACAGTGATTAGTGTTTAAAAAAACAAAACAAAATACACACACACACAACAACAACAACTAAGCATTCAGTACTTATTTGAGACGCTTGAAACAAAGTTTTAATACCAGAACCTGTACCTAGGCTTTCAACTTCATTCAAACGAACTGGTTAAAAAAAAAAAAACAAAAATAAACTGTGTCATTATATTAGACCAAACCAACCAAGGCATAAAGACTATTAAGTACAAAATGGTTTTCCAAGAGTGATTTTTAATTCTCTCCTAGTAACCAATTTTCTGTCAGATTTTTATCATTATACAACTGGAACCGTTTCCATAAAGTCACCCACCAATAAGAAATTACAATTCTTTTGGAAATCTCCCTCCAGGCTTCCGTACCCCCTTTGGCAAGAACTCAATCTACCCCCTTCTCCTCCCTAAGTATTCAGTTTCTTTCCCGAAGTAGAAATTCCATAAATATTACAATATTAAGAATTAAATTTTAATGAATACATATCAGAGGAAATGAAAGAACATTAACTCCCATTCAAACCTTCCTTAAAAAAAAATGTTTCCAAGTTATATTTTTAACTTCCCCCATGATTCTCTTTAAAAAAGACGAACACAAAATCTCTCTGCTAATGACTTTATTCATGAATCTATAATGTAGCTCAAAATAGCAAAGAACATTCTAAAAATTCAGATTAATATTTATCAACCAAATACATGAGAGAATACACCTAGTTTTTATAACACAAATGTCTAAAATGCACATGTGAGAGTACACTCTCCACTTTGTGTAATTTCAAAGTAATGAAGATTTGCTTAATACAGTTTGCCAGAAAAGCTCATTTACGTGGTCGAATACATATAATTTAAAAGCAATCAGACATAACTGATAAAATAACCATCTTACGGTTAATCTTTTAATAAAGTGCTACTTTCATACTGAAAAAAGAAATAAAATTAAAAATTTTGAAATGTTGAATCATCATTCTGGAAGTGTTAAAATTTTTCTTTAGGGTTCACTACGTTCATCACATTCATACATCTCCAATATGAGACCTTACACACTATTTTGCAATCTAAAAAAATCCTTTAGTTCACAGATTATTTCCTGGAAGTTAAAAATTACTACATGATTGCTAAATGAAGCTTTTCGTGATACATGTGTGTATTAGCCACAGTGATTTTTCATTGTTTTAAACATGATCTTTGGTTTGAAGTTGTCCTGGATGGACTAGCTGGATGGCTGTGGTTAGTGAAATATTTATAAAACAGCACACTAGCTTCATTTAAACCACACCAGTAAATTGGGTCAGTGGCTTAAAGGCAAGGAATGGCACATATTCAGCATCTGGCAAAAGGAGTTCCCCGAATCCATAAGTGACGTGGTCAGGAGTAAAGAAAACCGGTGCAGCTGAGGTTTTCACCTCCTTTCATCAAAGACGTCTATCAATTTATTAACAGCATTATCCACTGAGGAAATCAGTTGGGAAAAAATCTAATTTGAATGAAGGCACATGGGTGCAAATCTTAAACAGATAAGTACGACCAACAAAACTGCTTAAATAAGTATGGGTGTGTCCACCCCATCCACCCACACACATCTCACGTCTGAGGTTGAGTTTCATCACTGCATAGACTGCACCACATGGAAAACTCTATGCCTATGGGCATATATATGAGATCAGAACTAGCTGGTGGTTTTCCAGAAATAATGAGACTTTCAATGATGCAAAAGTTGGCCTTTCCCTCAAATGAAAGGTTTTAAATTAATAGCAAAAGACTACAATAACAGTGGAAACTGTAAGAAGTCATAAAGTTAAATCTCAGAAAGTTTCAATTTCATAGCTGAAGGCTGCTGATGATTTCTTCTCTCTCTCCTTGAATAATCACATGCAAATGCCTTTTAGCAATGGCAGCATTCAAATCCCACAAAAAATCAAGCAGTGCCCCCTTAAGGAGCACCTCCATTGGCACAAACTGTAAAACCTGCTGGGGTGCATCAGAATTCAGCAAAGAGCTCAACAAGTCATTCACATTCTGCAGATACTGGAAAACTGGATTCGGAAGGTCCTGGTAACCCACACACAGCAGGACTGCACAGGTCTTCAGGGGCTCAGAGGAAGTGGGACAAGAAAATGTGATGAATCTAAAACAATTGTGGAGTACAAAAATCAAACCAGCCATAAATCTCGTAAAACAAGAAAGTACAGGCAAAATCATAGCATCTCCTGTCTGAAGCTGCTGCAACGCACGTAGAAAGCAGTCCAAAAACAGCTGCTGGTAAATTGGGTCTCCATCATGAAGCAACGAACACCTGCAAGTCATGAGTTCCGCTGGTTCCAAGAACTGAACTTCCAACGGTATATGCGTTTTGATGTCACTGAGGGTTGGAAAGCCCACAAGCAGGCACTTTATTCGGTTGCTGGGTTCTATGACCTGCTCATCCTGAAGGCACTTGGTAAGGCTAAACAACTCAGTAAATATCAGTTCTTCAGTAAAAATATGACAAGAACAATAATCCTGCTGTTTGGGCCAGAACTTGGAATCCAAATTCAAGTCTCCTCCTAATGACTTTTCAATTGCTTCATTAAGAGCCTTTAAAATTTCACCATCACAGAAAGGAGAACACTTTACCTTTGGCAGTTTCTTTCCCTCTAAAATATGCCATAAGTGACACTCAAGACTGGAAGCTGTCCCTTCTAAGAGAGAACTCTGCCCAGAATGATACACAGCATGTTCTTCCGCCCAACTATTAAAGTATCCTTTGGCCACCTTATCTTTCCATGAAAGGGTTTCCAGCATTTTCCTTTCATTATAGGTTTTAAAATATCTGTTCCTCTGCCCAAACCGTTTTGTATTTGTACTACAACCAATACTAGATTTTTTCACTAGCCAATTATTTCTGGAAAGAGGCTTCAACTGAAACTTTTCCATAAAATATTGAACAGCACAGTCCCTTAAAGTATTCAGTTTTGTTTGTTCCCCTTTTCCCATGCACTGAAACAGACGAATGTTCTCAGAAATAGTCTCTAGCTGGTATTTATGAAAGAACATACAACATTCTTCATGCCTTTTAAGAAAAGATTCGGGAATCACATGATGGGGAAAGAGAGCTTTCTGGGTCATTTCAGTCCCAAAGTTCAGCACCATCTTAGATAACAGAGGATGGATTGCCTCTCTTCCCTTATAACGGAGACATACCACATAGACTTCTGAGTTTCCTGCCTTGCTAGTAGCAGGTTTGAAAACATGGACTTGGTCAAAAGAACAGTTTAGCAGGTACATCAGGTTTATGGAACAATGTTCAAACAAAGTAAACATCTTCAGAACAAAAGAGCCACCATTTCCAAGAGTCGTCAGAGCAGTGACAACTTCACAGTAATGCAAAGAAGAGACTAAAGCTTCTTGTTCACCTGGGTTTCCTTGGCAATCAAAACTCCCATCTGCAGTGATCAAGTGAATGGTAGCCATGTTGCTTATGAAATTCTGAAGTCCAGTCAGATATTTCAAGTTCATGATATCACCGGTGTTATCTGGACCAAAGTACCACCAATGCAAGGTATTTGCTATAAGTCGGTCATCCATAATCATCATAAGATTGTCATTTGCTTCATGGTATGGATTCAAAGTATTAGCTACCCAACTCCAATCACAGGGGAACCGATGGGATTTTAAGTAGTGATTGAGACTAGCTATAAAAGCTCCAGGAGCTTCACAAAGGTGTAGGGAATTCAGTTTTCCATTCTGAAAAGCTTCCTGTGGAATAAGTGGAAAGCTGCACAAAATTTCATGAAACTTACACCACGCTTGAGTACAAAGTTCAGCGTTCACAGATTTTTTCACATGAGAAATTATTTTTCCAGCTTTATTGGTAAAAGCAGTGTGTTCATGCCACTCATCCAATTTCTTGTCACTCAGTAGGTTTTTTACTTCATTTAGGGAGTTCTTCAAATCAAGCAATGCATTAAATTCCGTGTGGTCACAAGTGAAAATCTCACCAGGATCTGGTAATTGCCACTCGTTATTAAGTGGCTTGCCATAAGAAAAGTTCTTGGCAAAGAGTTCAAAAATGTCAGCAACAACATCTGGGCTGAATGTCTCAGGACTTGAACCCAGGGGTGGTTTTCTGCACTTACTCATTTTCAAATTAAATTAAAATCTAGAAAAAGAAAACACACAATTAAATGAATCGAATTTATTAGAGAGTGAAATCTCATCCACAGCAAATCAGATCACACTCATGACAAACTGCATAAAATGGGAAAGCTAATGTCAGCACATGCTGTTACATAATGAGACAATTTGGAATAAAGAAAAAGTAAAGGCTTTCATACCCAACAGATCTGAGCTCAATTTCCAACTCTGCAACTTAGCTACAAAGTAGCCTTGGGAAAATTACATCTTTGAGTCTGTTTCTTATTTAGGGTATCATTTTTTTTAGATAAGGATAGAACATGCTAGCATATAAAAAGCATATACCGAAGAATAATCATCAGTGATGGCAGCTCCTATTGCCATATTAATCCATCTAGCTCCTCCCAAAGTTTTCCTCTACCCACATGGCCCCAAACACACTCTTAGACTAAGATTCAGCCCTGAACACGACCTTTGATCAAGTTTTAACAAGCGACTTTTAGCTTTTTTTGTTGTTTAAGTTTTTATTTATTTGAGAGACAGAGAGATAGAGAGAGAACATGCACACAAGCTGAGGAGAGGCAGAGAGAAGGAGAGACAGAATCCCAAGCAGGCTCCATGCCATCAGCACAGAGCCAAATAGGGGGCTCAAACTCACAAACTGTGAGATCATGACTTGAGCCAAGCTCAAGAGTTGAATGCTTAACCAACTGCACCACACAGGTGCCCCAAGACTTCCAGTTTTTGAGTTCCTTCTGAATCTCACCTCCTTCCAGGAGAAGATTCTACACCTAAACCCAGTACTAATATTGCTACCAGACGTCTCTGCCACCACACACTTATTTACCTATAAACACTGTCAAATACATCCTTCATCCAGATCTCACACTCTTGCTAAAACATGCACTTTGGTGGTGCCAAATCACTTTCATAAGCCACCTACTAACACTCATCATCATACTGCTTGTTGACTGTGGTGTACTTGACTGGTCAGTCTCTATTCAGTTCAATGCTGAAAGTGAACTATAGTTCAACCTGGCATGTCCATAAACTAGATTCTTGTCTCATCTGGTCAGACAGCTCCATACTTTGACTATATTTCTTCTTGCCACGTAACACACTTTGGGGCGCCTGGGTGGCTCAGTCAGTTAAGCATCCGACTTTGGCTCAGGTCACGATCTCATGGTTCATGAGTTTGAGCTCCACATCAGGCTCTGAACTGACAGGGCAGAGCCTGCTTGGGATTTTCTCTCTCCCTCTCTCTTTGTCCCTCCTCACTCACGCTTTGTCTCTCGCTCAAAATAATCTTAAAAAAAAAAAAAAAAAAAAACAAGAAAAGTAACACACTTCGATAGAAGATCTTTAAATTGAAGAAATATTCGCAATGAATATACAAATTACAAATAGTCACCCTACATCTTGTGGTCTAACACTAAGAAACCAAAAACACTTGTCCAATGGAGAAGGAAAGAGATATAAGAGAAAGATACATGGCCTGATGGCATAGTGTTGGGTAAAGTCATAAATTCCAGCAGAGAGAGCTATGAGTATTACACAGTACTTGTCAGCTCAATGTTAATCAATAGGTGTTTTAGTTCATAAGTTCCACATTTCTCAGCATATTCAAAAAGAATCTAAATTTGTCAAACAAAAAATTCACAACCACTGTCCCACAAAAAGCCAACATTTGATAATTAAAATGGGAAATAAAGATGAGCTAATGCCACAATAAATACAATAATATCCAGAAGACTGTATTCTATTAGCATTTACTTTGTACTGTTCTTTTGGCAGTTCTTTTATATTTTGTTTAAATTATTTACAATCCTGTCTATTCTACTAGCTTGTAAGCTTCTTGAAGTAACAAGTATCTTCTTAGTCATGTTTGCCACAGTATATTTGCCATACATGTAAATTACAGCTAACAGTCACATGTGTCCATCAATATCTTTTTCTCAAAGCTTTTTTTTCACTGTTAGATGCTGTATTCAGACAAATTTCTGAAAGAAGGCAAAAATGGGGCATTGATACATTCACTAAAATCCTAAATGAAAGCAAATGAAAGTTTATTACAAGTTATTCTATCTTGATTTACACTGTGCTTACTGGAAACTACAACCATGTTTAGACTGCAACTATATTCTACTTTGGAAAAAGTCTGACTTTAGTCATTTACTTCACATATTAATTAATGGCATAAGGAAGCTCTGAAATGTTGCCTAAGATAATACAGAATACTTTCACATGAGAAAAACTAAAGTGATTCAAACATTCCATTGTTCTTCCTGACTACACCGGTGGTACACAAATCAAGATTATGTCTTATATATTTACATATAAAATACTTATCTTGAATATATATATATATATATATATATATATACACACACACACACACACACACACACACACACACACACATACACACACACACACATACATAGAACTTGAAAAATATGTATATATGTAAATACTGAATTTTCAGGTCTATAACCCGAACTTTGTTTCCTCCTATCAAATTCCCAGAATCCAACCACTTCTCACCCACCTCCAGATACCAGCTTCCTGATTGTAGACAGTGTCAACTCTCTGCTGGATTACTGCCATAGCCTTCTAACTGGTCTCTTCTATCTTTGCCTCCTTTGGCTCCCAAATAAATGCCACAGTCCTTACAGTAGTCTACAATGCTCTTGAAGATTTCTGCCTTCCAGCCCCAACCTATCTCTAACCTGATTGTCTACTATCCCTCCAATTCATTCTGCTCCAACCACATAAACTTTCTGTTCACTTGAACACGAGGCACACTGCAACCTGCAAATCCTTTGCACTGGTCAATCCCTCTGCCTGGAATGCTCTTTCTTCAGAGTACCTGCATAGCTAACTCCCTCACCTCCTTCAAGTATTTAATCAAGTGTAATTTTTCTATGAGATCTACCCTGACATCCTAATTGCATCTTACACTAACAATGGTTAAGGTAAGGACCTTGCTGTACTTTTTTTCTTTCCATGACACTCTTTTCTTTCTAACATTAAATCTGCTTATTGTTTATTATTGTCTTCCCCAAACTAGAATCTAAGCTCCATAGGGCAAGGATCTTTTGTTTTGGTGACTCATGTATCACCCCGAGGTTAGAACAGTGCTTAAGGTACACAGTAAACCCTCTGTGAGTATCTAATAAACAAACGTATATTATACTTAGCACAAACAGTTCTCCTCTAGGTTCCGAATATGAGTCATAACTTCAGCACTTCAATGCATGAGCAAAAATTAAAAAACAAACAAAACACGTGGTTTACAGACTACAGAAAAAAAGTTTCCAGTATGTGTTCCTCTGGCCCTTCCATTAAGCACTGCTTAGAACTTTCTGGCATCATAATTCTGCTGAGGGTCAGTATTACCGTTCTTAATTTACATATTCGAGTAGAAAGTCATGCCCGCCCCCCCCCCCCCCCGCCCAAAGCCACAAAGGAAAATACCTGCAAAATCCGTGGGCCTGACACAAACCCCACAAGATCTTATCAACAGGCTCTCTTCAATTAACGCTTACAAAGGAGTTTTACAAGTGTTTCTGGCAACTCCTCTTCCCAGCAACCGTGAAAATAATAGAGTGCATCCAGCGCTTTACTTTGGGCCAGGGGCAGCCAAGATCTCGTTTCACCTGATGGGGCTGAGTCTCCAGCTATATTCAAGCGGCCCGAGCCCTCCTGACGAGGAAGAACCTCAGTCCCAGGCCCTGCCTCATCCTCTGGAAAGTCGAAGGAAGACCCGGGCTCGGAAGCCGGGTCTGATTACCTTCGCTTACGCCCACCTTGGCTCCCCGAGTCTACAGAGACAGCGCTTCACTCACTCTCCCCACTCTAGGAAACCATCCTCCACTTCCGCTCCCGGAGCTGCTTCCCGGAACGGTCGCTCGTAGGGTACACGGCGCCCCCCGCCGCAGCGAAGGCAGGTTGTGCGCCAGAAGACAAGGAAGGAAGCCCGGACCCGCCCTCTCGACACCAGGACCCGGAACCCACCTCCAGGCCGCGCCGCCGCGCGTCGCCGGCCGACGACGGCCCGAGAGCCCTGAGAGACGCACTGCGCACGCGCTTCACAGCCGAGTGGGGCTAGCGTCACGCGTCAACGTTACGTACGCCGGCAACTCTAGCAGTGCCCGGGCCCAGGCTCTCTATAGGTTTCTTTTCTCGCCAAGTCCGGAGGAGGAAAGGCGTCTGTGGCAACGGAAACCGCTCGAGGAGGCGGGGCGTCATTTGGCCCCGCCCCTTCGGTGTAGATGTGGGCGGGGCAAACCCGTCCGAGACACTCCAGCTCCGCCCACCCAGACCCTGAGTCGGGAAGGTTTTCCAAAGTTACTAGGCAGAAGTTGGTTCCTAGTACGCAGGCTGAATTAAAACTGAAACTCGAAAGACAATATGAGGTTAAAAGCCAAACTAGGCCAACTGCGACGTAATACTCTGTTATAACATATATATGTTTATAAACCAGAAAGGAAAAAACAATCTCAAAGGAAAATTAGAAAAAAATTCAAACAGACCATCTAAAACCAGTAAAATAGCGACTAAGGATGTACAAAACTTTTTGGCCTATTATAAAAGAAAGACATGGAAATGAAAATAAGTTTCATTTTCACCTGATTTAGCAAAGATTAAAAGGATTCATAATGGCCACTATTGGTGAGAATAAGGAGAAACCGGTTTATATACCGGTTGTGCATGGGGGTAAACATTGGCATAAACTTCACAGATGGCAAACTTTAAAATGGCCTTGCACCCCAGCTGGGTAATTCCCGCTCCAAGAAATTTATCCTTAGGAAACGCAACATAACCAGCCCTCACTTTGGACAAAATATTCATCTCCTTAATATCAACAATAACAAAAACTCTAAATGTTGACCTTAAGGGGATTAATTAAATTCTTTGTGATACAGGGGTTCCTGGGTGGCTGAGTAGGTTAAGCGTCCAACTTTGGCTCAGGTCATAATCTCACTGTTGTGAGTTCGAGCCCCCCCCACTGGGGCGGCTGACAGCACTGAGCCTGGAGCCTGGAGCCTGCTTCAAATTCTGTGTCTCCTTCTCTCTCTGACCCTCCCCCTCTCGCACTCTGTCTTGCTCTCAAAAATAAATAAATAAAACATTTTTAAAAAATGATTTGTGATACATCCATATAATGGGATACCATTCAGCCAATAATATGGTTATGTGTGGCAACACTATTGCATAAAAATAGAATATAGAGCTGTGTGTAAAGTTTGAACCATTCATGTAAATTATGTAAAATATATATATATATATATATATATATATACACACACACATTATTTTCTAATTCCTCCTGGATGTCCATCAATAAAGAAAATTGTCTTTTCAAAAAATGAGTCTAGGACATTTGGATATTCATATGGAAAAAATTTTATTTGGATTCTTACATTATAAAAATACATTTCATTTGGGATGCCAATCTATATTTTAAAAGTCAAAAAACTTTCAGGGCGCCTGGGTGGCTCAGTCAGTTAAGCGCCCACTCTTTATTTTGGCTCAGGTCATGCTCTCATGGTTCACGTAATCAAGCCCCATGTTGGGCTCTGCACTGACAGCACAGAACCTGCTTGGGATCCTCCCTCCCCGATTCAAGTGGCTGGAGCCCCTCCCCCATGCACGTGTGCACGCACTCTCTCAAAATAAATAAAAAATAAACTTAAAAAAATTAAAAAGTCAAACAATTATTTTAGCAGAAAACATAAGAAAACAGCTTTGTGACCATGAAGTAGGCAAAAGTATACAAGTCAGAAAAAGCACTAATCATAAAGGAAAATTATATAAACTGAACCATACTAAAATTAAGAATATCTATTCACCGTAAGATATCATTGGGAGTGAAAAGACAACATACAGAGTGGGAGAAGATATTTACAATATATACATATGACAAAGGACTTGTATCCAAAATATATCACTCTATATATGTTATATATATATATATATATATATATATATATATACACACATATGAAATTAGGGGAGAAAAAATGTTTTCCTTCTACCCTTCTAGGTTCTCTGCTGGGGCTCTGTAACAAAAGATATATTAACAAAAGAAAAGCATGTGAATTTACTAACATTTTATGTGACCAGGAGCCTCCACAAGGAAATGAAGATCTGAAGAAACCATTAAAACTGAGTGTTTTCATACTAAGTTTGATGAGGAGTGGAAAGTTGTGGGGAAATGTGACAAATGAGTATGAGCTAAGAGTAGTACACTGGGGGAAATTTAGGCAAGGCATGTTCATCCAGATTCCTCTTGGAGTCCTTCCAACTTCAGAAATAAGAATATTCCTTTCCTCCAGGTATAGGGAGGGCATATCTTCCATGAGGATCTTGTGAGCTGCTTCAGGGCAAGGTCAGAGAGTCCTTCCTACACCTGCCATTTCTCAAATTCCTTCAGCTTAAAATACTTAATATGCCAATCAACATATTTTGGGGCAGCATGTTCTGAACCCTGTCAATATTCACCCATGTTGTTTTATGTATCTGTAGTTCATTCCTTTTTATTGCTAAGTAGTATGCCATTGTATGGATACACCACAATTTAGTTATCTATTCTCTTATTGATGGACATTTGAGTTCTGTTTCCAGATTGAGGCTATTGTGAATAAACCTGCTACGAATATTCTAGTACAAGACATTTTTGTAAGTGTATGTTTTCTTTACTTTTAGGTGAATACCTAGGCATGGAATGAATGGCTGGGTCATAGAGTAGATCAGGGTTTCTCAGCTCAGCATTAATGTCATTTTGAGAATCACGGAAGCATATCTATGTGTAACTTTGAAGAAACCTCCAAAAAATTTTCCCAGAGTGCTTGAACGATTTTGCATCCCTACCTACAATAGCTAAGAATTCTGGGCCTTACAGACACGGTCCAACCGTGGTCAACCCACATTGTTCTTGGACGTTGCCATGGATGGTGAGCCCTTGGGCTGCATCCCCACTGAGCTGTTGTCAGACAAAGCTCCAAAGACAGCAGAAAACTTTCATGCTCTGAGCACTGAGGAGAAAGGATTTGGTTATAAAGTTTTCTGCTTGGACAGTATTATTCTGGGATTTATGTGCCATGGTGGTGCCTTAATACCATAACGGCACTGGCAGCAAGTCCATCTATGGGGAGAAATTTGATGAGAATTTCATCCTGAAGCATATCGATCCTGGCATCTTGCCCTTGGCAAATGTTGGACCCAACACAAATGGTTCCCAGTGTTTCATCTACACTGCCAAATCTGAGTGATTGGATAGCAAGCGTGTGGTCTTTGGCAAGGAGAAACAGGGCATGACTATTGTGGAAGCTATCTGGAACACCTTGGATCCAGGAATGGCAAAACCAGCAAGAAAATCAACACTGCCGGGGTGCCTGGGTGGCTCAGTTGGTTAAGCGACCGACTTCGGCTCAGGTCATGATCTTGCAGTTTATGAGTTCGAGCCCTGCATCAGGCTCTGTGCTGACATCTCAGAGCCTGGAGCCTGCTTCAGATTCTATGTCTGCCCCTCTCTCTACCCCTCCTCTGTTCACATTCTGTGCCTCTCTGTCTCTCAATAATAAATGTTAAAAAATAATTAAAAAAAAAGAGAATCAACATTGCTGATGTGGACAAATCTAATAAATTTGACTTGTGTCATATCTTAACCGCCAGCTCATTCCTTCTGTAGCTTAGGAGAGCACCCCTTCACCCTCATCTCCTCAAAATATCCCATAATCTTTGTGTTCCTTGGGGCAGTTCTATGGTTCACATATTTTTCTTATCCTCCTCTACATCAAGTTCGATTGCAGAGTTCAGTTTATGATTATGAAATAAAAACTAAACAACAACAAAGAATTCTGGTTACTTCACATCGTCACCAACTTTTGCTGTTGTGAGTCTTTGTCATTTTACCTATTGGTGGGAGGTGGTTGCTTTTTTACATCTGATTCTTAACAAACATTAATTAAAAATGAAGATCTGTGGATATTGTTCTTTTATGGGACTAGATACTAGATGAAGGATATATGGTCTCTTAAATACAATTACTATGTTCCCTGAGGTTTATAAATATTATCAGGAATATTCCAAACAACAAAACATACTGAACTTTACTAAAATAATCACATTAGATGAGCATTGAGGAGGGCAGTTGTTGGGATGAGCACTGGGTGTTGTATGGAAACCAATTTGTCAATAAATTATATTTTAAAAATTAATTAATTAAATTAACATTTGTTGAGTACATAAATTAACATTTGTTGAGTTCAGCACTAAGCACTGAAAACTTCCCCTTTTTTAATCCTTTAATCCTCTCAACAACTCCATGAAGTAGATATGTGTATTGTCCCCCTTTTATAAACAGAGAAATCAAGGACCAAAGTGATTAAGCAATTTGCTAAAGATCATAGAGTCAGCAAGTAGCAGAGTCAGGGTTTGGACCTAGATGTGCCTAACTCCAAGGCCAATCTGTTCTGCAAAGAATTCCTAGAAATTGCATCCAGTAATTTAAAAACAACTTTATTGTCCGCATCCATGGCCAGAAATGTTTATATGAGGCCAGTGATTTTATTAAAAATGATCAGTTTTAGGGCACCTGGATTGCTCAGTCAGTTAAGCACTTTTAAGTCACTCTTGATTTTGGCTGAGGTCATTATCTCACAGTTCATGGGATTGAGCCCTGTGTCCCTGCTTCTCTCTCTCCCTCTCTCTCTCTGTCTCCCCAGCTCATTCTCTCTCTCTCAAAAATAAGCATTAAAAAAAAAAAAAAAAAAAATATATATATATATATATATATATATATATATATATATATATATATAAAAATGATGAGTTTCATTTATTTTATCCTAAAAGCAGGAGGGTTTGCAAAAATTTTTGGAAAAGATGAAAGGTTATAAATGGATGAAATTGGCATCTGAAACTTTAAAAAACTCAAGGAAATTAACCAAGCCCTGCAACTTTGAAATACATACATACATATATATGTATTTATCTGAGTGGAAGCTAGCTACAATTAGTTATTCTTTCCGATTCCTGAGCATTCTTTATACTCAACTGGCATGACAATGAGAACAGAAGTAGCATACAAGAATTAAAACAACCAGCTCCCCTTTCTCTGCTCTGATTATACTTCTCTGCCAAAGCAAACAGAAACTAAACTGCTTCTGTGGTCATTTATCACCAATCAACTTGCTGAGTCTCTAATTACATCTTCAGACAGATTCTGTGAGGTGACAGTGTATAAATCATGGTTCCAAAATCCCAGAGGGAGTTGTCTGAGATGATGGAAATGTTCTATAGCTTGCTAAGAAGGTTTAAGAGGTACATGCACCTGTCAAAATTTATCAAATGGTATAATTAAGATTTGAGGATTTCACTACACATAAATGTTACCTTAAAAAAAAGCCATAAACAAATATTGAACTGTAGTTACCCACATGCATGCTCAAGTGTTTAGAAAGAAGTGTACTGACATCTTACTTTGAAGTGCACCACACACAAGATGGATCATAAACAGAGGGATGGATTGGTGGTGAAGTGAGTATAGTATGATGTTCACAACTGTAGAATCTAGATGGTGGCCGCATGGCTGTGCACTAATTCCTTCAGCTTTCCTCTGGTGAAATTTTTTTCATAGTAAACAGTGGGAGAAATAAACAGAGATTCGCATCATAAAAGGTAGGAATGGCACCTCTTCTTACTAAAAAAATACATGCAAGAGTATCTAGTATTTCCCATTAGTACAGGAAACAGAAGCTCTGAATGAAATGCAAAAGTATTTCCCATTAACATAGGAAACAGAAGCTCTGAATGAGCTTTAAGTGAACAGCACTGGATCTGGCAGCAACCAGGCCAATGTTCTTATGGTTCAGTCATTTGATCCACGTATCTGATTTGGTGAACACCATTCAGGCTTGGTTTTGACCATTACACGATCTTAAAGTGTTCCTATTCTTTGCCACAGAGTGTTCCAGTTCAATCTCTTCTTGCCACCTGGAATGGACCATTGTTTGCTGGCAGCACACCAGGGCACCTGGGTGGCTAAGTTGGTTAAATGTTCGACTCTTGATTTTGGCTCAGGTCACAGTTTGTGGATTCGATCCCTGCATCTGGCTCCATAGTGACAGCGTGGAGGCTGCTTGGGATTCTCTGTCTCCCTCTCTCCCTGCCCCTCCCCTGCTCATGCTCTCTTTCTCTCTCTCAAAATAAATAAACATTTAAAAAAGTACAATAAAGGGGCGCCTGGGTAGCTCAGTCGGTTGAGGGTCCGACTTTGGCTCAGGTCATGATCTCACAGCTAGTGAGTTCGAGCCCTGTGTCAGGCTCTGTGCTGACAGCTCAGAGCCTGGAGCCTGCTTCAGATTCTGTGTCTCCCTCTCTCTCTGCCCCTAACCCACTCGCATTCTGTCTCTGTCTCTCATAAATAAATAAATAAATAAATAAATAAATAAATAAATAAGTAAGTAAAATAAAGGCAGCAAACCAAGGAAGGGAAAACTGACACTGAAATTCTACAAGTCAGCAAAGGTTATAAACCTGATCATAATTGTTCCAATTTCCCTCATGATCATCTTCACTAGGTCTTTAGATTGCATTCTGATCAAAATTCTCACACAGCACCTTAAGCTGTTGAAATACAATGTTAAAAAGAGAAAACATAGTAAAAGTTAAAAGCAATTTGTCTACTCAACTATCAAGTAGAGCATCTACATTGTGGTATTTGTGGGAAAGTGCTTGAAAATAGCCTGAAATCTCTTCTTTCTTACTGTTTAGGAACTAAACAAGATTATTAAAACAAATCCATTAATTTTTAGGCATAAACGCAAAATTGTAAACATCAGCTTATGAAAGCAGTTTTTGTCTATTTTTGGTGTTGTAATATGTAGTTAAACCTCATTCTGCATTTTAATAAACATTCAGGACTATGATGCAGAATGAAATGTCTTTCTCAAAACTTATTTTTTAGCAATTCATTTGTTTCCTTACATAGTTAAAGTAAACAGATTGAGTCTACTCAATTGAGTAGTAACTCGATTGAATTACTAAAGGGGGAAAAGTAAAAATGTGTTTTATATTTTAGATGAACTTTAATATTCATAATACAATCATTAATAATATGCCAACCTAAAATACTTATTTACTTAAAATCATTTCTTTATTTTCTTCATGTAAAAATGACCAAAATGACTTTTTAAAAAATTCTTAAGGGTTTAAGAAACAATATATATTATTGTGAGATGGGCACAGTTTAAAAAAAAATGTTGGTAAACATTGGCATATGGACTAGAACACAAGACGTGGCCTACCCTCGAAGCCTTAATCATTTCATTGCAGACACAAGATGTTTAAAAATAAATAACACTATATGACTAAGTGCTCTATTGTACGGTACAGATTAAGGGTTGTGGAAGTCTAAAGATGGGAGACATAGCAGGGAAAAGATGGGGGAAAGAGACTCTAATTTTTGTGTTAAAAGGTTGCTGTTATTTGGGTACAGGGAATGCCAGTCAAACTTAGGAAAAATAATGTGGGTGAGAAGACAGACAAGAAGAAGGGAAAATAGACAAAAGGGATGGAAAGTTAAGACTGAAATGCTATATAGGTAGTGTCTCAGGTCAGGCTGCTATAAGAAAATACTATTAGACGGGGTGACTTAAAGAACAAAAACTTAAAAAAAAAAAAAAAAAGAACAGAAACTTATTTCCCCCAGCTCTAGAAGCTGGGAAGTCCAAGATTAAAGTGCTGGATGATTTGGTTCCTGTTGAGGACTCTCTTCCTGGATTGCAGATAGCCACTTTCTCACTGTGTGCCCACATGGCAGGAAGAGAGAGCAAGCATTCTGGTCTCTTCTTATAAGGAGGACACTAACCCTATCACGAGGACCCCACCCTCATGAGCTCATCTAAACCTAATTACCTCCCAATGGCAAAGGCTGCATCTCCAAACACCATCACACTGGGGGCTAGAGTTTTAACATATGAGTTTTGTGGGGACACAATTCAATCCATAGCAAGTAGTGAAGAGCCAGAATATAGAGAACCATGGAAGCCAGACTAAGGTGCCAGAATCTGCTGCTATAGGAAATGGTTAAGAGGGGAAAAAATGACTAAGTTTGGTTTAAATAGAGTTAGGGATGATAGTGGAATAGTCAAGCAGAAATATCCAGGAGGGAGTTGGAAATCAACGGGTGGCTGAGGTTCAGGTAAGAAAACTAAAGGAACGTTCAGGGGTGCCTAGGTGGCTCAGTCTGTAAGGCGTCAAACTTCAGCTCAGGTCGTGATCTCGTAGTTCACGAGTTTGAGCCCTGTGTCGGGCTCTGTGCTGACAGCTCAGAGCCTGGAGCCTGCTTGGGATTCTGTGTCTCCCTCTCTCTCTGCCCCTCCCCCACTTGTGCTCTGTCTTCCTCTCTCTCTCTCAAAAATAAATATTTAAAAGAGAAGAAAACTAAAGTAACATTCAACCCTGTGGATTCTTAAGTACCTGCTTTATTATTGTTTATTAACAATGATTATGATACTTAATTCAGAAGTGGAATCAATACCAAAAGTTGTTAAAGCACTAGCCCTGGGGGACTCTTTACTGTTAACAGCTCACCTAGCATTGTCCCTCCTTGGGATCAATATGGCTTCTCATCTTGAACCATTAGGCACAACATCTCTGACTTTGGAGTACCTGTGTTAGAATATCCACCCACTGGCTACACGGCCTTGGGCAAGCAACACCTGAAAGGGTCACGGTGAGGATTACCAAACTAATTTAAAACACTTAGCACAGGCTCTCGCACTCAGCCGACATCTGATATATGTTAGTTGCTCCTGAACAATGTCTGTTCTTTTCTGGAAGATGGGGTGCTAAATTCAGACTCTCCTTGCAAGGTTCTCCTTTTGCTGTTTCTTCTTATATTCCAAACCCTTAATAGAGGAGGAGAGGAAAAGGAGGGGGGTGAGGAGACCAAGGAGAAGAAAGGGAAAAAAGAGAAGACACTTGAGACCAAGTTATTTCATAGCTGTCAGTGAGAAGCTGTCAGATGTATGTGCTTTCTGTTTTCAACAATTTGGGCCGGTTTCAAAGAACAGAAAGAAGACTGGCTGTAAAATGAATGAACACATGAACCAACATGGATGTGTTTCAAAAACATAATGCGGAAAGATAAAGGGAGGCTGCAGAACAGTTTTGCGTTGCCTACCATTTATGTAATGTTTGAAAACACATGAAACAATTCTGTTTCATGTTTATTGATACAAACAGTCAAAATATAAAAACACAGATGATAAAAACACACTAACTTCCAGAGACTGGCAACTTCTGGGAAGCAAGAGGAGATGGGAAAGAAGCACAAAATGGGTATGAAGGGTATCTGTAAAGTTTTTATTCTTTTTACTAAACTCTGAAGCTATGGCAAGATCTTGGCATCTTTAAAATCTAGGTAGTGGCTACATGGGTGTTATACTATTCTCTTCTCTTTTCTGAATGTTTGAAATATTTCCTAAAAATTTTAAACATAAAAAAGAAAACCATTGGCCTCATTTCTAAATCCACTCAAACTCCCATGCACTTTAGAAACCCATCTGTTCAGCTAAATCACACGTATGCATGATTTTCAGGAATGATTATGCTTCTCAGATTCAATTCGAGAAGAGTATAATGAATCTATTACAAATGGGTTATGTTTTGTGTTAGGTTTACATTACCAAAATATATTCCAAATTCTGATATCTGGGTCGAAATACACATATTATCCTATTATTACATTTTAATGTCATTAACACCAGATTACATCTTGGGTACGTTTTGTGGTTAACAGATTGCTCATGTGTACCATAAGATCCGCAGTGGGTTTCATCTCAGGGACAAACTCCAACTGAGCGATAGTGGCTGGCCACATCGCTCTGTTTAGACAGTTGGGAAACCACATCTGAGCTCCACAGGAAGGGCAATGGTCAGGTAGGGAGCTGTGTCAAGAGCAGGGTGATGGAAGGTTTCCTATGTGTCCCAATAATATTCCTGACACTTTCCTGATTCTCCCTCCACCTCTCACTGCTCTGTCTCGATCTCCCATCACTTCCCCATTCTAACTTGGTGCTCCTAGAAGTCCCCTCCTTGACTCTCATTGATCTTTACTCATGCTGCAATAATCCCTGACTGGTTTCATACCACAGCAATCCTACACGCTGATGAGTCTCCCTCCTCTTTTATTTTTCTGTGAAGCCTTCCCAGCCCCATCCAGGCTAGGTAAGACACCTCCCTGTGGCACACACACAGCATTTATCTCTAGCTATCCCAACTATTTGTTTACCCATCTATCTCTGCTCTGGGCTTTGAAAGGACAAGACTGGATCTTATTGATCTGCACTCCCAGCTTCTGGCACATAGTAAGCAATCAATAAATGTTTGTTAAATGAAAGAACGATTTAATGAACGGTGTCCTTATTTTGCAGAAAAGGAAACAGATTCAGAGTTGAGATTTTTCTCCAGGTTATACTTCCTCAGAAACCTTCCCATCTTTCCTCCAGGACACAGATTGACAAATATTTTCTGTAGAAGGACCAGATAGTATATATTTTCAGTTTGTGGTCCAGAAGGTCTCTGTCACAACCACTCCACTCTGACGTTGTAGCTAAAAAGCAAATGGAGAGATGGCCATGTTGCAATAAAACTGTATTACAGAAAAAGGCTGGATATGGCCCATGGACCAAAGCTCGTGGCCTTGCTGTAGAAGATGAAAAACAGACCCTCCTACATGTCTACTTGCTTCACTGAACATCTTCTTGGCCTCAACCCAAATTCCAGGGTCCTGATCCCAATGTTTCCACAGTGCTCGTTGGAGTTAGATCAATATCCCCTCATATTTCCAAGCCAAGGAATTAAGATAGGCTCGAGAAAAAACTGGCTGCAAAGATGAGACCAGACGGGACAAAAGGAGTTGGTTGAAAATGACCTTTAAGAGACCCAGAGGAATTCAAGCCCAACTTACCCACATTCTCCTTGAACATCCATTTTGAACACTCAACATGTTAAAAAGAAAAGAGGTCCATTTCTTGGGTTCAGTAGACAAAGGAGAAAGGGGAATAAATAACTTTCTTCCATTCTTCTTCACACTCCCTTTTCTGTGTTTCCAAATAACAAGTCTCTTTTTATTTCCCAGAGGCTATTTTAAACTTTTTCCACTCTCATATTTCCTACCCTATTGTCCTTTCATGCATTATCAGGAGATGACCTAACCTCCTCCTTCACAAAGGAAATAAAAGTCATGAAAGAGAACTCCTTCAGAATTCTGCCACTCACCACTGATCCACTGATTCATCTGTATCTATCCTACTCTCTTATCCTTCCTGTCATAATAGAATAGGTGTCTAAGACCAGTCCCTTCTGTTCTCTGTGTCCCAGGTTTTTCTGCCTTCTCAGGGAAACTGATTCCATCAATTCTCTCTGTCTCTGTCTCTCACTCTCCCCCACCCCCAACTTCTCTTTGCTCTTCTCCCTCTCCCTCTCTCCCTATCTCCTGTATTTATCACTCTCCTTTCTGTGTCTCCCTCTCCTCAATTTCATCCCAAAGACAGAGGACCTTCTCTCCCTCCCCCCTGAGAAACTCTCCTTCAACATTCAGGCATGCATGTCCCCACCATCTTGAAACTAAGTTTCTGAAACCTGTATCTTCTTCCAATAATTTCCCTATCTCTCTCCTACCTCCTTTCTTAAAAGAGTTGTTCCAGATTTGTTAAAAGAGTTGTGTCCTCAAGGTTTCCACTTCATCATCTCCCAGTAAGTTTTCAACTCATGAAAAATGTGTTTCTCTTTCATTACACCCCTGAGTCTCTCATTGAAAGACCCCAAATAACCTCCTTTTGTTGCTACATCTAACCTAGAATTTTTTGCCCTTATCTTTACTGAATTCCTGGCATTATTTAACCTGGTAATTTTCCTTCTTGAAACATTCTCTTCTCATGACTTTGGTGCCAACATGATCTCCTCCTATGGTCATTCTCCTCCTTTTCCTCCTATGGTCATTCTTCCTTAGGCTTCTTTGCAGAATCCAATACCTCTGCCTAATTATTAAATAATTTACAAGTAATCTTAAATATGTTGATGAATCTCAATTTACTTCACCAACCCAGAGCTCACTACTGAGGCTAGAGCCAGCCAGTCAATTGCCCTAATATCATTAGAAATCATCCCCTCTTCCCCTTTATTCACTACATCCAGTTCCATGTTTAGAAAACATTATCTTGACCCATCATCCCAGCCAACTACCACCCCTTTTATTTGTCCCATTCACAGCAAAAGTTCTTGAAAATTGTTTTTAAAGCCCCCCTCCAATCAGGCTCTGAACTATACAACTTCACTGAAACAGCTCTTGCCAAGTCACCCCATGATAAAGTCAAATGACAATTCTCAAGTCTCATTTTACTTTAATCTTTCAACAAGCAGCATTTGACACAGCTACTCACCTACTTCTCATGGATACCTACCCTTTCATTGGCTTTCCAGATCTCACTCTCTTCTAGTTTACTTCCTGCACCACTGAGCTGTCTTCTCCTTATTTGCTTGTTTCTCCTTTCTCCATGATTCTTAATATTGGGGTAAGCCAAGGCTCATTCCTTGACCTCATTCTCTACATTCATTCCTTGAATGATCTCACCCAATCTCAAGCCTTAAATGTCATCTCTACATCTGTGATTCCCAAGTGTATATCTTTATCCCAAACCTCTCTTTCAACATCTAGTCTCTTACATAATACTGCCTACTCAACGTCTCCATTGGGATGCCTCACAGGTATCTCAAACTGAACTGAAATTGAGTTTTAGTCCCAAAGACCCCCTCTACCCACAGTTTCCCATGTCAATAGAAGGCAACTTATTCCTTGGTGTCATCATACCTAAGTTGATTCATCTAGAGTCCTTTTACCATTGTTTCTCCACTTAAGTCATTTTTTACCATGGTTTTAAGAATTAATTTTTTTAATTTTTTTTTTAACGTTTATTTATTTTTGAGACAGAGAGAGACAGAGCATGAACGGGGGAGGGTCAGAGAGAGGGAGACACAGAATCTGAAACAGGCTCCAGGCTCTGAGCTGTCAGCACAGAGCCCGACGCGGGGCTCGAACTCACAGACCGCGAGATCATGACCTGAGCCGAGGTCGGCCGTTTAACCGACTGAGCCACCCAGGCGCCCCTTAAGAATTTATTTTTAAGAGGACTTATAAGTGCCAAGTTGGAGCAAGTTTTAAATTGTCTCACACAGCCTTTATCCTCAAAGGACATTTATACTTTCTTTTCCTGATAAGTTTGTAGAATTTATTCCATGATCAACTGGAAATGAGTGTTGCATTAGTCTTTCTTTTCTTGACCTCCCATTCATTTTTTGGTTTGTTAAATTTCATCACTGAAATGAGGTTTTGTTTTGTTTTTTTCCTCTTGTCTTATTGAATCCATGTTCTTATTAATTTCCTCTGTAGCTCAAAGCAATTGCAGGGAACCTTTCCTACATCCCTTGGTGTTTTCTTGTCTGGATTTCTTTTCTTGCAGTCTTTCATCTGTTTTACACCTGCTATACTCATTCAAATCTTCCCTTCATTTTATTCACCTGCAGAATGCTTACTTAGTTACCATGTTGCTTCTTTTCATCTTGCTTAGGCTCTAGGGATAGCTCTACCCAGTTCTTCCTTTTGCTTTGATAGAAGATGAATTCTCAGGGCTGCCTGGGTGGCCCAAACAGTTAAGCTTCTCTCTGACTCGTGATTTCCACTCAGGTCATGATCTCAAAGTTAGAGAGATAGAACCCTGTGTTGAGATCCAGCCCTGTGTCAGGCTCTGCCCTGACAGCATGGAGCCTGCTTAGGGGTCTCTCTCACCCTCTCTCTCTCTGCCCTTCCCCTGCTTGTGCTCTAAATAAACAAACAAACATTTTAAAAAGAAACTGTTTTTTAAACACATGAGACTTAGTGAAGTGGTACTGAAATATATTAGAGATAAATGTAAGTGAATATAGTGAAATGGGTGAAAATGTGTTTTGTTATAGGTCTTATTTAGAAAGATGAGGAATAGTGAAGTGAGCAGACATTTCTGAGGCAGAAAGAATGAAAAGGAAAGTTGAAACAGACATTCATTTTAATATGAATGAATGGTGAAAACTATATAAATGAAGCTCAATAAAATAAATGCAATCAATACATAGTATTATAAGCCTAGCTTTAGTAGTCACACTTATAGCAGTGACTCAATATATAGAAGTCTCATTACTGTTAAGGTCTCCAGAGATTGGCTTACACCCATGTTAAGCATGTCATAAACCTGAACGTAATCATTTTCAGGGATAAAAAGAATGTAAAATAAATTAATTTACAGAAGAAAAAAAAAAAAAGAAGGTGGATTCTCAGTGACAACTTCTGAACCTTATCTGGGACCTTCTTCCCTTCCAGCAACATTTTCGGGCCTGGGGATTGGGATCCACCCATTTTCTTATAGCCTGAGGGCAGGAACTTGGTGAGAACTTGGGAAATTTCCTGCAGTCTTTGGTATGGAACCAGACCTATCATTTCTTCTAAGATTGTTAACATCCAGATTGAGGTACCCCTTCTTCTCACAGGGGTGGTACCCTTAGGTTTCAACTCAATCCCCTGATTTAGCATCAAATCCTGGCAGATGATGACACCCAGGGGCTTTTCCTGGCTCCACGGTGATACTGAGATCATAGGTGGGAACCTCTACCCTTGGAAGAGATTTCCTCGACTTTTCTCTAAGCTCCCTGCCCCGACTTTATCAGCTTCTATCTAAATCAGGGGCTTCTGGGGAGAATTCTCTAAGTTTTCTGAGTCCCCTATATCACTTCTTCCTCCCTTTGTTTCACTTCTCGGGGAAAGGGGGATTTAGGGGCTGCACAAAGTCACACCAAAGCCTTCTGTTTTTCTTCTTGTCACTTGTCAGTTTATAGCAGGAAAATAGCCTCTTTCATTGTTTAGTTGTTGGTAGTAATTATTTTAACTAGTTTATTTCACCGAGTGACAGGGGATGGTGATTCTGGAAGCCAAAAGGTATTGTTGTTTTATAACTGCAAGGAGTCTGGCCATTTCACCCGACCATCCTCAGGGACAGGGTGGGAATGGGAAACAAGATGCAAGGGGATGACCCCAGCACACCCCAGTCTCATGGTGGTGGCAGGCTCTACTCAGGGAGCCTGGTATTTTTTTGTGTGAAGTCTGTCTGGCTACCACACTTCCCATCTACTCTTTCTGCTGCCCTCTGTTCTCTCAGCAAGGAGTGGTGTCACCCTTAACACAAAGAGCTTTTGTTCAGCTTAACTTTAGTGTGTTTTTCTTAATGTTTATTTTTATTTTTGAGAGACAGAGAGTGACAGAGCATGAGCTGGGGAGACGCAGAAAGAGGGAGACACAGAATGCAAAGCAGGCTAAAGGCTCTAATGTCAGCACAGTGCCATGAACCATGAGATCATGACCTGAGCTGAAGTGGGACGCTTAACCAACTGAGCCACCCAGGTGCCCCAAGGATGTCAATGAAAGTGAGGGAATCCCAGGAAGCTACTCAACTCCGCAGCCAGGCTCAGGAAGCAAGCAGCTCAGCCGAGTGAATGAGTGGAGAAGAGGGGCAGACAGCCTGAGCCCCTGGCGGCTGCCAGAAAGTCACACTGTGGCAGGAGACAGGTAGGAAATCCGGGGCTGGGCAGTGGCCTTGGGATGCATTGGTATGAAGAGGGAGGCGAGCAATGCCTGGGTGGCTCAGGCGGTTATGCATTCGACTCTTGGTTTGGGCTCAGGTTATGATCTCATGGTTTGTGAGCTCAATCCCCACATCAGGCTCTGAGATGACAATGCAGAGCCTGCTTGGGATTCTCTCTCTCCCTCTCTCTCTCCTCCTTTCCTGCTCACACACACATACCCTCTCTCTCAATATAAACAAACAGACAAACAAGCTTTAAAAAAAAAAAAAAGGGAGGTGAGGCAGGTGGGAAATCTGCAAATCCAACACCTCCCACACCACCCAAGCCCCACGGCTCCTAGTGGGAGAAAAACAGCATCCCTGAGGAGAAATGAAAACAAGATAGCTGAACATCCGAGCTTGGAATTAATGAGCAAATCCCTTCAAACCTTTGACACCACGGGCTTTAGCCTCAGAAGGCAGAAACCTCTGAAGCAGCACTGATCACCCACGTGCTCTTCATCTTTGGGTTTCATCTCTGGGATAAACTGCCACCTGCGTAGTGCCCTGGCATTTCCACACACAAAATAATTGGCTGCAGACAGTCGTTGGATGCCTTTGTGTAAAGGAAACTGTGAAAACAAATTCTATTCCATCAACTCCAATATTTTTTGATATTTTGAATCTGAGACCATGAATTCTGTTACTTGACTTCTCTGTGACAGGAAATCATTCTTTACAATACAAACCAAAATAAGGGAAGTGGAAACAGTTCTTTATATTTAGTAGTTAAACTGCCATTTGCTTCAGAGATTTCTGGGTATTTTATGTTCCTCTCTATATCATTTCTGCAAGGGGCATAGAATTCTTTAGGCTTCTTTGATGAAGAAACTGAGGCACCAAAAATCCCAGCGTCTAAGGTTAGCAGAGCTGTGAAAGCTCAGTAACATAGCTAAGCTTTATTGATATCACTAATATTGATTATTAATATTAGTATAACTCGACTACATGGAAGCGCTGGGTTTACTCATTTAGTCCCCGTAACAACCACATTATTACTACTATCTCTATTTTACAGAAGAGAACATGACTTGAATAGGTAGAATAACTTGCACAAAACCACACAGCTGGTACACAGCGGAGTTAGGATGAGACGCGGGTCATCTGACCTCATAAGGTGCCTGTATTCATTATCTATTGTTATATAAAGAACTACCCCCAAATTTAGTAGTTTGGCAGGGGGTGGGGGAAGGTCTTCTGGAATGGTGGAGCAAAACTTAGTGCCTTTTTTTTAATGTTTATTTATTTTTGAGAGAGAGAGAGCACATGTGAGCAGGGACGGGCAGAGAGAGAGAAGGGGACAGAGTATATGAAGTGGGCTCAGTGCTGACAGCAGAAAACCCAATGCAGGGCTTGAAGTCACAATCCATGGATCATGACCTGAGTCAAAGTTGAACACTTAACCGAGTGAGACACCCAGGTGCCCCAAAACTTAGTGGCTTAAAACATCATGTGTTATGGGGAGGGAGCCAAGATGGCGGAACAGCATGGAAGTTTTTTGCGTGTCTCGCATCCATGAAATACAGCCAGACCAACACTAAACCATCCTGCACACCTAGAAAATTGATCTGAGGATTAACACAATAATCTGCACAACCTGAACCACAGAACTCAGCAGGCACGCAGTGCGGAGAGATGAACTTGGGGAGAGAGAAGCTGCAGAGGGCAGGGAGCTGCTTTTGCTGGTAGAGAGAGGACAGAGATGGGGCAGGGAAGAATACAGGAAAAGCACCCCTCCCCAAAAGCAGCTGGAGAGAAAGTGGAAAATTGGAAACAGCCGCAGGGACTAAACTACAAAGGGAGAAAGGAGAAGGTTTAAATTCTATTAAGACTGTAAACAAGGGGAGCGCAGAGTCTGAGCTCAATACCTGGCGATGCTCTGGTGGGAAGGGCGAATCCCCAGGAGCAGAGTGGGGTGCAGGAGGTTCTCAAGCCACATGGCGAAAAGCAGCTCCACTGCTGGAAGGACATTTGGTAGAGACTGTTGAAGCCACCTGGTCCCAGCAGACCCCAGAGAAGGGCCACATTCGCTGGTGCTGGAACAAGGTCATTAAGGGTGAAACCTGGTGTCAAATGTGTGTTGTGATTTTCCATACTCCCTGAAAATGCTGCTGCTACACTATCTTGCAAATTTTTTCTGGGATGGGCTGGCACCTGGCCACAGTCTTTGGGCATCGGCAGCAGCATGGTCCTGCAAACATTCCTGGGTGCAGCCAGCATTCAGCCATTGCTCGGTGAGACCCTCCTGCAGAGGGGCAGAATGGGTCAAAGCTGCAGTCATCAGAAGTAAGGGGCCAGGGAAAACAGCCGCATCTGAGACAAAACTCAGGAGAGAGGTACTACCTGGGGCTTGGTCATGGAGAGTGTAAAAGCAGGGAGTGGATGAAAGCTAAAGATGAAGGACAGGACAGGTGCATGATTGCTGATGGGGGAAAAGAGAGTTCCAATACCAGAGACTGGGTAGCTGGGTGATGCCATTTTCACAGCTCCTGTGCAGGCACATCCGCACCTAGGAGCGCCACAACAATCCACCCCAGTATGCTAGCAGCACCATCTAGTGGAGAATGGAGCCATTACACTAAGCCCCGCCCAACTGAGCTAACCTCGCTCTTCAAGAACACAATTCTCACCACCTGCTAAGTTTATGGACTACAAAGCTTCATAGTCTGACTTCTAGGGTAAAAAATGAAGTAATTTCAGTCGTATTTCAATCTGTTAGCAGGTCCATCTACTCGATTTTCTTTCTTTTTTTTCCCTCTTTTTCACTTCTTTTCTTTTTCTTGAATACAGAAAGAGAAAAATTCATTTATATTATCAATTTTTATTAAAAATATTTTTCTTTAAATTTTTTACTGCATTTTTTACTTTTGTGTAAATTTTTTCAAATTCTATTTTACTTCCATCATTTCATTTTAGTATACTTCAGTGTATTAATTTTTTCAAATTTTGAAATGATTTCCTTTTTTTTTTCTTTTTTCCCCCCTTTCTTCTCTAATATATCAAGCCACTTTCAACACCCAGACCAAAACACACCTAGGATCTAGCATCATTGATTCGATTTTGTGTGTGTTTTTATTTTTTAATTTAAATACTTTTTAATTTTAATTTTGTCCACATCATTAATTCCTTTTCTCCCTTCAAAATGATGAAATGAAGGAATTCACCCACAAGAAAGAGCACGAAGAAATGACAGCCAGGGATTTAACCAAAACAGATACAAGCAAGATGTCTGAACCAGAATTTAGAATCATGATAGTAAGAATACTAGCTGGAGTCAAAAATAGATTAGAATCTCTTTCTGTGGAGATAAAAGAAGTCAAAACTAGTCAGGATGAAATAAAAGATGCTATAACTGAGCTACAGTCACGGATGGATGTCATGGCGGCAGGGATGGAGGAGGCAGAACAGAGAATCAGTGATACAGAGGACAAACTTATGGAGAATAATGAAGCAGAAAAAAAGAGGAAGATTAAGGCAAAAGAGCACGACTTAAGAATTAGAGATCAGTGACTCATTAAAAAGGAACAACATCAGAATCATATGGGACTCAGAAGTGGAAGAGAGAGAAATGGGGGTAGAAGGGTTATGTGAGCAAATCATAGTGTAAAACTTTCCTAACCTGGGGAAAGACACAAACATCAAAATCCAGGAAGCACAGAGGACTCCCATTAGATTCAACAAAAACCAATCATCAACAAGGCATATCAAAGTCAAATTCACAAAATACTCAGCCAAGGAGAGAATCACGAAAGCAGCAAGGGAAAAAAAGTCTTTAACCCACAAGAGAAGACAGATCAGGTTTGCAGCAGACCTATCCACAGAAACTTGGCAGGACAGAAAGGAGTGGCAGGATATATTCAATGTGCTGAATCAGAAAAGCATGCAGCCAATAATTCTTTATCCAGCAAGACTGTCATTCAAAATAGAAGGAGAGATAAAAAGTTTCCCAGACAAACAAAAATTAAAGGAGTTTGTGAACACTAAACCAGCCCTGCAAAAAATTTTAAGGGAAACTCTCTCAGGGGAGAAAAGATGAATGAATGAATGAATAAATGAATACCAAAAGCAACAAAGCTTAGAAAGGACCAGAGAACACCACCAGAAACTCCAACTCTACAAGTACCATAATGGCAATAAATTCATATCTTTCAGTACTCACTGTAAACGTCAATGGACTCAATGCTCCAATCAAAAGACATAGGGTAACAGAATGGATAAGAAAACAAGATCCATCCATATGCTGTTTACAAGAGACCCACTTTAGACCTAAAGACACCTTCAGATTGAAAGTAAGGGGATAGAGATAATCCGGGAAGATGGTGGCATAGGAGGACGCTGGGCTCACCTCATCGTGCTGTTCACTTAGATTCCACCCATATCTGCCTAAATAACCCAGAAAAACACCAGAAGACTAGCAGAATGGACTCTCCAGAGCCAAGTGTAGACAAGAGGCCCATGGAAGAGGGTAGGAAGGGGGAAGAGGCAGTGCATGCTACACGGAATGGTGGGAGGGAGCCGGAGAGGTGGAGGGGGAGCCTGCCCATCAAGGCGGAATACCTGAGTCTGGCTTGCAAAAGCAGAGGGGCCAGACTGCATGAGTTCTGACAGCCAGTGGAACTTAACATCTGGAATGTTATAAGTCAACAGCTCTGCTCGGAGAGCAGGAGAGCGTGAGGACACCGGGAGGGAGAGGTGTTGAGCTCCAGAAGACAGAACTCAGCTCAGTGGGGAACAAAGGCACTGGCCAGCGCCATCTCCCTCTCCCATCCCCCAGCCAAAATCCCAAAAGGAACCAGTTTCCAGCACCGAACTTGCTTCCACCGCACAAACACCCAATGCTGTGCTTCTCTGGATCCATCCCTATGACGGATCTGCCTGCCTCCCTCCCTCCCTCTGCTGCAGGGTCCCTCCCGCAGGGGACCACTGATGGCAAAGCCAGCTAAGCCTGCCCCTCCTGCCCCTGTGCACCTTGCAGATCCACCCTGGCTAATACGCCGGATCCCATCGAAGCAGCACCACAAGCCTGGCAGTGTGCAATTAGCCCAGACAGGGGCCACAACACTCCACAGTGAGTCCTGCCCCTGGGAGAGGGGAAGATAGGGTACACACCAGTCTGACTGTGGCCCTAGCAGTGGGCTGGGGACAGACATCTGGTCAGACTGTGGCCACGCCCACCAACACAAGTTACTCCAGACAGCACAGGGGAAGAGCCCTCCAGTTCCACGCCACCCCAGGGACTATTCAAAATGACAAAACAGAAGAACTCTCCTCAAAAGAAACTCTAGGAAGTAGCAACAGCTTACAAACTGATCAAAAACGATTTAAGCAATATAACGCAACAAGCATTTAGAATAATAGTCATAAAATTAATCACTGGGCTTGAAAAAAGTATAGAGGACAGCAGAGAATCTCTTGCTACAGAGATCAAGGGACTAAGAAACAGTTAGAGGAGCTAAAAAATTGCTATAAATGAGGTGCAAAATAAAATGGAGGCAACCACAGCTTGGATTGAAGGGGCAGAAGAAAGATAGGTGAATTAGAAGATAAAATTATGGAAAAATAGGAAGCTGAGAAAAAGAGAGAAAAAAAATCCAGGAGTATGAGGGGAGAATTAGAGACCTAAGTGATGTAATCAAATGGAACAATATCCGTATCATAGGAATTCCAGAAGAAGAAGAAGAGAGACAAAGGGGCTGAAGGTGTACTTGAACAAATCATAACTGAGAACTTCCCTGACCTGGGGAAGGAAAAAGGCATCGAAAGCCAAGAAGCACAAGAACTCCCTTCAGACGTAACTTGAATCGATCTTCTGCATGACATATCCTTGTGAAACTGGCAAAATACAAGGATAAAGAGAAAATTCTGAAAGCAGCTAGAGATAAACACGCTGTAACATATAAAAGGAGACCGATAAGACTAGTGGCAGACCTATCTTCTGAAACTTGGCAGGCCAGAAAGGAATGGCAGGAAATCTTCCATGTGATGAACAGAAAAAATATGCAGTCGAGAATCCTTTATCCAGCAAGTCTGTCATTCAGAATAGAAGGAGACATAAAGGTCTTCCCTAACAAACAGAAACTGAAGGAATTCATCACCACTAAACCAGCCCTACAAGAGATCCTAAGGGGGATTCTGTGAGTGAAATGTTGCACAAAGTACCAGAGACATCACTACAAGCATGAAACCTACAGACATCACAATGACTCTAAACCCATATCTTTCTATAGTAACACTGAATGTAAATGGACTAAATGCTCTAACCAAAAGACATAGGGTATCAGAATGGAAAAAAAAAAACAAGACCCATCTCTTTGCTGTCTATAAGAGACTCATTTTAGACCTGAGGACACCTTCAGATTCAAAGTGAGGGGATGGAGAACTATCTATCACGCTACTGGAAGTCAAAAGGAAGCTGGAGTAGCCATACTTATATCAGACAAACTAGACTTTAAATTAAAGGTTGTAACAAGAGATGAAGAAGGGCATTATATAATCATTACAGGGTCTACCCATCAGGAAGAGCTAACAATTATAAATGTCTACGCACCGAATATGGGAGCCCCCAAATATATAAAACAATCATAAACATAAGCAACCTTATTGATAAGAATATGGTCATTGCAGGGGACTTTAATACCCCACTTACAACAATGGATAGATCATCTAGACACACGGTCAATTAAGAAACAAGGGCCCTTGGGGCGCCTGGGTGGCGCAGTAGGTTAAGAGTCCGACTTCAGCCAGGTCACGATCTCGCGGTCCGTGAGTTCGAGCCCCGCGTCAGGCTCTGGGCTGATGGCTCAGAGCCTGGAGCCTGTTTCCGATTCTGTGTCTCCCTCTCTCTGCCCCTCCCCCGTTCATGCTCTGTCTCTCTCTATCCCAAAAATAAATAAACGTTGAAAAAAAAAATTTTTTTAAAGAAACAAGGGCCCTGAATGAGACATTGGATCAGATGGACTTGACAGATATATTTAGAACTCTGCATCCCAAAGCAAGGGAATATACTTTCTTCTCGAGTGCACATGGAACATTCTCCAAGATAGATCACATACTGGGACACAAAACAGCCCTTCATAAGTATACAAGAAATGAAATCATACCATGCATACTTTCAAACCACAATGCTATGAAGCTTGAAATCAACTACAGGAAAAAGTCTGGAAAACCTCCAAAAGCATGGAGGTTAAAGAACACCCTACTAAAGAATGGATGGGTCAACCAGGCAATTAGAGAAGAAATTTTAAAATCTATGGAAACAAATGAAAATGAAAATACAACAATCCAAACACTTTGGGATGCAGTGAAGGCAGTCCTGAGAGGAAAATACATTGCAATCCAGGCCTATCTCAAGAAACAAGAAAAATCCCAAACACATATCTAATGGCGCACCTAAAGGAAGTAGAAGCAGAACAGCAAAGACACCCCAAACCCAGCAGAAGGAGAGAAATAATAAAGATCAGAGCAGAAATGCACAATATAGAATCTAAAAAAAACTGTAGAGCAGATCAATGAAACCAAGAGTTGTTTTTTTTTGAAAAAATAAACAAAATTGATAAACCTCTAGCCAGGTTTCTCAAAAAGAAAAGGGAGATGACCCAAATGGATAAAATCATGAATGAAAATGGAATTATTATAACCAATCCCTCAGAAATACAAGCAATTATCAGGGAATACTATGAAACATTATATGCCAACAAACCAGACAACCTGGAAGAAATGGACAAATTCCTAAGCACCCACACACTTCCAAAATCAAACAGGAAGAAATAGAAAACTTGAACAGACCCATAACTGGTGAAGAAATTGAATCAGTTATCAAAAATCTCCCAACAAATAAGAGTCCAGGACCAGATGGCTTCCCAGGGGAATTCTACCAGATATTTAAAGCAGAGATAATACCTATCCTTCTCAAGCTGTTCCAAAAAATAGGAAGGGAAGGAAAACTTCCAGACTCATTCCAAGAAGCCAGCTTTACGTTGACTCCTAAACCAGACAGAGACCCAGCAAAAAGAGAACTACAGGCCAATATCCCTGATGAATTTGGATGCAAAAATTCTCAATAAGATACTATCAAATCGAATTCAACAGCATATAAAAAGAATTATTCACCATGATCAAGTGGGATTCATTCCTGGGCTGCAGGGCTGGTTCAACATTCGCAAATCAATCAATGTGATACATCACATTAATAAAAGAAAAGAAAAGAACCATATGATCCTGTCAATAGATGCAGAAAAACCATTTGACAGAATTCAGCATCCTCTCTTAATAAAAACCCTCAAGAAAGTCGGGATAGAAGGAATGTACTCAAACACCATAAAAGCCATTTATGAAAAGCCCACAACTAATATCATCCTCAATGGGTAAAAACTGAGAGCTTTCCCCCTGAGGTCAGGAACACAACAGGGATGTCCACTCTCACTGCTGCTGTTTAACATAGTGTTGGAAGTGCTAGCATCAGCAATCAGACAACAAAAGGAAATCAAACGCATCAAAATTGGCAAAGATGAAGTCAAGCTTTCACTTTTTAAAGATGACATGTATTATACGTGGAAAACCCAACAGACTCCACCAAAAGTCTGCTAGTACTGATACATGAATTCAGCAAGTCGCAGGATACAAAAGCAATGTACAAAAATCAGTTGCATTCTTATACACTAATAATGAAGCAACAGAAAGACAAATAAAGAAACTGATCCCATTCACAATTGCACCAAGAAGCATAAAATACCTAGGAATTAACCTAACCAAAAACGTAAAAGATCTGTATGCTGAAAACTATAGAAAGCTTAGGAAGGAAATTGAAGAAGATATAAAGAAATGGAAAAACATTCCGTGCTCATGGGTTGGAAGAATAAATATTGTTAAAATGTCAATACTACCCAAAGCTATCTATACATTCAATGCAATCCCAATCAAAATTGCACCAGCATTCTTCTCGACGCTAGAACGAGCAGTCCTAAAATTTGTATGGAACCACAAAAGGCCCCGAATAGCTTAAGTAATCTTGAAGAAGACCAGAGCGGGAGGCATCACAATCCCAGACTTTAGCCTCTACTACAAAGCTGTAATCATCAAGACAGCATGGTATTGGCACAAAAACAGACACAAAGACCAATGGAAGAGAATAGAAACACCAGAATTAGACCCACAAAAGTATGCTCAACTAATCTTTGACAAACTAGGAAAGAATATCCAATGGAAAAAAGACAGTCTCTTTAACAAATGGTGCTGGGAGAACTGAACAGCAACATGCAGAAGAATGAAACTGGACCCCTTTCTTACACCATCCACAAAACAAACTCAAAATGGATAAAGGACCTGAATGTGAGACAGGAAACCATCAAAACCCTAGAGGAGAAAGCAGGAAAAAACCTCTCTGACCTCAGCCGCAGCAATTTCTTACTTGACACATCCCCAAAGGCAAGGGAATTAAAAGCAAAAATGAACTCTTGGGACCTCATGAAGGTAAAAAGCTTCTGCACTGCCAAGGAAACAATCAACAAAACTAAAAGGCAACCCATGGAATGGGAAAAGATATTTGCAAATGAGATAGCAGACAAAGGGCTAGTATCCAAACTCTATAAAGGGCTCACGAAACTCCACACCCGAAAAACAAATAATCCGGTGAAGAAATGGGCAGAAAACATGAATAGAAGACATCTTCTATTCATCTAAGGAAGACATCTCTAAAGAAGACATCCAGATGGCCAACAGGCACATGAAAAGATGCTCAACGTCGCTCCTCATCAGGGAAATACAAATCAAAACCACACTCAGATACCACCTCACACCAGTCAGAGTGGCTAAAATGAACAAATCAGGAGACTATCGACACTGGTGAGGATGCAGAGAAACAGGAACCCTCTTGCACTGTTGGTGGGAATGCAAACTGGTGCAGCCGCTCTGGAAAACAGTGTGGAGGTTCCTCAAAAAACTACAAATAGATCTACCCTATGACCCAGCAATAGCACTGCCAGGAATTTACCCAAGGGATACAGGAGTGCTGATGCATAGGGGCACTTGTATCCCAATGTTTATAGCAGCACTTTCAACAATAGCCAAATTATGGAAAGACCCTAAATGTCCATTAACTGATGAATGGATAAAGAAACTGTGCTTTATATACACAATGGAATACTACGTGGCAATGAGGAAGAATGAAATATGGCCCTTTGTAGCAACGTGGATGGAAATGGACAGTGTTATAAGTGAAATAAGTCATACAGAGAAAGACAGATACCATATGTTTTCACTCTTAGGTGGATCCTGAGAAACTTAACAGAAGACCACGGGGGAGAGGAAGGGGAAAAAAAAGAAGGTTAGAGAGAGAGGGAGCCAAAACATATGAGACTCTTAAAACCTGAGAACAAACTGAGGGTTGATGCAGGGTGGGAGGGAGGTGAGGGTGAGTGATGGGTATTGAGGAGGGCACCTGTTGGGATGAGCACTGGGTGTTGTATGGAAACCAATTTGACAATAAATTTCATATTAAAAAAAAAAGTAAGGGGATAGAGAACCATCTATCATGCTAATGGCCAACAAAAGAAAGCCAGAGTAGCCATACTTATATCAAACAATCTAGACTTTAAAATAAAGACTGTATCAAGAGATGCAGAAGGGCATTATATCATAATCAAGGGGTCTATCCACCAAGAAGACCTAACAATTGTAAACATTTATGAGCCAAATGTGGAAGCACCCAAATATATAAGTCAATTAATCACAAAGAAACTCATCGATAGTAATACCATAATAGTAGGAGACTTCAACACCCCACTCACAGCAATGGACAGATCATGTAATCAAAAAATCAACAAGGAAACAATGGCTCTGAATGACACACTGGACCAGAGGGACTTAACAGTATATTCAGAACATTTCATCCTAAAGCAGCAGAATATACATTCTTCTCCAGTGCACATGGAATGTTCTCCAGAATAGACCACATACTAGGACACAAATCAGCCCTCAGCAAGTACAAAAGATGGAGATCATACCATGCATATTTTTAGACCACAACACTGTGAAACTCAAAATCAACCACAAGAAAAAAATTGGAAAGGTAACAAATACTTGGATACTGAAGAACACCCTACTAAAGAATGAATGGGCCAACCAAGAAGTTAAAGAATAAATTAAAAAGTATACAGAAGCCAATGAAAATGATAACACCACAACCCAAAACCCCTGGGACGCAGCATAGGCAGTCATAAGAAGAAAGTATATAGCAACCCAGGCCTTCCTAAAGAAGGAAGAAAGATCTCAGATACACAACCTAACCTTATGCCTTAAAGAGCTGGAAAAAGAACATCAAATAAAACCCAAAACCAGCAGAATACAGTAAATAATAAAGATTAGAGCAAAAATCAATGCAATCGAAACAAACAAACAAAAAAAAAAAAAACAGTAGAACAGTAGAACAGATCAATGAAACCAGAAGCTGGCTCTTTGAAAGAATTAACAAAATTGATAAATCACTAGCCAGTGTGATCAAAAAGAAAATTGAAAGGACCCAAATAAATAAAATCAAAAATGAAAGAGGAGAGATCACAACCAACAAAGCAGAAATAAAAACAATGATAAGAGAATATTATGAGCGATTATATGCCAATAAACTGGGCAATCTGGAAGAAATGGACATATCCCTAGAAAAATATACACTACCAAAACTGAAACATGAAGAAATAGAAAGTTTGAACAGCCCCATAGCCAGTAAGGAAATCGAATTAATAATCAAAAAGCTCCCCAAAAACAAGAGTCCAGGGCCAGACAGCTTTCCAGGGGAATTCTAACAAACATTTAAGAAAGAGTTAACACCTATTCTCTTGAAGCTGTTCCAAAAAATAGAAATGGAAAGAAAACTTCCAAACTCATTCTATGAAACCAGCATTACCTTGATTCCAAAACCAGACAGAGACCCCACTAAAAAGGAGAACTACAGACTAATTTCCCTGGTGAATATGGATGCAAAAATCCTCAACAAGATATTAGCCAACCAGATCCAACAATACATTAAAAAAATTATTCACCACGACCAAGTGGATTTATACCTGGGATGCAGGGCTGGTTCAATATCCACAAAACAATTAACGTGATTTATCATATCAATAAAAGAAAGGAACAAGAACCATATGATCTTCTCAATAGATGCAGAGAAAGCATTTGACAAAATACAGCATCCTTTCTTGATAAAAACCCTCAAGAAAGTAGGGATAGAAGGATCATACCTCAAGATAATAAAAGCCATATATGAATGACCCAACGCTAATATCATCCTCAATGGGGAAAAACTGAGCTTTTCCCCTAAGGTCAGGAACAAGACAGGGATGTCCACTCTCGCCACTGTTATTCAACATAGTATTGGAAGTCTTAGCCTCTGCAATCAGACAGCACAAAGAAATAAAAGGCATCCAAATCGGCCAGGAGGAGGTCAAACTTTCACTCTTTGCAAATGACATGATACTCTACGTGGGAAACCCTAAAGATTCCACCAAAAAACTGCTAGAAATGATTCATGAATTCAGCAAAGTCGCAGGATATAAAATCAACACACAGAAATCTGTTGCATTCTTATACACCAACAATGAAGCAACAGAAAGAGAAATCAAGGAATAGATCCCATTTACTTGCCTCAAAAACCATAAAATACCTAGGAATAAATCTAACCAAAGAGCTAAAAAATCTATACACTGAAAACTATAGAAAGCTTATGAAAGAAATTGAAGAAGACAAAAAAAATGGAAAAAGAGTCCATGCTCCTGGATAGGAAGAACCAATATTGTTAAAATGTCAATACTACCCAAAGCAATCTACATATTCAATGCAACCCCTATCAAAATAATAACACCAGCATTCTTCACAGAGCTAGAACAAATAATCCTAAAATTTGTATGGAACTAGAAAAGACCCCGAGTAGCCAAAGCAATCTTGAGAAAGAAAACCAAAGAAGGAGGGATCACAATCCCAGACTTCAAGCTACACTACAAAGCTGTAATTATCAAGACAGTATGGTACTGGCACAAGAACACTCAGATCAATGGAACAGAATAGAGAACCCAGAAATGGACCCACAAACGTATGGCCAACTAATCTTTGACAAAGCGGGAAAGAATATCCAATGGAATAAAGACAGTCTCTTCAGCAAGTGGTGCTGGGAAAGCTGGACAGCAACATGCAGAAGAATGAACCTGGACCACTTTCTTACGCCATACACAAAAATAAACTCAAAATGGATGAAAGACCTCAATGTAAGACAGGAAGCCATCAAAATCCTCAAGGAGAAAGCAGGCAAAAACCTCTTTGATCTTGGCCGCAGCAACTTCTTACTCAACACATCTCTGGAGGCAAGGGAAACAAAAGCAAAAATGAACTATTGGGACCTCATCAAAATGAAAAGCTTCTACACAGCAAAGGAAATAATCAGCAAAACTAAAAGGCAACTGACAGAATGGGAGAAGATATTTGCAAACGACATATCAGATAAAGGGTTAGTATCCAACATCTATAAAGAACTTATCAAACTCAACACCCAAAGAACAAATAATCCAGTAAAGAAATGGGCAAAAGACATGAATAGACACTTCTCCAAAGAAGACATCCAGATGGCCAATTGACACATTAAAAAATGCTCAACTTCACTCATCATCAGGGAAATACAAATCAAAAACGCAATGGGATACCACCTCACCCCTGTCAGAATGGCTAACGTTAACAACTCAGGCAACCACAGATGTTGGCGAGGATGCAGAGAAAGAGGATCTCTTTTGCATTGTTGGTGGGAATGCAAGCTGGTGCAGCCACTCTGGAAAACAGTACGGAGGTTCCTCAAAAAACTAAAAATAGAACTACTCTACGACCCAGCAATTGCACTACTAGGTATTTATCCAAGGGATACAGGTGTGCTGTTTTGAAGGGACATATGCCCCCCCATGTTTATAGCAGCACTATCAACAATAGCCAACGTATGCAAAGAGCTCAAATGTCCACCAATGGATGAATGGATAAAGAAAATGTGGTGTATATATATACACACACACACACACACACACACACACACACACACACACACACACATATATATATATATATATATATATACACAATGGAGTATTACTTGGCAATCAAAAAGAATGAAATCTTGCCTTTTGCAACTATATGGATGGAACTGGAGGGTATTATACTAAGTGAAATTAGTCAGAGAAAGACAAAAATCATATGACTTCACTCAAAAGAGGACTTTAAGAGACAAAACAGATGAACATAAGGGAAGGGAAATAAAAATAATATAAAACAGGGAGGGGGACAAAGCTTAAGGGACTCATAAATATGGAGAACCAACAGAGGGTTACTGGAGTGGGTGTGGGAGGGGGGATGGGCTAAATGGGTAAGGGGCACTAGGGAATCTACTCCTGAAATCATTGTTGCACTATACACTAACTAATTTGGATGTAAATTAAAAAAAAAAATAATAGAATTTTTAAAAAATCATGTGTTACCGCACAGTTACTGTGGGTCAGGAATCCTGGCACAACTTAGCTGGTACCTCTGCCTCTGGGTGTCTCATAAGGTGACATTCAGGAAGTCAGCCAGGGCCACAGTTAACTCAAGGCTCAACCAGCCAAGGATCCACTTCCAAACTCACTATCATGATTACTGGCAGGATTTAGTTCCTTGCTGACACTTGGCCAGCTGCCACCCTCCTTTCCTCACCACATGGACTTCTCCTTAGGGCACAATATGGTAGCCTGCTTTATCAGAATAAGTACACAAGAAGAAACAGAAAAAAAGAGTTTGAGCAAGGTACAAGTCCCAGTCTTTCGTAACCTAATTTTGGCATAGTCTATTCATTAGAATCAAGAGTCACTACGTCCAGCCCACAGGCAAGGGGAGGAAATTACACAGAGTGTGAATGCTGGGAAGTAGTGATCACTGGGAACCATTTCAGAAGCTGCCTACCACAATGCCCTTCTCGGGTAACTGCCCCCTGCCTCACCACTCACTTGGGCAGGCTAAATGGTAACACGTGACCTGTGACACCCTCCCCCCCAGCCACAGCTGACTGGAGATGGGCACCTGACCCAAACCTGACCAACGAGATTCCTTCCCCCAAGAATTCCACATTGCAACCCAGAGACACTGATTTTCTGCTAGAGGCTTGAAATGAAATGATATTAGGAACTATGGGTCAACTATCTTGTGCTGTGCTCAAAGATAGGTAGACAGAGCCAGATACGAAAAGAGAAAGGCACTATACTTCCTTCCCTGGATTTGGAGAAGTATAATAAAAACCATAGGTTTCTGTCACTTACACCCAAGGGTGATGACAGTCATAATATTTAACAACCAATAAGACCCAAACATAGACCAATCCAGAGGGAACTCCCCATAAACATCTGGTGCAGCCCCATTTCTGGACACTGGGCATCCATCAGCTGTTTGCCACGTGGAAGCACACCCCCCTCTCACCTTGACCACCCTGCCACCCTCAGGGAGTGAAGCTGAGGGAAGGTCTGACCCAAGAACCTCAGGATCTCTTGAGTGGGAGTCCAGAGGCAGCCCAGCACAGAAACCTCCTTGTGATCACAGATTTCCTCTATAGCCCACTGGGGAGCCAGTATCTCTGCCAGACAGTTCACAGATGAATTTCTGTAATGTCAAGTGCATTCACTGTGATCCCTGGAAGAAAATACAGAGACGACACGCCTCCATCTGATCTGTGTGAGAAGGGGCTGGAAAGATCCATCACTGAGTAATGGGATTTGGGAAATTTGCCATTCCCTTTGAAACAGTACCATGGAGCTCCTTGATGCCCTTGAGGGATTGTGAATCCCTTGACTGCATACAGAGTATTGTGGGTCTTTCTACATATATAGCTAATATCGGATACCCCAATGACATGACCAAGACAAAACAAAACAAAAAAGGCTAAGAGCCAGTATTTAGGGAAACAGTCAAGTTTATTATTTTTATAATTAGATCAACTAAGAGTCAACAACATCAGTGAATGCCCACCCACTCTAATTCTGCTCAGGACCAAGAAGTTGCCACGGCATTCCTCTCTGGTCTGGGGAGAATTTCCACCCCCAACTCCTCATCTCCCTCATAACTGTCCTTCTCCACCAGGAATTTCAACTAGTGCATCTGAAAGCAGGTGAGAAATTGATCACCGAAGGGAAGTTTTGCCCTGAACATTAAATCTACATCTGATCTCCTTTTCAGATCTCCTGTCAAGTTAAATCTTTACATGAGAGCTATGTAGTCGGATTATTTTTTCCGCCTTAGCTATGGTGGATAATTGCTGTTACTTTGCTCAACAAAATAGGAGGTAAGTTGTCACAACTTGCAACAGAGAGAGATTTATGCCCCTATCTCACAATTGAGCATGGTGTGCACATTTCCTTTCTAAGAAAATAGGGTCTGCCACAATCCACCGAAGTAGAGTTCAATATTCATAATTATAAGTCGTGACTCACAATACGTATTTTCTTTGTATCAGGAATTTTGCCCTAGAAGAGACTTTGATTAAGGTATACAGTATAGGTTCCTTTTATAATTAAAGAAAGGAGGAAAAATATATATGTAATTGCAATTCTCCTTTTATCGAAGCTTTAGAAGAATTCACTGCAAAATCCTGCCTGGATTACCAGTTGGACCTACAGCAACCATGTAGTTGTATGTAGAGATGTCCTTTGGAGGTTAAATTCATCATCAGTAAGAATGCTTAGCATTTATTCAGCACTTGCTACATGCCAGGCACCACACTAAATACGTACGTTATCCCATTTTATCCTCACAGCCTTCCCAGTAACTATTATTATCCCCATTTTACAGAAGAGGAATTGAGTCATAGAGAAATTTGACGTTTAGTAAGTAGAGCAGAGATTTGGAACCAGGTCTGTTTTATTCCAGTGTTTACTCTGAATCACCATGAACTGTCTCTGAACTTGAGAGAAATATCATACTAAAAATATCATACTGCTTTAAGTATTTGGTAACATAGTTAGCAATCTTCCAAAGAGTCCCACCCCAAATTATCCTCCTTTAATTAGCCTACCTAAAACTTGTTAGTGTATCAGTTATCTATAGCTGCATAGTAAACTCTCCTCAAAGTTAAGCAACATCAAACTATAAACTTGTTGCTGCTCATGAGTCTATATGCGTGAGTTGAGCAGTTCTGGTCCTAGCTATATGGGTGCCTGAGGTCAGCAGTGGGTCTAGCAGGCAGTCCCGCTGATCTTAGTTGGGCTCTCTCACAAGATTGGGGGTCTATGGGTTGATAACACCCACGAGGACACCTGAGCTGTAGGTGTGGTTCTCATCCTCCAGCAGGCTAGCCCGGGTTTTTCATACAGGAGTGGCAGGGTTTCAAAGCCAGCAAGAGATTGCAAAAGGGTACAAGGCTCCTGGAGGCCCAGGCTTGAAACTAACAGATGCCCCATTCTGTTGGCCAAAGCAAGACACAAGGCCAGCTTGAAGTCAGAGAGGGCAGGGTCTAGAAATTATCATGCCAAAGGATGTGGATACAGGAAGTCATTAATTAGGCCCCTGATGAATCAATCGTCCACAATGAGTAGCTATGAAAACAGTCAATCCCCTTTTTGACACCAGGAGCAATATTAGTTGAATTCAGAGTCTGTGCAGGCTCTATCACGACTGGTCTATTACAATCGGCCCTTATATGAGAAGAAGCAAAGTTTAAAGACATGAAGAAATTTGCTTACAGTCCAATGTTTCTGCACAAAGGGTGTGGCCTTAGCTTTCACTGGCTCAGTCCAACCAACTGGGCCCTGAGCCAGGGGGCCCTGGTGGCTTCTTTTCTTTCAAAAGCACAAAGATTATCTACACCCACCTGGTCCCAAGCATGTATTCAAAGGGTTTAGCCCTTTGGCTTTTCATCCTTTCAGTGGAGGCCCTCATGCAACTGACAGTTCCTCACGGCCCACAACTCTGAACGAGCCCCTTCTCAGTTTATTGCTTTGGCGGTTTGTGCTCTAATTCCAAGGTGCATGTGGTGCACTGGTGGCATGATCGCCTTCTCCAGAATAAGAAACACGATAAGCCTCGACCTGGCTTGCATGTCCTGTAAGTATACTGGAGGGAAGAACAGGAGCTAGGGACCAGGCACCTCTATAGGCCTCTGTTTCTTTGTCTGTAAACGATAAATATTTAACCTGGCCCTGTCTCTCTCAAACAATACTTGGGAGGATGCCAGGAGGCAATGGGTATGAGCTCGCTTTACAAAGATAAAAGGTGAGACATAGGGATGTAAGGCAGAGCAAAGGATGCAGAATAGAACAGGAGACAAGAGGAAAGAGGAAAGAATGGGATCCTGGAGGAGAAAGAAGGTGGTGTTCTCTACCCAGAACCTGCCCAGATGGGTGCAGTTTCAGGCTGCATAAACTCTTCCTTGGACCCCTGTGCTAAAAGCAGACAACCCCTCACTCACAAGTAATACATTGGCTGCACTGCCCCCTGCTGACCATCATATGGAAGACCACAGACACTGAGCAGTCCTGAAAACCATGAACCTGGGTTTCAGAGACCACCAGACCACACGTGTACCAGGAAACCTATGAGGACTTTCTGCTCTCCCAGCTCCAAAGCTGCCTATTAGGCCTAATACAGAATCCCCCCTCTCACCTCCACTTTTCCTTTTTCTCCGGAATCCAGAAAATGGACATCTATTCCTTTCCCTGAGGCATGAGTACAATCTACTCACTAAACCATGGCTATAACACCGGACCCAGTCTTCCCAGCTTCTCTGTCCTTTTCAAAGACAAAGCATAAGGATCATATCTCTTTCCAGAGTTTTACTACTAACCACCATGGGAAGCAGCGGGGAGAGGGATGCAAGAGAGCAAAAATTTCAACCATATTACAAAAACTGAAGTGACTTGACCAAGGTCGCAGAGTTAGTAAGCAAAAGAGCTAGACTTTGAACACAGGCAGTTTGGCTCCAACACCCACCTGCCTAACCACTGGGCGATACCACCTCTCACTACAAGTAATGAGACTGATCTTTGTGGCATATGGGCTCTGGGAGTTAGTCTGTGTTTTAATCCTCACTCCACCTCTCTGTCATTTGCTGTCTGTGTGAACTTGGCCACTAAAGTTTTTGAAGCTTCAGTTTCTCTATTCGTAAAATAGAAGAATGAAACCTAACGTAGACAATTATGACAACTATTAGATAAATTGCTGCACATAAAGCATGTAGCACAGAGTCTGGCAACACTGAGCATTTAATAAATTTTAACTACTCTTTTATTTTTATATTTTTTCAAGTGAACTGAATCCACTTGTTGTTGGAAGAAACCTGGTATTTTTACCCCTGGCTCTGCCAGTAACTCGCTGTGTGATTAAGGAGTTATCATTCATTTGGATCATAGAAGAAGCCTCTTCCCTATCCTCCGGGCTTATCCATTACCAGCTCCGATAGACTATTTCCCTTAAACAGGTAGAGTAGTCCTTTGAAAAATAATATTAAATCACTTTGCTTCCCTACTTAAAGCTTCCCCAGGTTTCCCACTGCACAAAGAGTGAAATCCAAACCATGTGCCATGACTTACAAAGCTGTGCATGATATGACGGCTGCCCATCTCTCGCCACCCCCTCCCTCACTGTGATCCAGTCACACTGGCCTTCTTTCTGCTCTTGAAGATAACGACTTATTCTCATCTTGTGGTATTTGCCAGAGAAGCAGCTGGAAATTCTTCACGTGGCACTTTGCAAGGCTGACTCCTTGTCATTTAGATACCAATTCAAATATTCATGTAGAGGCGTGCTCCCTTATTCTCATACCCAGCCCCTCTCTCAGTCACTGTCTCATCGCCTTGTTTTATCTCCCTCACAGGATTCACCACTATCTGAAACCATCATGCTCATTTATATCTTCAGTTGGTTTTCTCTGTGTCATCAGAATAGACTACACAAAAGCAAAGAATGTAGTTAGAATGTTCCTGTTTCATTTACTACTGTGGCCCTGTAGAACATGGGCTCCATGCTTGGCATCTGGTAGATCTTCAAGACACAGAGGTTGAATCAGGGGTGTCTGGGTGGCTCAGTCAGTTAGGCATCCAGCTTAAGCTCAGGTCATGATCTCATGGTTCATGAGTTCAAACCCCACGCTGGGCTCTGTGCTGACAGCTCAGAGCCTGGAGCCTGCTTCAGATTCTGTGTCTCCCTCTCTCTCTGCGCCTCCCCCACTCACGCTTTCTCTCTCTCTCAAAAATAAACACTGGGGCGCCTAGGTGGCTAAGTCAGTTAAAGGGTCCAACTTCAGCCCAGGTCACTCGCTGGTTTCCCACTCACGGTTCGTGAGATCCGCATTGGGCCCTGTGCTGGCAGTTCGGAGCCTGGAGTCTGCTTCAGATTCTATGTCTCCCTCTCTCTCTGCCCCTCCCCCGCTCACACTCTGTCTGTCTCTCTCTCAAAAATAAACATTAAAAATTCTTTTAAATAAATAAACATTAAAATTTTTTAAAGACACAGAGGTTCAGTCAATGAATAAATTAAGGAATTCAATTAGCTTGAGACAGTTATGAAATAAGGTCATTTGGATCCAACGATATCAAAAGTTCTTTCTAAAATTCTAAGAACCTTGGGGCATCTTGGAGTCCTGAGCCGGTGGAGAAAAGAGAAAGAGAGAGATCTGTCTAGATTGTGGAATTCTAGGAGATGCTATAGATAATTCCAACGATGGCAATCAGGCTTTAACCATCTTTCACGGAACTCAAAAAGAATTTTTGTGAAAATGCCCCCAAAACGTTTCTCACTGCAATATTCAGGGCCCACTTCTAGGTTTAGCTTTCTTATCTCTTCTATACCTCCATAATCACGTCCCATGACAATCAAAAGGGCACTGTCAAAAAAGATGGTAGTTAACCTTGGCCGGTGCGACCTTTGCCTCTAATCCAGAGATGTTTGTTGACTCTCAGAGTTTTCGCTTTATACGTATTTTCTCTTGAGAATGTTCCATATCATACCACCTACGAACAATGAAAACCATTTCTTGATGGACCTGGGCTTTATTCAACATCTTGGCACTAAGACAATCACGTGGATACTTGCCTGTATCATTTTCTAATTAATTCATTCAATAAACATGTATTTGGCACCTACCAAATGTAATCAAAAGGAGATCAAGAAAGATGCCGATACCTATGTTTATGGAGCATCAATTGATCAAACACCAAAATTATGTATGTGCTCCTTGTTAACTATGATAAAAATGATGGCAAAATATTCTCAGGAATCCTGTACAGTAGGTAAGAGAATGAAGGTTGAGAGCAGAATACTTACTGATGAAGAACAAAGGATAGGAAATACTCATTCACGACATAAGCAGAGTTCAGAATAGCTTTCCACACTTAACCTCTTTGAAGCCACCCTCTTCCGAGTCTTCACTTGTTTATGGGGTTCAAATTACTATACTTGATTAGAAGTTGGGGAACCATGGGGAAGAGAGCCTATCATGTCTGCACAGGGAAAAGTGGCTTTCTTAAAATCCTGATGTCACCCTGTGCGAGTCTCCGAGGCACACATTAACTTGTGTTCATCTCTGGGGAGAGGAGGGAGGAGTTTGCAAAAACAGAACTGAAGAACTGAAAGAGACAGGTGATGCTTCAGGCAATGCACAAAGCCCTGTAATAGACAGCTGTGGAAGGGAGGACACTGCCTCACTTCAATAGCACATGAGCCTTGTCTTATTTTTCTTTGCTCATCTGACCAGGTATTCCATAAATGTCAGACAGAGGATGAGAAGAAGTAAACACGTTATTATGAAAAAAGAAGGGAGGCATCTGGTTCACGTCAGATGTCTGGGCTGTAAAATATTGCCATGCCTAGGTGACCTTGGGGAAGCTTGTACTGGTATAATATCGGCCATTTACATAGGTATACTAAACTCCCTGGTTTGAGCATATTTATGTGTATTTATGTGGATTGCAAATAGAGGCACCCTTTAAATATGTGTGCTCTCTTCCTGCTCTCTTGAGTTAGTTGTGTTCTCTTGGCTGGACTTGCTGTTAAGGGAACATACAGAGGCATGTGGAAAGTATGTTTTGCTTCAGGAGAGCCTGCTGGATTTAGCAATTCCTCAAAACATAAAAGAAGCATTTCTCCAGATGGCAGGGTACTTGGAGCTCAGAGGAATGTGTTTTTGGCCATAAGCAGGGCTTAGTCATCAGTTCGGCCAGTCACCCACACTGAATTATGCACTACGACAATCCGCCACGGCTCTGAGCCCCAGGGTGAGCACTGTTATTTGGACCTTCAGTAAAAAAAGTAAATACTATGCTGTGGAATTAATCTGAATTATTCAGCTCCCATACCTACACCTCTTAAGGAGAAATTTTATTAAAAATCTTTGAAGTCAGAGAGGTCTGGATTTAAATCTCACCTCCACCTCTATGTAACTGTGGGACCCTGAGCAAGTTCTAAAAACTCCTTGAAAATCCACTTATTTATTTGAAAATGGAGATAAGAATTATGTCTACTTTTTTATGAATGGGGTTAGTACAAGGATTAAGAGAGAGAGACTGTATGCAAAGTGCTCAGAACAGTGGCTGACTGCTAGCAAGGACTGTTGTCATTCCACACAGTTCTGCATTGATACATACAGCCCTGTGGTCAGAGAATGTTTTTGAAGGTAGGAAAGAAGAGAAACCAAGCATAAAAGTGCATCTTCTGTTGGCTAACTCAAGAGGTTTTAGGATGCTTTTTCTTATATAACAAGTCAATTCAGTAGGCAGGAATCAACAATGTGGACAGCTCTACCAAGAGGAAATAGGGCAGAAGTTGTTGGCTTTGAACTTGGACCATCTATATCAGTGTTTTTAAAATTATGGATCTGTGTGAAATCAATACTAGAGGGTTTTGACTAGCATTTTAAAGAGGAAAGAATGGAATAAAAAATGCACCATATATTGGCACATAGGGTAATAAGTACTGTTTTGTAAATTTTGTGCTTCTCTCTGTGTGTGTGTGTGTATGCTGAAATTTAAAATATATATGTCAGAAGTCAGAAAACAACTGATCCATAAGATCACTTTTCTCCAAAAAACCTATTCTCAAACTATTTCTGGCTTGACTGACACTTGGTGTCTCCCTCTGATTAAAGTTACACATGCCATTTCTCGTGACACAGCCACAATGAATAAGGCAGGCCCAATGGCCCAGCAAGCCCTCCTTAAGGGTACTTAAGGTAGCACCCTAAATATCAAAAATATTGACTCAAAAATTCAGCCAGACATTTGGGGTTTGATCTACTTGATGTCAAATAATTAACTGAACTATTTCCCCCCACAAGGCTGACAAATTGCAGAGTACTACCTAAAAGTTAATTAATTTTGAGGCACGAGTTAAAGTGCTTATGAATTGGAGAAGGCCTCCATAGACTCATCTGCCTTAGAATTCCGATCTGGGTAATATCAACCCAGGAGAGATACTAGGAGGTTTCACTTGGCCTCGGACCACAGAAAAGTTTCCTAGGAAGCATCTTGCCAAAGATCTCACAGGTTACTCAGCGAAAGGAGCTGGGGCTCAAAGACAAATGCTCTATTCACATATTCATTAAATCCCACAGCGGTGGGGTTTTGTTGTTGTCGTTTGACACACATTAAGCTCTAATGAATGTCAATTCAATGAATGAATTAATGAACTAACATCTTCCTAGAAAGAGATGTATGAGAATGGTGTACTTAGCCCGTCACCTATGTATAATCCACAGCTAGGCATTCACATCTTTCCTCACAGAAGGACTTAACCCTCATGCATTCCACTAATGGCACGTAAGATAAATGACTAACATGAGGATTAAACCTTTACAAAACTGTAGCGGCCACGTAACTTAGCACACCTTATCGTTACCTTCTGTTTGTGGCAAGTGATCATGGTTTTGGATGAACGGTGGCGAGATACATTTTCCTTATAGAATAAATTATTTAAGCCAAAATATGAGTCAACTGTTTTAAACTGTATAAATAAGAGCAGAGGTGGTACAAAAATGTGGTAAGAATCAAAATGGCAACATAAGAATGCCTGGATATTTAGGAAATGCTCTATCACACACTGTAGGCAAATAACCTAAATTCAAGATCACAACTTGAAGCTTGGCTTCTTGTTGGGCTTGTTACACATAGCAGCCCATCCTCCCTCTAGCTCAGTCTCTACAGCTACTGAGCAGGGAATCAGTGCTGGCAGTGTTCATGTATTTGTTATGAAGGGTGGTACCTAAGCACAGCCACAAAGTGGTAGAGAAAACCCAAACACCATAGCAAATTGAGATCCCGAGTCTCTCACACACGGTCCACTAGGCAGCTGTTGATGCTTACATGTTTTAGACAGTTTTGCCTTGGGCTGGATGCAATTCAGTGACCTTGACAGGAAAGGCTGTCTGTGTCCCAGTTATAGATTCTGAGTTGTATTGCCCTGTCCCTCTGCTCTTTTTTTTTTTTTAATTTTTTTTCAACGTTTTTTATTTATTTTTGGGACAGAGAGAGACAGAGCATGAACGGGGGAGGGGCAGAGAGAGAAGGAGATACAGAATCGGAAACAGGCTCCAGGCTCCGAGCCATCAGCCCAGAGCCCGACGCGGGGCTCGAACTCACAGACCGCGAGATCGTGACCTAGCTGAAGTCGGACGCTTAACTGACTGCGCCACCCAGGCGCCCCATGTCCCTCTGCTCTTATAACTCATATCAAAGTGGGGTCTAAAAGACAAAGTGTATTCCTTAAACCACCTTAAATAAGGTGGCTTTTAAAATCATAACAACACTAGGCGTCTGCGTGGCTCAGTTGGTTGAGCATCTGATTTTGGCTCAGGTCATGATCTCACGGTTCACGGGTTCTAGCCCTGCGTTGGGCTCTGTGCTAACAGCTCAGAGTCTGGAGCCAGCTTTGGATTTTGTGTCTCTGTCTCTCTCTGTCCCTCCCCCACTCATGCTCTGTCTCTGTCTCTGTCTCTTTCTCTCTCTCTTAAAAATAAATATACATTAAAAAAATTTTTTTAATAAAATTAAAGCATAATGCCCATATAGCTAAGTGCATGTTAATGGATGCATCCCCTAGGTACACCTCACTAATCTTGCTAGTCAGAAGGCATATTTCAGAGAAATTATTCCTAAGGGGTGATAGTTGTAGGGCTAGAGTGCCAATCTTGAATTTTTAAAAAGATAAAACAGTAGCAAAGATGAAATAGTATCTATTAAATGGGGAGTGCCACTCTTATGTAATATACTTGGTTGTTATAAAGCAAAAATTGCAAACCAACAGCCCACAGATTGAATCAGACTTGTATGGGGGGGGGGGTGGGCAGGGAGTGTGTTTGCCTGGGGAAACACAAGGGAAGATTTATTAGAACGAATTGCTCATATCTTAAAATTGGGAACTCTCTCATAAAAATGTAAATAACCACCTTCCTTTGACAAAATACAAATATCTAACAACACTGGGCCTCAGAACCACATTCAGCTGGAATTCAGGACTGGTTGTCCCCCTTATGTGGGCCCTGAACTTTCCAGCTAACCAGAGTCTCCACTTATCTCTATTGTACTACACCCAACTCCTTTGCCTTCCTTATATTACCTACCTGAGTAGGTATAGGTATATGAGTAGGACAGTAGAAGGTCACATTCACTGCCCATCATAGAATTGGCTTTCTCTGTCCAAAGGTACTCAGAAAGGAGGTGGTAAGTTTCATGAGGGCAGGCATTCACTGTGTCCATTTTATTTTCTGTTGTGTCCCTAGCATCTAACATATTCAGAATACCAGCATATTTCTGGGATGGAGGGGTAGGTGAGTGGGTGGATGGATGGATGGATGGATGGATGGATGGATGGATGGAAAGCTTGGGCCTCATTTGAGAAGAGAAACATGTGGAGCACCTCAAAGCCATCAGAGACTATTGCCTTGTTAATATGGTTTATGAGAAGTATTGTGGCTCCATTGTCCAACCACACAAAGAGTTATCAGCCCACACTCTACCCATTACTTGAAAAACTATTTCTCTGAAGAGGATAGAGGCAAATGAAGGAAAGAAAAGAGAGAATTCCCCAAAGATTTCTTTTTTAGGTACACTGGCTAAGACCATGGACTTTGGTATCAGAAGAACTTGGATTTGAGTCTTGGATTTCCCACTCACTAGGTTTGACTTTAGCTAAGTTGCTTGACCTCCCTGGTCCTCAGTTTCCTAATATTTAAAAGGAAGATGATGTTTACCTTGGAAGGTTTTTGTGAGTATTTAAAAAGGTAATTCAAGTATAGCATTTAGCAAACAGTAAGATCTTAATATATAATTCTAGTTATTGTACCCTCTTTACTGAATCATCAGGGTTTTTTTCTTTTCCACTGGATTATTTCCATAAGCATAAAACATACTGTAATTGCTCCTAATTTTTTTACTGATAAATTAAAAATTCTCCTCTTCATGCATATCCCTCTTCTGCTACTGCCCCATTTCTTTGCTCCCTTCAGAGCAAATCTTTAAAAAGCTATCCAAACAGGGGCACATGGGTAGCTCAGTCACGTAAGTGTCCAACTTCAGCTCAGATCACAATCTCATGGTTCGTGGGTTCGAGCCCTGCATCTGGCTCTGTGCTGACAGTCCAGAGCCTAGAGCCTGCTTCAGATTCTGTGTCTCTCTCTCTCCCTCTGCCACTCCCCTGCTCGCGATCTCTCTCTGTCTCTCAAAAGTGAATAGGCATAAAAAAAAAAAAAAAGCTACCCAAGCACAATGTGTCTGGGTCCTCTCTTCCCATTCTCTCTCTTTTTTTTAATTTTCTTAAATTTTTATTTATTTTTGACAGAGAGAGAGAGAGAGAGAGAGAGAGCATGAGCGGGGGAGGGGCAGAGAGAGACACACACACAGAATCTGAAGCAGGCTTCAGGCTCTGAGCTGAGAGCACAGATGCGGGGCTCAAACTCACAGAATGCAAGATCATGACCCCAGCCGAGGTCGGACACTCAACCAACTGAGCCACCCAAGCGCCCCTCTTCCCATTCTCTTTTGGGGCTGTCAGATTTTTATCGCCACCACTTCCCTAATAAGAGCCCTGGTTAGGATTACATGGCTAAATCCACTGATGAATTCTCAGTTCTCATTTCACTTGACCATTTCATCAACACTTGACATAACTGATCCCCATCCTTTCTTGAAAACATTTCTTCATTTGGCTTGTGAATGCTACTTCCTCTCTCTCACTGGCTAGTCCTCACCTTTGCTCACTCCTCATCTCTCCATTGTTAGCTGTTTTTTGCTTACAAGGAAGTCTCATCCAGCCTTATAACTTTATTACCACTTCCATTATGATGACTCTTGAATGTGCATCTCCTCCAGTCAACACCCTTCCCAGAACTCCAGGCCGCTATATAAAACTGCCATTTGGGTATACGTCTCTACTTGAATGTCCAGTGAGAGGCTTGAACCTAGTATTACTGAAATTGAGCCCCTGGACTAGAAGCAACAACATTCCAGTAGCAGCAAGCACGTGTCTCCTAGATGTTGGTAGTACCATTCTGCAATAAAAGGAACCAGGGCTCCTTGGAGATTAGCTGGTTCTGGAACTAGGGCAAAAAAATACACAAGACAAGCCTGGAGCATGCTGTAGTGCTAGGAGGTAATGAAATGCTCAAAGAAAAAACAATAATAATGATGGGGATATGTCAAAAAAACAAACAAACAAACATAGGAGCAAAATAAAAGAGTTCCCAGAGGCCAAATTTGGAACGACTTAAGCAACAAAATAAAGTAGCACTGGATTATAGCCCAAAGTGTAAAATAAAGATCCATGAGTCCATACAGATACAAATGATTGAATAAATAATAAGTAAATGGAGGAGACTAGCTAAATATAGAAGAATTTCAAATAATTTCTATAGAGACTCTGCCCTCAAGGAGGTAGATGGAGCACAACATGCCCTAAATGTAGGCTGTGCAAAATGACTTCCTTTCAAAAGAGTACAGCAGGGAAAGAGGGTAAAAGAGTAACTTCAAAGAAATTTTTAAAAACACTATCTTATCCAGACTATCAAGTTCAACATCAACATGGTAAGTCATTTCATATGATATGATGAGAAGAGTACTCTATTTCTGAGGTCTGCCTCCAGAAAAAGAAAAAGAAAAAGAAAAAAAGAAAAGCAAAAAACCATAACCCTAATTGTGAGAAGGGGAAAAAACAGACACATCCTAATGGAGAGATATTCTACAAAATATCTGACCTTCACTCTTCAACACTGTCAAGTTCATCAAAACCAAGGAAAGTCTGAAAAACTGTCACAGCCAAGAGGAGCCTGAGGAGACATGACAATTAATGTAATATGGTAACCTGGAAGGGATCCCAGAACAGAAAAAGAACATTAGGTAACAACTAAGGAAGTCTGAATAATGATGAATGGACTTTCATTAACAATAACGTATCAATATCGGTTCGTTAACTGTGACAAATGTATACTAACATATGTTAACAATAGGGGAGGCTGGATGTGGGGTGTATGGGGACTCTGTATTATCTTCACAATTTTTCTGTATATCTAAACTATTCTAGCATAAAAAGTTTATTAAAAAATTAAATCTCTCCCACAATAAAATACAGTATTTCTCATCTTAATAAATGGAAACTTCATTCTTCCAGTTGTTCAGGCCAAAATTTATGGAGTCACCATTGACTTTATTCTCTTTTCCACAGGCCACACCCAACATCAAAGCACATTCCCATCTCAGGGTCTTTCAGTTGCTAATCCCTCTGCCTACCACACACTTTCCTCTGCCCACGCAACCTCCTCCTTCATATCCTTCTGGTTTCTGCTCAAATGTCAACTTCATCAGTGAGGCCTTCCCTGAAGAGACCTATAAAATGAAAGCACACCTTGCCACACTACACCTTATCCCCACCCCAACCCCCAAAACTGTCTTACTTTTCTTCACAGAATTCATCACCAAGAGAAAGAGAAAAGCAGCCCTAACAGCCAAGAACTTGCCATTGGGTGGGCCATGGTGTTTTCCTATTGAACACGAAAATTTTTAAGGAACAACATCAGACAAAGCCAATCTGTGTCTATGATGGATCAAGACAAAAACAAGACTACTCCCTAATCACATTCAAACAAACCAAAAAATATGAACATTGTCCAAAACGCAAAAGTGACCAAACGTCTCCATATTCCGGCTAATGTTAAGTGATTACTGTGGCTTTACCAGTTACATAGTTGGCCTTGCCCCATCCCTCTTCCCTTCTAGATGAGAATTATTAAAATACTGTGATAGACTGAATATTGCCTCCCAAAGATGTTCACATCCTAGTCCCAAGAACTTGTGAAAATGTCACTTTATATGGAAAAAGGGAATTTGTAGATGTGATTAGGGTGAAGATTTTTAGTTGGGAAGGTGATCTTGAATTATCCAGGTGGATCCAATATAATTACAATGGTGCCAACAGGAGGGAGGCGGAGGAGACGTGGTAACGCTGCAGTGAAGCTGGAGGAGTGCAGGCAGCCTCTGGAAGCTGGGAAAGGCAGGAAGACAGATTCTCCCCTGAAGCCTCCACAAGGAACCATCCCTGCAGACACCTTGACTTTTAACCCAGTGTGAATGATTTCAAACCTAGAAACCTGATCTCCAAAACTATAAGCATAAATTTTTGTTGTGTCAAGTTTAGTTTATGGTGCTCCGTTACAGCAGCGACAGGAAACTGATGCAGAGTTATCCCTATTTCTTTACAGCATCCAATCCGGATCAAAGCCCCACCTCCTGGAATTCTCTTCCAAAATACCCAACACAACCCCAAGTCCTATAATCAGTCCTTTCTCACATCTTCCTGAGAAACCCCATGGTCCTCTGGTATACATTCTCCCTCACTGCCAACAGCCAATAAACCAGTTTTGGTCAACTACAGGTCTACCCTTGGTGGTCTTGGCTGTGGGGCACCAACACCCATCTGATGTTCCAAATGTTTAAATGTTTATTGTCTGTCTGACCCAACACTGTATCCCTGGTGCCAGGATGCTAGTAGGCATGCAATAAATATATAAACAAGCCATCCATGAATAATGTTATTTTTAAGCATCCTCAGACAAATATGATGAAAGAGAAGCATTCTAGAGCTGTACATCAGATATGCAAAGCCAGCCAAACCAATTCTTTGGTAGGCAAACATTTATTTGCTTAATTTTTTGTTTTTAGACACTAAAAGGGTTAATCAACCCTTCTTTTCTTAGTGAAGTTCCCCTAGAAAACTTCTGGCCTTGGAAAAATGGAGCAGGGTAAGGTCTATACTGAAGCCAGGAGAACCTGGCTGGGTTAGGGGTGAGGGTGGGCAAAAGAGTGACCCAGAGACCTACCATGGTAGTGATGTCACAGTAACCATTACTAGTTTTTTACCATCTTACTAGGTGCCAGGCACTCTTTGAGAACATTGTCTAGGGAGATCCTATAAATAGTCCAAGAGTTAGGTACAACTACTGCCCTGTTCTACTGATGAGAAGAGTGAATCTCAAAAAGATGAAGTGATTTGCCTGAGGTCATGTATCTAACAGGTGACAAACGCTGGATTTGAACCCAAATCTGTTGGATGTTGAAGTTCATGATCTTCACTATGTTATAGTCACCAGTCTAAGAAATCTGCCTGTGTTGAGGCAAGGGATCAAGTAACAGGTCACTGCTCAGTGAGGAAAGTTCCAGGTACACACTAAGATGCTGGTTTCTTGGACTCACACTCCTCTTGAGTCCTGTACAGCTAATGACTAAACATGAGTCCTCAGCACTCCTCACAGACCTTCCACGTTCAAAAGTCATTAGTTACAGAGGCCATTTATTCCTGTATTCATCCATTCAGTGTTTATTCATTGAGTGCCTAGGATATGTCAGGCGCTGAAGCAGGTTACAAGACCATCTGCTGAATTATTTCCAACTGGAAAATATTCCCAGGAGGTCTGGCTGGCCACAGTTTGGCCTGGAGATCCAGAAGTAGACAAGATAACCATAGCATTCCCTTCCAGCTTTGGGTATGCTGATCCTGGCTGCTTCTGAAACTGTTCAGAGGGATTAACAGGACAAAGCAGCGGCCCATGCATCCCAAATGCCTGGCTGGCCACAGTGTTCATCCCTTGAACAAGCTGGGAAGTCTTGAAATAGCCCCAAGGTGCTCCCTGTGGGATCTCCAGGAAGCTTTGCTAGGGTCTATTGGCATTTTCTATAAAGATCTCTTAAATCCAGGCCTTCGTCCTACAGCTAAGACTCTGGGACAATGCCTGCCACATGGTGGGGAAGAGATGTGGAAGTCACAGCACAGGTTGGCAGAAGGATAGAACCATCTGATGCCTGCTTTTCCACAGGGGCAGCAGCAGGGGCCATCCTGAGGGAATCGCAGTGCTGGAGGATTGGAGACCACAGCAAGTTCAAGAACTACCTCACGCAGGGCATGGCAGGGAAAGGCTTTGGTGGATCTAACCAATTTACTCCTATTGATTTTTAGATCAAAGAGGTTCAGCTCACAATTCAAAAGATCCTTATCGCTCCCTCCTGCTGTGTCTGCTGCCTCTCCCAGACACCTCACAAACCCCCTTTGGCCTTGATTTGCCTCTGTTGGAAGCGAGGGGGAGGGGCAGGGATCCTAGGTGTTAATTCTCGGCCACATCAGTGCATTTGACCCGGGCAGTGCTCAGAGGTCCTGGGCAATGGGACCATGTAGCTCAATGGTGAGAGGGCTGGGAGCTTGGGTCCTGATGTTGGCATCACCACCCACTTGGTTTATAACCTTTCACAAGCCACTTTAACCGTCTCTGGGTTTCTTTTGCTCAACTCTCAAACAAGAATAAGAGCTACCCTAGCCTTATAGTTAAGGAGCAGGGCCTTCAGAATTAGACACAACCAGATTCAAACTCCAATTATATCCTCTGTGGTCTCAGACAAGTCAGTTCACCTCTCAGAGCCTCCATTTCTTCATGTGAAAAATGGGCTTCCAGCAGTTCTGCCCCCTTGGGTCATTGTGAGAATGAAGCGTATAAAAGTGCTCAGCATTTCCTTGACATATGGCAAGACCCATAAACACCCCCCATTACTAGCAAACCAGGCTTTGGTGAAAATAAAGCAGAGCTGTGTGTATAAAAGACTTTGAAGCGTATAGGGTACTAAAACACAAACAACGAGCAAACTCTAAATGTTTCTGGGAATCACGCCAGTGCACCTCAGAGTTGGGGTTCAGGAGGATGCCCTTCAAAAAGGGGTCAAAAGAAGGACACACGAGACAAAGAAGATGTAGGAGGCCCGAGGGAACCACTGCTGTGCAGGACAGGTGACTTTCTAGGACCCCAGGGCATTTCTATGTGATTGTGACATCAATGCGCCCCACCTCAGCCCACTGTTACCCCCAGAAATACTTGTTCTGCACCAGCTCTCCTTACAGGTAAGAGCCATTCAGGTTAACACTGCCTGTTGGCAGAGTCTTCTGGCAGAGGCAGAGGCTGCTTGGTGCTTCTCCCAACAAACCATTCTCTCCTTCCTTCTTTATAACAGGATGCCAGTTATATTTAGGCAGCAATATTTCCCAGACTCCCTTGAGTTTAGGTATGGCCAGGTGACCAAGTTCTAACCAACGAGATGTAAATGGAAGTGTCGTATGGGACTCATGGAAAAACTCTTTTAAAAGGAAGACATGCCCCCCTTTTATTTCCCTTTACAACCTGGCCCTATAGCCTGGCCTGGATATCTAATGGCTAGTGCACTGGTAGTCATTTTAGACCCTGTGGTGATTTATGGATGGCTGTGCCCTGGAGGTGAAAAGCAGAGAGATGAGAGCTGGCCTCATGAAACTGTGGAGCCTCCATGACGAGGCACAGGCCACCCACCTCTGGATTTTTTCTACATGATGGCACAAAATCAGACACTCAGATCAATGGAACAGAATAGAGAACCCAGAAATGGACCCACAAACATACGACCAACTAATCTTTGACAAAGCAGGAAAGAATATCCAATAGAAAAAGGACAGTCTCGGGGCGCCTGGGTGGCGCAGTCAGTTAAGCGTCCGACTTCAGCCAGGTCACGATCTCGCGGTCCGTGAGTTCGGGCCCCGCGTCAGGCTCTGGGCTGATGGCTCAGAGCCTGGAGCCTGTTTCCGATTCTGTGTCTCCCTCTCTCTCTGCCCCTCCCCCGTTCATGCTCTGTCTCTCTCTGTCCCAAAAATAAATAAAAACGTTGGAAAAAAAAAATTAAAAAAAAAAAAAAAAAAGGACAGTCTCTTCAGCAAGTGGTGCTGGAAAAACTGAACAGCGACATGCAGAAGAATGAACCTGGACCACTTTCTTACACCAGACACAAAAATAAACTCAAAATGGATGAAAGACCTCAATGTAAGACAGGAAGCCATCAAAATCCTAGAGGAGAAAGCAGGCAAAAACCTCTTTGATCTTGGCCGCAGCAACTTCTTACTCAACACATCTCTGGAGGCAAGGGAAACAAAAGCAAAAATGAACTATTGGGACTTCATCAAAATAAAAATCTTCTGCACAGAGAAGGAAACAATCAGCAAAACTAAAAGGCAACCAACAGAATGGGAGAAGATATTTGCAAATGCCATATCAGATAAAGGGTTAGTACCTCAAATCTATAAAGAACTTATCAAACTCAACACCCAAAAAACAAATAATCCAGTGAAGAAACAGGCAAAAGACATGAACAGATTTTTTCTACATGAGAAAAAGTCTCTTCTATGTTTCAGTCTGCAGTCTTTTTCAGCTTTTCGATGATGAGGACTCATTCTAGCTTGTACTGTTTAAGATTCTGTTCAAGGCCCTAGCATCTGGGTAGATTGTCCCCACCCTGAGGTCTAACATGAGATTTATTTCCAGTGGCTTTCAAATCAGCAGAAGGAAATTTGGGGACCTGTTCATCGCCCTTATAGGTAAACGCTGACTAAGGTTCCACTAAGGAGATGGTGTGGGCTTCCATAGCACAGGATATCCCCAGGTAGAGGACTACTCTCTTCTGCCCCACCTGGTAGAACCAAGGAGGGTTTCATGGAGCAACACTTGTGCTAGGTTCCAAAGAAGGAATCAAATTTCAACCAGCAAAAAAGGAGAAGGGATGCCAGACAAAAGGAATGGTGTAAGCAAAGGCACAGGCAGATCATCAATTTTTGGAGAATGATGGCATAGTGTAGGTTACTGACAGCTTTGAATGTTATATCAGATTATTCAGGCTTTATTGTATAGAATTGTCCCTCTAAGGACTTCCACAAGGGATCAGTGCCTTTGTTGTGTGTGTGTGTAATCAAGTCAGAACTATTAAGAACAGTGATCATAGTTTCAAAAAACATATACACCATATATATACATATGTTATACTAGATATACATATACATATGCTTTTTAAAAAATTGGAATGAACTAAAATAACTAACACTGAAAGTTCTGGGTTTCTTCATGAATTATTTAATTCAATCCCCGTGACAACCCTCCTGGGCAGGTACTGTTATGATCCCTTACTCTGCAGTTGAGAACTTCTGTCACTTGTCCAAGTTCTCACAACTAGCATATGGCAAGGCCAACATCTAAACCTTGCCGGGTCAGTTTAATTTCAAAGCATACTTCTTAACTATCAACCTCCCATTCCTTCTAAAGTGATTCACACCACAATGTCAACTTCTAAGTAGAGTGATCATCAGTGACGTTTTCTATTTTGTACTTTTTCCCATTTTCCTATTTTTCTACAGGCAAAGTGTACTGTTTCTATATTTACATTGTGAAACATAACACGTTTAGAGGGACATGCATAAAACATAAATTTGCAGCTTCGTAAACTGGAAGACAAACACCCACATAACCACCACCCATATCAGACCCCAGAAGCACCACCTGTGTCTCTTCTGATCCTAGCTCCTTCCATCCCCCTAAAGATAACCATTCTCCCCACTGTCTTGTTCACATCCTTCTGTTTCCTTAAAATCACCACCTAATCATTAATTCTGCTCTTTGAGTTTTATACAAAAGAAATAATATAGTCTGTATTCTTTCATATCTGACTCCTTTTACACATTATGGTTTCTTGTAATACTTTACTTAATAGCATATCTTATTAAGACCACGTTATTTTCGTAATCTGAAAAAAAAAGCATTAGCATTATTAAAATACTTTGTGGTATCATACAAGTACCTCCAGAGCCTGACTCAGTTGATACCTTCCCAGTATTCCCTTGTCAGGAATCACTTCTGGGTTAAGCTTCTGGGTGGCTCAGACCGTTAAGCTTCTGACTGGGTCAGGTCATGATCTCCTGGTCTGTGAGTTCAAGCCCTGCATCAGGGCCTAGTGCCTGCTTTGTATTATGTGTCTCCCTCTCTCTCTGCCCCTCTCCTGCTCACTCTCTCTCTCTCTCAAAAATAAACATCTAAAAATTTTTTAAAAATGAGAAGAAGAAGTAGGATTTGTTCCCTTTACAAGCCCAGGGCCCCATAGCTCCTGGTTCCCCAGTTCTCTCTACCTGTGCCAGGCTCCCGGCTGCTCTTCCACCAGGCCAGCTCAGCCAGCTGCCTCTAAATGGATTCTCCAATTCACTGCTGTGATTTCCAAATCACTGTCTAGGTCACCGATCATGTGTCTCTCTGCCCAGTAGGCACTGGGACCTTTAGGGCAGAGAGAAGTGGCCATGCTCCCTGGAGACCTAGGCTTCTTTCTCTCTTTGAGGACAACCTAAGATTCCTTTAACTTGGGACATCTGTGGGATGCCGCCTACTCTTCCTTCTCCTCCTCCTGTGCTTTCTTTTCCTCTTACTTAAAAAAAATTTTTTTTAATTTTTTTTAATGTTTATTTATTATTGAGAGACAGAGAGAGACAGAGCACGAGGAGGGGAGGGGCAGAGAGGAGGAGACACAGAATCGGAAGCAGGCTCCAGGCTCCGAGCTGTCAGCACAGAGCCCGACACGGGGCTCGAACTCACAAACTGCAAGATCATGACCTGAACCAAAGTCGGACGCTTAACCAACTGAGCCACCCAGGCACCACCCCCCCCGAAAAAAAATTTTAATGGAGATTTTTCAAACATATACAAAAGTACAGAGAAAAGAACAAACCCCCATGTCACCAATGACCAATACATGCCCCATCTTTTTTCTTCTAACCTCCACCTGCTTTCTCCCCTATTCCTACTGGATTATTTTGAAGCAAAACCAAGAGCTGTCATCTGTGAAAAACTTCAGTACATATCTTAAAAACGTAAGACCTCTTCTTAAAAACAGAGCCAAAATACAATTATCATAATTCCTTAGTTCCATCAGGTATTTCCTAACCATCTTCTTGACCATTTTATAAATGTTTCTTTACAGTTATTCTGTTCAAATCAGGATCTAAACAGGTTCTATACAGTGCCTTTTAAAAAAAATTTTTTAAGGTATTTATTTATTTTTGAGAGACAGAGACAGAGTACAAGTGAGGGAGGGGCAGAGAGAGAGAGAGAGAGAGGGACACACAGAATCTGAAGCAAGCTCCAGGCTCTGAGCTGTCTGCACAGAGCCCAACCCGGGGCTCGAACTCACAAGCCATGAGATCATCACCTGAGTCAAAGTTGGACACTTAACCGACTGAGCCACCCAAGTGCCCCTATTCACTGCCTTTTGATGAACTATCCCCCCTTATAGTGGGGAATGGTTTGGAGACCTTGAACTGGGCCCTGAGATTTTTACTGCTATTGAGTGGGTGGTCACTGGTCAAGGCTTTCAGGGTACACAGATATAGGAAATACAAATGTGTGTGTGTGTGTGTGTTTCCAAAAAGAAAGTGTAGCATACATTTAAAATGATATTTAGAATTCAAAGTTTAAATTACAGAAGTTTTCCTGAAGCCCTTAATTTTATGTTTGCATCTCTTCCTCTCATGTTGAAAATCCTAGTTTCTAATAACATCATTACTTATTTGGTTTATTTTACTATGTGTGTGTGAAATAGTTTTGAATAATGATATCAATATTATTTCTAATTATAATTTTGCTGAAAACACTTTAAGATCTATTTTTCATTTCTTTTGCCCTTAGAATATATTCTACTAAGTGTGTACAGTTAAAATAATGTTATATGAAATAAAGTTGTATGAAATAATTTTTCTTTCTGTACCTCCAACCAGAAACACAATTAGGTTCACATGTTTTGTGTTTCTTTCCTTGTTCAAAGACTGTTATTTCCATTTTTGAGTTAACTTTGTTTTGTAATCACAGAAAACATTTACACTGTTCCAATGTCAAATCTACAGCCTATGTACATCCGGCCAAGTTCAGTTTTGGTCCTTGTCCCCTCCACCTGTTCCCTCTCTTCCTTTAGCTACCTAATTTTATGATTATTATTTTATCTGTTAACATTAAAGAATGAATTTATAAGTGACAAAGCCTCCCTTTTTAAACAATAATCATGGATTGTTTTTTACTGACTAACACTGCTATTCTTTTAAGATCTGTTTGAAAAATTTCTAAGTGTTTGGAATCACAGAGAGGGAAATTGCTCATTTTTATAAATAACCAAGAAAAAAAGGAAAAAGCTTCTCTCAAGCACCCAGAAAATCCAGCTAAGAAAGGGTCTCACTGGCTACTTTTTAGGCACTGATCTAGCCAATGGAGTACACGGGCCAGCCCCACCTGAGATATTCTGATTCTCTAGGTCTAAGGGCACATCCGTGTGTTTTCACAAGCTCCCCAGGTGAGGCTAAGAAGCAGGCCTGGTGGATAACCACTATGTAAACCATGATGGAGAGTCAGGCTCCTTTCTGAGAATCTCAGAGCAATGTGTTGTGGGAATAAACCTTGCATCCAAGACTCAGGACTGAGTGCAAGAAACATTACCTTATCTATCTTTAAGGCCACTTAATCTCTATTCTCACCTCTCATCCCACCAGAAAACAGACACTAAGTCTGGGCCAAACTGAGGACCCCCTAATCCCATTACATCTAGGTTCCCAGGACCATTGAGGAGTGGGGGAAGAGGGGGATGTGATCCTTGCAATCCCTGTCCATTGGGGCCTCGTGATTCAGCCACCACCTGTCCACCCTGACCGTTGATCAACACATTAGGCTGCTCAGTCATGGCCCATCCTGGCCATGGGATCACTCATGTTCAGCAGCTCTCTGGCTGGATCTGATGCTGTGCCCTAGACACTGAAATCATCCCACTGCTCTTCACCCTTGGAGGCCCTGCCTGCCCAGATCTACCTACCACGCAGCCTTTTCTTTTCTGGAGCCCCACCTGGGAAATGGGGCACAAGTCTCTGTGAGTCTTGGATTCAGCAAACTGACAAGGTTTTTTGCCACACCCGCTGCCCTGACCTGGACTTGGCCCAGGGTACAGAGTTCAGGGTCTTCTTCTCAATGAGCCAGGACCTCTCTTCTCCCCTGATACTTGAAGGAATCTTTCTTTATTTAGACTGGGGCTGAAGAAAACCTTGTTCTTGGTTATGCAACATTCTCTCATCCTTTTATCTATACTTAGAGTTCATTTCATTCCCCCAAGGCTAAGGCTTTTGAATGCAAAATCCCTGAAGCATCTCCCTTTTCTTTTGTTAGCTCCCTTCTCAGGGCTACCACACTGCACAATTCAGGGAGCATCATGCACACAGTCTGGATGGATTTACACAGTGCACAACCTGAACAGCTGTATGCATATGTACAGCTGTATGTGTTGCAAAAACACTGACCACAGTACAGTCTGAAAGGGAAGAAAAAATGCTATGGGGGAAAAATATTAGCTAATGTTTCAAAAACACTGTCCTACCACTTGAGAAAGTTCCAGGAGGAGAAGGAGGTGCCCATGAGCCTGGACTGTTACTTGCAAGTCTGACTGGAACAGAATAGCAAAGGTGAGAGTGACCTTCCTCTCCCTGCTTTACTATGTCCTTCCCCAGTCTTATCACCTCAGTGTACCAAGAAAAATCTCAGTCTTCCTCCTCTGAGCTCCAACAACCTAGGATCCAAGAGGATAAGCTGAAGATACTACAAATATGGCCAGTGAAGCCCCTGAAGATCCTTTCCCAGACAGAAGGAAGCACTGAGTGTCGGCATTGAGGGGCACCTGGGCAGAGTCAGTTCTCACTGGTGAGCTTCCACACACCAGCACAAAAAAAGAGCCTTCTGAAAGCTACCTGGTCTCTGGTCTGTTCTCAGTCCCCAAGTTCTAAGATTCAGCCAGTTACCATGGCAGCTGCTGCCCAATTGAAATGTTCACATTTATAGAAACTGGCTGAAGCATTTGAATCTGACAGGACTGGGACACCAAGCAGAGAATGTCACTTCCCCAGACACATAAGGATGCTTTCTCCAAAAAAACCGTGGAAGTGCCTGGCCCGAGACAGACCCCGGGACTCCAGGCCCCTGGCACAATTCACCACACGACTGTGAGCAGGTGTCCCACACGGAAGACGTCCCCCCGACCCCGACACCTACAGTGTGCCTATTTCATCATTATTAATTCATTCACTCAACAATATCAAGCGCCTTCTCTGTGTCAGGCAAGGCACTGAGGATAAACGGTGAGTGTTGTGGAGTCCCTGTGTTCACCTGGGCCATTTAGTCGGGAGGCCAGTGAGAAAACAGGGAATTACAACACAGTGTGAGAAAAACAACGTGGGGGCTGTGAAGGTACCAGACTGGGGTGAGGGGTCATGGGCACTTCTCAGGTGAAAGCCGAGCTGAGCCTTTGAAGGATGGGCAAGAGTTAGTGGGATGCAGTAGGGGAGTGGATGGAAAGGCACTCCCTGCAGAGAGAACAGCATATGAAAAGGCCTGTGGGGCAGAGCATTCCAAGCAATTCTAGGCTGTTGCAGCAGAAAATGAGAGTAAATGAGAGAGGAAATGCAACCTAAGAAGACAGTGAGCTCAGGACAAGGAAGGGTTTCCAGTGCCTGGCTCCCCTTCAAAATCTAACAGCCCAGGGCTTCTGGGTGGCTCAGTTGGTTAAGCAGCCAACTCTTGGGTCTCCACTCAGATCATGATCTCATGGGTTTGCAAGTTCGAGCTGACAGCACGGAGCCTGCTTGCGATTCTCTCTCTTTCTCTCTCTCTCTCTCTCTCTCTCTCTCTCTGCCCCCCCCACCCCACTCGCTCTCTCTCTCTCTCTCTCTCTCTCCCAAAATAGGTAAATAAACTTTAAAAAAATCAAACAGCCCCAGGAAAGATGGAGAGATTCATTGAGATGAGGCCCTGTATTTGGGGCAGGAAGGGCAATGTCCCTGAGAAGGGAGCTTAGAGGTGTGGCCACACCTCCCCAGTGCCCATCAGCCTCAACCCCCATTCAACCGAGATCTAGAGGAGCTGTCAAATAGGACATCCCTCCCACCTCCCATCTCTTGTCCCCTCAGTGCCACGGCTGCTGGCAGAAAACACCATTTCAACCTCCCAGCCATTCCATTCAGCTCTTCTAGTAGGTGAATAACAATTTATTGTGCACCAGCCTGGGCTTGGCCCCATGCTAAGTGCTTCACGTGAAAAATCCATCCAAGCCAAAAATTATGTTCAAGCACCTTCTGTGTGATAGGCAATATAATTTAGAACTTGGGGGCATAGCCATGAACAAAAATAACAAACTCTCCGCCCTCAAGGAACCTCTATTCTCAGGGCAGGGGGAAATAGACGTGATATACATCAGGAGGTCATGGTGGTTTAAGAAGAATAGAACCCAGGGAAGTGACAGAGAATGATGGTCAGAAAGGGGGTCATCTGAGTTAAGATCAGAGGGAAGTGAGGAAGTGAACCATGCGGCAATCCGGAGAAAGAATGTATCTTACTGAAAGGACAGTAAGTGCAGAGTGCAAATGTTCCCTCTGTGGGGTTGGGGGGCAGGACCAAGGGCAAAAGCAGGAGGGAACCCTGCCAGAGCAGTGGCAGGAACTCAGATCATTTTCCCAATAGCACGACAGAGTTGGATATTATTGTTATTCCAACATTACAGATGAACTGAGGTTAAGCGATACACCCCAGGATCTCAAAACCTTTTTTAGACAGAGCTGGGATTCAAACCCAGCTGCTCAAGCTGTAGAATATGTGCCCTTAACCGCTCCCCTAGAACGTCTTGGCAATGGGGCCCCTCAGTGGCTCAGTCTGTTAAGTGCTGGACTCTCAATTTCAGCCTAGGTCATGACCTCACAGTTTGTAAATTCGAGCCTTACATTGGGCTCTGTCCATGCTGACAGCACAGAGCCTGCTTGGGATTCTCTGTCTTCCTCTCTCTGCCCCTCCCCCACTCGCATTCGCTCTCTCTCAAAAATAAATAAACATTGAAAAAAAAAAAGAGTGTCTTGTCAAGAAATTGCGGATAACTTATAACAGATCAATAAGATTCCAACCTCCCCAAAGTTTACCCCAAGCTTCAGTGATTCCACACCTAAAAATGTAAGGGGATTATCAAGGACTCAAACAAAGACTTAGCTACTTTGTTTATAACAGTACAATGACTGGCAATGATGCCTTTTCCCTGATAATAGGGAATTGGTAAGTATATATGTTTCATGCACACGAAGAGTATATTACACGTAGCCATTTCAAAAGACACTATAGAAAAGTAGGGGTTGTGGGTGGAGGGGTGGGCTAAATGGGTAAGGGGCATTAAGGAATCTACTCCTGAAATCACTGTTGCACTAAATGCTAACTAATTTGAATGTAAATTAAAAAAAAACTAAAAAATAATTTTAAAAAAGGAAAAGTATACAACAGCATGGAAAGATGGTCAAAATATGTCACTGACATTAAGCCATACACACAGTAGGATCCCATTTTTGTAATAAATAAATAATATATAAATATAGGCACAAACAAAAGACTGGAAGGAATTAAACCAAACTGTTGATAAATTGCTCACCCAGGATGTGGGATTGTTGGGTGGGTTTCCTGCTTTTTGTTTAGCAGCATTTACTACAATGAATATAAATGATTTTTGTGCTTCCTGGGTTGGCCAGTCCCTGGGTGGGGTGGACCTGGGCTCCTCTCACCCCACCCCACTCCCTGACAGGGGCGGAAAGCAGGTTCTGCTGCCTCCCTGCTAGAATCCCATTCAGGTTGGCGATCCTTATAATGAAGCAGCTCCCTGGCCTGAGACAGAAAATTCAGCCTCACCTCACTTCTCTACAAAGACTTCACGATCCGGGGCTGCCGGGAGGGCTCCAAGTCTATACTGTGGCAGCACATCAGCTGGGGTGCCAGAGCATCAGGGTAATTAGCCCTCATCTTGTCAAAGGGCTTGGTGCTATTTTTAAAATCTTTCCAACACGTAGATTTCACTAAGGATTCCAGGAGTCCCGCTCAGTCCACTCAGTGCTTTAGGAAGGCAAATGAACTGATTGAAAATTTAGTGGAGATCACCTAGAACTTTTAGGGAGATGCATCACTGCAACCCCATCCCAAGCACACATTTGCCAGTCTTCCTACTGGAGGTGGAAGGGAGTTAAGCCAACTGGAACTTTGTCCCCTGCCGCCCCTTTTTCTCACCTGCCTGAAAGACACCTGGAGCCATTCACTTACTAGACCTCTGTTGCATAGAGGCTTCAGTTCAGCATAGAGGCTTCAGAACCAGTCTACAGGCCCTGCTACACACCTGCATGTGACCTTGGGCAGGCTACTTAACTTCTCTGTACCTCAGTTTCCTCATCTATAGGAACGATGAGGGGACAAAGCACCAAACTTCTAGGGCTGTTGTCGTGACCAAAGGTCAGCAAGCTATGGTCCCCCAGACTAAATCCGGCCCACCTCCTCTTTCTGTAAATACAGTTTTATTGGAACACAGCCATGCATATTCATTGATGTATTGTCCAGCGCTGCTTTCCTGATACAATAGCAGATCTGGGTAGTTATGACAGAGCCTGTACGGGTCACAAAGCCTAAACTATTTATTAAATGTTTATTATCTGGCCCTTTGCAGGACACGTTTGCCAACTCTGTCTTACATCAGACTCTCCCAGAAGCAGAACGTGAGACAAAGATCTGGGGGCAAGTGATTTATCAAGGAAATGCTGCCAGGAGGAACCAGTAAGGGGGTGGAGGTGACATCAGGTAAAGTCTCAGCCTCTGCCTGACCTGCTATGAGCACTTCCGGTCCCCCTGCAGGTGAAGTGGTTCAGGGGGTCCCTGAAGAAGGGAGCAGGTGACAGAAGCTGTCACATGCCCATGCCATCATGCTGAGCACTTTAGGTACATTATAATACTGCTCGCGGCAGAATTAGGAGGTGGAAAATGTATGATGCCCACTTTACAGCTGGGAGGTAAATGAGATGATACAGATGAAGTCTCAGCCCAGCACTGGCCTCACACAAGGCACCCACCAAGAGGAACCACACATACCACGCTTCTGGCTGTGTGCTGAGTGCTGGGGCCACACAGATCTGTGAGGCGCAGTCTTTGTCCTCCAGGAGCAACTGGACTGGTTGTTGGGGGATCCAGTGTGTAACATCCACCACAGCCCTCCTTGGCATTCCCACTAGGGAAGTCAGAAGAGGAGGATGTGCACTGGGAAGGAATCTTGAGGGAGGGAGGGAATTGCCAGGTTGGGGAAAGAGCTTTCCAACACAGGACACAGCATGTGCAAAAGCTTGGTGCTGGGGAACGAGTCACACTCCAGAGACTTCAAGGAGTTTGGGGTGGGTGGATGAAGGCGCAGAGCGAGGGGTGGTGGGAAATGAGGCCACGGGCATAGAGGAGTCACACCCAGCGCAGACCTAAGGTGATGGAGTCAAGGATTTCAGATAGGGAGTTTAGCTGGTGTATGTTTTCCAGGGCTGGCCCAAGCCGCATGGCTTCAACAACAGGGATTTATTTCCGCAGGATCCAGAGGCTGGAAGTCCAAGATCAAGGTGTCAGCAGGCTTGGCTTCACCCTGACACCTCTCTTGGGGTTGCAGGTGGTCACCCTCTCATTCTGTGTGTGCACCACCAGCGTCTCTCCATGTGCCCATATTTCCTTTTCTCGGGACACCAGACTGGACTAGGGCTCACTCTAACAGCCTCATTTTAACTTAATGACCTCTTTAAAGGGCATATCCCCAAACACAGTCCTGCCTAAGGCACTGGCAAGTTACGGCTTCAACATATGAATTTGGTGGGGGGCACAATCCAGCCCATAACAGCTGGCATTTCAGAAAGCTCACCCTGGTTCCAGTAGGGAGGGCAACTTGGAGAACAGACGCCAGGGGAGGCAGGCTGTGCAGAGCCCCACTGCAGCTGGCCAGCCAATGAGAGCCTGCAGTCGGGGGGCTGAGGCCGCAGTCTGTGGGATGGCCGAGCAGCAGTGGCCACGCAGAACAGGGCCCACTCGCCAGCTGTGACTGACCTTCAGATCCAGGCAGCAAGGAGAAAAGAAGGACAAAGGCACACCAAAGGCCCACAGAGCAAGTGTCAAGGCCAACAAGGGCAGAGAGCCAGCTATCACCTGTCCTTTGGCCAAGCCATGGAGGGTTGAATTGCTGGGCAGAGCCTTGGGGGTGACAGGTGATACCCTCAGTGTCCTGACTTGTTCACAGGTTCCATGTCCTCCCGGCTCCTCTAGCCATCAAAGGAGCCAGGTTTAGAGCTCACATCAGAAGAGGCAGCACCTTCTCTCAGCTGTCCTCTGAGGTTCCAGGAGCCACTAAGGTGAGCTCATTCTGCTCATTCCCAGGTAGTTCGTTCCCAAAGAATCTATTTGTTCATTTCCTTTGGGCCACGACTCTGCAGTTTCCACCCTTGGTAATTACAAGTCTCTCTCTCTCCCTCTCTGTCTCTCTCATGAACTTACGCACACACATACACACATACACGGTCCACGGTTCCTAAAATTCCACCACTCAAAGATTTATTCCTTTAATCCAATCTCCTGGGAGAAAGAAGGTGCAATACATTAAGTCACCAACACCTTAGTGTGAGTTATTAATCAGATTCTTCCCTCTGCATTAGCCAGGCGTTAAGAAAGTACCAAGCACAGGAAGGGAAATGTTACTGAAGGAAGATGAAATAGCAAAGGAAAAACAAATGTCAGCAGGGGAGAATCAACTTGCTTTCTGCTTTTCTTACTTTTGGACCTTTCCTGGTCAGCCTGATGCTCTAAGTCAGGGGGTGGCAAACTTTTTCTGGAAAGGGCCAGAGAGCAAACATTTTCAGCTTTGCAGGCCATAGAGTCTCTGTTGGAATCACTCGAATCTGCCGTTGTAGCATGAAAACAGCCATAGACAGCGAGGCTGTGTCTCTGTAAAACTACTGTGGACAATGAAATGTGAATTTCATTTAATTTTCATTAAAATATTATTTTTCTCCTCACTGTTCCCAACCATTTACAAATGGAAAGGCCATCCTTAGTTTGCAGGCCATGCAGACACAGGAGGTGGCTGGATGCGCCTGAAAGCCACACTTCACTGACCCCTGCCCCTCATGAAGGGCGGAACTTGCACCTTTCGCATCAAACCAAGGACAAGCCCTTGGTCACTCTCTGCTGTTCACCATCCTTACTTCCCCTCTAGCCCTAGAGAAAAAAAGCAGCTCTTTGTTCTGCGGGCTTTGCTCATGATCCCTGGGGATTTGCTCTCAAGTGTGGAGGACATGACAGGGTGACAAATGGGCTGGCATGCAGGCAAGCCACTGGCAGCAGGCTGCTGTAGAACAGTGGCCTCGGGGTTCATGCTGGTTGACTGAGAAGTGAGCCAGGATGGGTTCCATCTGCCTACCCCTCCTTGGCCTACACCCCATGCATCAGGTCCCAAGGGTCCCATCTGCCACACTTCTGGGCCACCTTTTAAGCACTCCTCCCAAATTACCAAAGCTATTTATTATTATTATTACCAACTAATTTAGATATATACTCATTAACGAAAACAACACTCACTTCCTATTGAGTACTTAGTCTATGCAGGTACCATATAAACTTTCTACAGCTAGGTTTACTCAGGGGCCAGGCTTTGTATTAACTGCTATACATGTATGTAATAGTCCCCTCAGGAACCTATGCCTTCAGTACTTAGTATTATCCTAATCTTATGGATGAGAAAACAGAGACTAGAAAAGTTAACAACACATCCAAGGTCACACAGCTGGGCAGGTCTGTGTGACTCCAAGCCAGGTTCATTGTCACTGGCTCCCCTGGCTCTCCCTATCTTGCAGCCCCCCGGCAAGACTGTATTATGATCCCAATTCCTCAGGTGCAGAAATAGAAACTCTAAGAAGCCACAGTCTAGGTCCAAGTTCAAACAGCTGATAAGTGGTGGTGCTTACAGCGGTGTGTTAGAACCACCACCATGTGGAGATACCGGAAGCCACCCTGTCCTCATGTGAAAGCACACATGTTTCTAGATAACATCAGAACCTGGGGTCCTAAACTGCAGAGCTGGGCTTCCCGGCAAGTGGCAAGAGAGATTTTAGTCTGACACTATGTCTTATGACTGATCTGAAAGCAGAGCCTGAGATAAGGATTCTTGTGCAAGTGAGTTATTGAGGGAGCAGGCCAAGGAGAAATCTGGAAGGATCAGGGGAGATGAATGGGGCAGAGGAAGAAGGTGCAGGTTCAGCTGAAGTCTGGCCTCAGCCTGATCCCACAGGGAGTTCTGGAGCATGAATGGTACCACAGGGGTTCTCGCATCTTGAAGCAAGGGGCCAGGCCATGATGCCCTGTATCTGTCAGTCATTGGCTATGGGTTGTCCTACATGGGGCTGTGGGGAGCATCTCTGGATCAAGTAGCAATTTTCCAGAGAATGGTGCAGCTTGGAGCTCTAGCGGTCAACACTCAAAGCAGCTGGGGGCTGTTGTCCCATTGTTAGAAGGACCTTGGCAGGGCACCACTGGCATCTACTATAAGTAGGTGACCCTGGAGGCCCAGACTTTACTAACTGGCTCTGCAACTCCTGGAAAACCGCATCCCCTTCCCTTTTCTACCCTTCTCCCTGTCTTTCTCTCTTCCTTCTGGACCTCCTCCTTTGTCACCCTCCAGCACTGGCTGGGCTGGGCTTGGCCTGAGCTTCTGGCTCCTGTATCAGACCATCAGCAATAACAGCCAGAGTTGAAGATTCCAGGAAGTGCCCCACTGTGGCGTCTTCGGCTTAGACCTGTTCCCCCTCAAGCCCCATCCTGTGGCCTGCCTCTGAGGGGATTCCCAGTGACGTGATCAGGAAGGCAGGACAGGGAAAGAGCCAAGAGCCAGGCCTGGGGATTAGTGAATGAGGGGAGAGGCTGAGAGCCAGGCAGCTCCTCCCCACCAGCCGGTACCGCAGCCCCCAGCAGGGCGAGCAGCTGCCCTCCCCAGGGCCACCCAAATGGGCCCACTGCCTGATACCTGATTGCCAGGAGATGAGCTGGCCAGGTCAGTGCCTGGAGTCATTTTTAGAGCCTCCGGAGGGTCCTGATTCTATACACAGAAACATCCTCTTCCACTCTGCTGCCATTCATTCATTTATTCATTCATTCAACAATGACTGAGTCCATATGAAAGCTGGGAAAATCTGAACAAAACAGACGGATCCCTGCTTCCATTCCAGCAGGGGTGACAAAGAAATGAGTGTATCAGGGTCACAGAGCACTCAGAGAGATGCACAAGGAATATGCAGTTTCTTTGCTTCCCATAACCAATGCAATCATCCTCCCACCCTGCTAGGAGGCAGGGACAGGAATGGGGGAACACAATTTAAAATTGCCCATTTATGTCACCACCATGCGGTTTCACTTAAGAAGGGCAGTTTGGGAAGATTTGGTTTCTTTTGTCCAGAACAGTACCTGAGTGTGAGTGTAACTACTGGTGGAAGGTGGAGGTCACTTGGAGAAACACTGAGTCCTCCCCACTGGCCACTGGTCCAGAAGGGCTGGCCTTGTCTCTGCCTGCCTGGACTGCACAGTTGCACCTGGTCATATCTGGGGTGCAGCAGCTACTCTTGGGTGCCCCCCACCCCCCTCCCTGGCCAGGGTTCCCACCTTGCGGCTGCTGCAGGTGTCGGCCACTCACTTGTCACACCTGTATCCTTCTCTAGGGGATTGCCCTTGGCGGAAGGGAGGTGTCCCTCACTTTGGGAGACGGACCCTGGCCGATGCCTACCTCTCCAGGGTCACCCCACCATACACTCCACCCACTTTATGCTCCAGTCCCGCTGACCTTCTTACAGTTTCTCCACCACAGAACCCCTCTAGCCTTTGCGTGGTGGGATTTAAGTTTCAGGCGTGCTCACTACCTCCCTTCACCTAATTCACTCTCAGGATGGATTTCCCATAAATGTCAGGTATTTACAGGACTTTTGTTACACACTCACTTTGCACTTCTGTGTTCAACCGTGTGGTTTGATCAATGTCTGCCTCCCTACCTTGACTTTAAACTCCTGAGGAAAGGAACTGTTTATGTTTTGCTAACCATTGAATCCCCAGGGCCTAGTACAGTGCCTGGCACAAAGTAAATGATTAGTCAATGTTTTGTTTTTGTTTTTTTTTTGATGGCATGAAGAAATTAAATTTTAAATGAATCCATTAATAAAAGGAAGGCAGCCCTTATCTTTGAGTATTTCATTCCGACATTTCTGCCGCATCCTGGGAAATCCTGGAAGTAGGACACTCCTCCTTCAGGGACCCTTTTCCCAGCCTTGGTGAAAGGTTCCAAATTCCTGGCCACCAGGAAGTCCCATGCTGGCAGGAAACGGAATAGGTTTGTTTGCAAATTGAGCCCAGGGCTCCCTGCCAGGTCCCTGAGCAGAGGCCAAGGCAGCCTCACACGGAGGCCACAGGGCATCCAGATTTGGATTCATCTGCAGCTATCCTTCCCTTTGCCCTCCTAGCCGGAGTATTGCCTTTCTCTAGTTCCTCAAACCCTCTCTTCAGGAATCCTGTCCCACCTTCTGAAAAGAGGGACTACCAGCTCCTAGCTCAGCTCAGAGAATATGAAGGGACTCTTCTAGATTCGCAAAGCAAACTGGTGGATCCAGAATCCAGTTATTCTGAGATCCCACCCAATGATAAAGAGAAGAAAAGCAGCCAATATCTACCACTCTGTGCCAGCCACTGTACTGAGTAATTTACATACATTATTTTACCGACATGTTACAACAGTCCTTCTACATGGGTTCTATTAGAGTCTCTATTTCATAGAAAGCGAAACTGAAGCTTGGAGAGGTCAGAGAGAGCCTAGAACTCATTCTACTAGATCAGGGGTCAGTAATCTATGTCCCATAGGCCAAATCCAGCTCACCACATGTTTTTGTAAATAAAGTTTTATAGCACAAAAACAGACACATCGACCAATGGAAGAGAATAGAAACCCCAGAACTAGACCCCACAGAAGTATGCCCAACTAATCTTTGACAAACTAGGAAAGAATATCCAATGGAAAAAAGACAGTCTCTTTAACAAATGGTGCTGGGAGAACTGGACAGCAACATGCAGAAGGATGAAACTAGACCACTTTCTTACACCATTCACAAAAACAAACTCAAAATGGATAAAGGACCTGAATGTCAGACAGGAAACCATCAAAACCCTAGAGGAGAAAGCAGAGAAAAACCTCTCTGACCTCAGCCGCAGCAATTTCTTACTTGACACATCCCCAAAGGCAAGGGAATTAAAAGCAAAAATGAACTACTCGGACTTATGAAGATAAAAAGCTTCTGCACAGCAAAGGAAACAATTAACAAAACTAAAAGGCAACCCACGGAATGGGAAAAGATGCTTGCAAATGACATAGCGGACAAAGGGCTAGTATCCAAAATCTATAAAGAGCTCACCAAACTCCACACCCGAAAAACAATCCAGTGAAGAAATGGGCAGAAAACATGAATAGACACTTCTCTAAAGAAGACATCCGGATGGCCAACAGGCACATGAAAAGATGCTCAACGTCACTCCTTATCAGGGAAATACAAATCAAAACCACACTCAGATATCACCTCACGCCAGTCAGAGTGGCCAAAATGAACAAATCAGGAGACTATAGATGCTGGAGAGGATGTGGAGAAACGGGAACCCTCTTGCACTGTTGGTGGGAATGCAAACTGGTGCAGCCACTCTGGAAAACAGTGTGGAGCTTCCTCAAAAAATTAAAAATAGACCTACCCTATGACCCAGCAATAGCACTGCTAGGAATTTACCCAAGGGATACAGGAATACTGATGCATAGGGGCACTTGGACCCCAATGTTTATAGCAGCACTCTCAACAATAGTCAAATGATGGAAAGAGCCTAAATGTCCATCAACGGACAAATGGATAAAGAAATTGTGGTTTATATATGCAATGGAATACTATGTGGCAATGAGAAAGAATGAAATAAGGCCTTTTGTAGCAACATGGATGGAACTGGACAGTGTTATGCTAAGTGAAATAAGTCATACAGAGAAGGACAGATTCGGTATGTTTTCACTCCTATGTGGATCCTGAGAAACTTAACAGAAGACCATGGGGGAGGGGAAGGAAAAAAAATGGTTAGAACGGGAGGGAGCCAAAACATAAGAGACTCCTAAAAACTGAGAACAAACTGAGGGTTTATGGGGGGTGGGAGGGAGGGGAGGGTGGGTGATGGGCATTGAGGAGGGCACCTTTTGGGATGAGCACTGGGTGTTGTATGGAAACCAATTTGACAACAAATTTCATAATAAAAAAATAAAAATAAAAATAACATAAATAAAGTTTTATTGAAACAGAGTCATGTTCATTTGTTTGCATATTGTCTGTAGCTGCTTTTGTGCCATAGTGGCAGAGTTGAGCAGTTGAGACAGAGACCCTCTGGCCTGCAAAGCCGCCCAGAATTTACTAATGGCCTTAAAAAAAAAGTTTACAAAACAAAAACAAAAACATTGTCAACCCCTGTTCAAAATATTTTTTTTTCAACGTTTATTTATTTTTGGGACAGAGAGAGACAGAGCATGAACAGGGAAGGGGCAGAGAGAGAGGGAGACACAGAATCGGAAACAGGCTCCAGGCTCTGAGCCATCAGCCCAGAGCCTGACGCGGGGCTCGAACTCCCGGACCGCAAGATCATGACCTGGCTGAAGTCGGACGCTTAACCAACTGCGCCACCCAGGCGCCCCTGTCAACCCCTGTTCTAGATGACACTCCTCACGCATCCTGCTCTGTGTTTTACGTGTGGATTCATTGGTCAGAGTGTTTTTTACTCAGTTTTACAGCAAAAATGTCCCACTGCCTGTTTGAGTTTTCCACCTTGAGCACCCAATTAATGCCACCATGCCCCCACCTCTAAGAGAAAAATCCCCCTCCCTGTCCTGTCGCCGCTTCCTGCCCCCAGCTGGACAATGGGACAGCAACCTATGATCTGAACAGGCCAACAGAAAAAGATGGGCTAGACCAATCACATTCTTCTCTTGGGAATTTGGTATAGGGAAACAGAGAGGCTATCAGGAGAAATGGTAGCTATGACTCTTGAGGACAAATTGACGCTTGGGTGGCTACGATAGGCGAGGAGGAGGCAAGGTTGGGAAGATGCTTGGTGTGGAAGAGAAGAAACTGTCCAAATGGAGACAAAATCTATGAAAGAGTGGCCCTGCTACCCTAAGAAAACAAGAAAGAGAGAAGCCTCTGTTCTTAAAGTTTCCCCAAGTTCAGCTTCCATTAGAACAATTGCCCTCTTCTTGGATTAGGAGTTAGAACTTTTTGGTTGCAAATGAAACAAAATTCAAAATTCAACACAAACGGGCTTAAACATTAATGGGGGTATATCGATTCATACAACTGAGGAAGTCTAACAATACTTCAGACTCAGCCTGATCCAACAGTTCAAACGATGTCACATGGGACCCTGATGTGAAGAACAAAGGCAAAAGAAATGTTAAAAAAAAAAAAAAAAAAAAGAAAGAAATGAAATCTCCTTACAACTTGCAACCCAGTGACAAACACTTGAGGCAGGCAGAGTGACCTTCCTCCAGGAACTCAACTACCTAAATGCGAATACTTTGCTGGAGGCAGAAAGCAACTGTAGCTTGACATTAGCCAGACCTCCAGGATCCTGTAAGTCTTCTTTAAAAACCCCTTTGGAAATTTCCTTTATGTCTATCATCCCCACGATATATGTTAGCAATCATCCTTCAAACGTATGGTCCACTGGTATACATCTGAAGGGTCTCATTAACCTTATCTTAACAGCAGCTAGCCCCTTAAGATCCTGGAAGCCTTGCTCCAAATTCCTTAAGACTCATGCTACTCCTAAACCCCACTAACTAAAATATACATAATCAGTCACCCCTCACAATCCCAGTGCAACTTTCTGCACATAGGTCCTGTCGCCATGCTTTAATAAAACCACCTTTTTCGCACTGAAAAGGTCTCAAGAATTCTTTCTCGACCGTTCGCTCCCAGACCCCAACATCACATCAACCCAATTTCTAACAGTCTTTTTGCCCTGCCTTTTGCAATATGGGCTTCATCCTCAATCTCCACTCTATGCCCTTCCCCATCTTAGGCCACTCTAGATTCTTCACTCATGGTGTCAAGATGACTGCAGCAATTCCAGACCTCACTGCTTCACACCGAAACATCTGCAAGTGGAGAGGGTATCCTTTCTGTAGCTCCTTCACATTCTGAGATACAATCTCTCCTTGCCTATCCCTGAACCAATCACTTTGGTCAGGAGGATTGCTACACTCATTGGATTAGATTTACCAATTGCCTTCTACCTTCTCATCTATAATAACATTTGAGTGCTTATCATGTCCCAGGCCCTACATCACCCTTTACATGTGTTACTATGTTTAACACTCACAAAAGCCATACGAGTAATTTACCAGAATTATCCTCATTTCACCAGTGAGAAAATGAAAGCTCAGAGAGGGTAGACACCTGGCCCAGGATCACACAGCCATCACCTGGCAAAACTGCAGATTAGCAGCAGAACCAAAAAAAAAAAAAAAAAAAAAAAAAGCTGGAAGGGACCTAGGGGATTCTGGAGCCAGAGGTCTCGGCCCCCATACCCTGCCAGTTGGGGGAGGGTGTCCCTCAACAGCCTCCAGCTCTTTTTATTCCACATCCTGTTGCCATTATGGTGACCCAAACCCCCTCGTCGGAGGGAAATGTTTTATCCATAAAATCTCAGGCTTCAGACCGAATTTACTCAAAAGTCCTGCTCCCACCTCTGGGTTCCTCCGGACTCTATTCTCGTCCACCTGATCCGTTTCCATGGAAACTGCTGGGCTCCTGCATCCCTTTTATCCTCCTTTCTGAGAAGCAAGGCCAGCTTTCCAGCGCCCAGGTAGCCAGGCCTAACCATTATAAAGACCAAAGAAGCAATATCTGGAAGAAATATTTCTAGGCAGAGGGAGGAACCATATCGGGCTTGTGGTTTTCTCTTTGATGTGCTCCAAACTAACACCAGGTGCTCTGAGGAGCTCAGCCAATTACCTGGGCCCAGTGGGTGCTGGCTGCGAGTCTGTCATCTGTTCCCCAGCATCTCAGCACCTCTCAGTCAGCAGCCCTCTCTCCCTTCGGAAAGTGATTCTGGGGTCTGAGCACAGGGCAAGCCGGGCAGGTCTTCTTGCCAATCCTTGGCATTAGGTTGCAGTACTCGGGGCACAGCTGGTGGGCTGGGGCTGCAAAAAGGAGAATGTTACCAGATTTTCCCCTTCTGGAGAAGGGAGGAGCCAGCCATCACCTTGAACCCATGGGCATCCTGGAAACAGCGGACATGGCATCACTCCTTGCTGCAGGGAGGCGCCCTGTGGCCAGGGTCTAGGAAGCACATTGCACACACTAGCCAGGGGCTTGGCACCTGGTCCCCAAGGACTCCGTATGCCCTGGAAACAGGAAACTGAAAGAGCCAAAGCTTTTCAGGGTCCCACCTGGCTGGGTCTCGGTTGGGTGTTAATCTCCCGGAGCTTTGGTTTCCTTACCTTTAAAATGGACCTAATTCTCACACTGCACATCTGCTAGGCTAGTTGCAAGGCCCAAACCAAACAAGACATACCAAAACCCTCTATAAAAGCATCTAAAGTAGCAAAACCTCAGACATCTAAAATGAATTACAAGAGTCTCAATTCATTGAGATATAAGCATCATCACTGCTTTCTAACACGCTCCTCGAATCTCTCTTCCCCAACCCTTAGCGATCTCCTGTTCTGAGTTCATGGTTTTCTGCTCAAGTTCAGTTACATAAACGTGGTCCAGTCTAGCCTAAAACTCCAGTCTTCTCCGATTCAAAGCTTCCCATCTTCCCCAATGCAGACTGGATGAGGGCTTTGGCTCCGCCTGGGCTAAGCATGACGTGGTGAGGAGGGGGTGCTCTGAAACATCTCCTTGCCCAGAGAAGTTGGGGAGGAACTCTCCTCACCCATCTGGTCCCCGTGTGCTGGAACAGCTACTGCTGCTGGTGTCTGGGGAGTCAGAGGGTCTAGCACAGTAGAAAGAAGCTTTTCCTAGAGCGGCCTTCAGCTCCGCCCTGACTTCCTTCAACACCAAGGACTAACCGGCAGGTATCTGGCTTCTGCTCCTTCCTTAAACTCCATGCACCTTTCTCAGGAGGCACAGCACCCTCCAAAGGCTGCACAAAACAGGAATGGGGTGCAATCCTTCCAGGCACAGGACAGGACAGTGCGGGCCTTCAGACAACCCTGAGTCAAAAACGGCACCGCTTCTGTCTTCACATGGGTCCCAGGCTCCAGAATTCTACTCCGGGACCAGCTGGGCATGCCAGCATCCTCTTACTGCAGACGTCCCCCCATGACCTGGAGAGGTCTTCTGAAGACCCCCCAAAAACACTTGGCCCCAGAGGAGCCACAAATGCTGCAGTGCCCAAAGGCTAAGGCTCCGCCCACAAGCCCCCTCATCCCACAGCCTTGTCTTCGAACAGCCCATGGCCTTGGGTGGAAGTGAAGGACAGGCTTAGCGAGTCCAGCAGACAGGAGGTGCCTGGATTCTGTGGGGTAACTTTACAAGTGGGGTACTTAGCCCCTTTTCAGAACAAGAAAAATTCCTCCCGACACCCTATGTTAATATAATAACTACCTTCTAATTAAGCACATACCACCACCAGGATTCTTGCTAGCTAATGCCTTGACTACATTATTTTTGGTCTTTACGCTGACTTTGTGTGGCCAGTATCACTTTTATTACCTCTATTTTTCCTAAGGTTCAAAGAGGTTAAATGGCCTGCTCAAGGCCCTCAAAGTGGGTTTGACCCCACAGCTTTCTGACCCCAGAGCAGAGCTTATAAGTCCTAAACATGACTGCTCCTGCAGTACTTGGCTGGGGACAAAGGACAAAGGGACTTGCTTGGGTTTTACAGCCCTCTCTGTCTGAGATGGCCCAGGAATGGGCCTCTCAGAAAGACTCTAACCATGCATCTAAAATGAACGATGCAGGCTGTCCCAATGCAGAGCTGGAGGTCACCAGGGCCACACTACAGTCATACCCAGGACCTCCCACATCAAGCCAAAGTACCCCCCTCATAGCCAACCCCCATCTAAGCAGCTCTGAAAAGTACAAAGCAGGAGATCCACTCTCTCTTCCTCACCAGGAAAACCAAAGCAACAAGGAGGTACCAGGGATGAGTTCTCTGACCCCACACATCTGGGAAAGGGGAGGAGCAAGAGGTGAGACAGAGGAGCCCAAGTGACAGCATCAAAGCTGGAAGGGGCTGAGCCTGGCCCCTGTAGGGCTGTACAGCACAGTGAAGAGCTCCTGCTTAGCCTTCCCCTTGGCCTCCCTCTGGGGTTAGCCCCTTCAGGAGCCGTTCACTACTCCAGAAGATGGATGCTGGCCAAAGAATATCTTGCCAAGCTAATCACAGCTGATCTCTGGCTCCATGAAGGGCAGTGGGAACATCAAGTCATTTAAATCTCAGAGCAATTCTAAGAAGTAAATACTCACATTCCCATTTTGCAGAAGAGAAAATTTGAGACACAGATAGGTTACATAATTTGCCCAAGGTCACACAGCTTACTCTAGGATTCAAACCCTGGGCACCCAGATTCTAGAGTGTCTGCTCTTAACCACTGAACAATCCTGCCTCCCGGGGGCAGTACAAAAGAGACCCACGGGCTTTGGTGAATTTCTCAGCTCAGGACTCTCCTGTGGCACAAAGGCGAGGGGAATGCATACAGTCCTCAAAATCTGGGTTTTTCTGATTCCTCTCTCCCAGTCTGCTCCTGCAAGAAACTCTGAACACATTTGCTCTGAGCAAAATCAAGTGGTGTGGGAACCTTCACTCTGTATTTCTCCTTCAGTCTCGCTCTAGGCTTGTCCCTCCCTCCAAGGGACAACCTTCCCCCCTCAGTCTCCTCCTGGCTCCTCTGCCCCAGCGACCTCCTTTTGATTCTCACTTAGCTCCTTCTCTTTCGCTCTCCCTTCGGAAGGCAGTTCAGCTAACACTCATTAGTACGTGTTAATGAGCATCAATCCATTTCTCAGTCGCTCAGCAGGAGAGGGGAGAAAGGAGGGACTAGCAGCTGCTCCAGGGGTAATGGGTGCACAGGCCTGGGGGCTCAGGAGCTCAGGCTACTGGAGAGAGTGGGGAGGGAGCCTAGTGCCCAGCTTGGGGAGTCCTATCTGCTGTTCTCAGGACTCTGCCCTCAGCAGCTGCTTCTGTTTTCTCTGAGACCAGCACAGAACATTCCTAGGTCAGCAATGGATATTCTCTGCCCACTGACCTAGGCAAATTCCCATCATGTCCTTAGGTGGGTGCGGTTAAGACCCAGCACCAGGAGGTAGTTCTGCCACTCCTTGAAGAACTGTCTAGAAGCCCCCAGAGCCTGTCCAGGAGGAGGCAGGTAACCAGGGCACAGAGGGACTTGGGGAGGGCAACAAGCAAGACCCCAGGGGGACAGTGGAAGCCCCTCCTCCACTCCATCTGGATCTTCCCTGGGTGTCCCTGACTCCAGCCGCTCCCCTACCTCCAGAGCCTTGAAAATCCTTGGCTTCTCCCCAATATGGGCCCCATTTAGGGACCATGAGAGTGTGGGGAAAGAGCTGGGTTCAAATTCTAGCTCGGGCCCCTCTTTGCTGTACAAGTCATGTAACAGTCATTTGAAGTCTCAAGTCCCCTCCTCAGAAAATTGGTCCCTGTTCTTCCTGTTGTGTAAGGGTCAGACGGGAGCAGGCATGAGAGACACCCAGTGAACCGTGAAGAGCAGATGCTATTTGTCAAGCTTACATTATTATTACTATTAGTGGTGCTGCAGCTACTACCCTTATCACTATTGCTACTGCTAGTAACAATACCTGGTAGCTGTACTGAAGAAGGTCAGAGAGAGGCAAGAGCAGCCTCTCCCCGCTCTTTGCACCGAAGGGCCCCTGCTTCCCTGGCCTGGCGGCGAGCGGTCTCAGCGCCCACGTGCGCGTCCCCGGCGCTCCCCGCGCCGCGCGCCCACAGGCCGAACCGCTGCGCGGCCGCCGCCCGCCGAGACCCGGGCTGATTCTCTGAGCGCGCGCGCCCCCTGCTGGCGGCCGGGCGCGGGCGCAGCCTCCGGACTGTATATAAAGGCAGCGTGGAGCGCAGGACCTGGCCGAGTGCGGGAGCGGAGCCGGGCGCAGGGACAGCGCTGTGCGCCTGAGGTCTCCGAGCCGCTCGCCATGGCTAGCCCGCAGCAGCAGCCCCCTTACCTGCACCTGGCCGAGCTGACGGCGTCCCAGTTCCTGGAAATCTGGAAGCACTTTGACGCAGACGGTCAGTAGATCTCTCAACTTCTGTGCCCATTGGCCCCCAGGGAGCCTGCGGTGGAGGGGAAGGGGACTTTGCTGATGCGGGCAGGTGTACGTTGGTCCCTGGGGGTGTTTGGGCAGCAAAACCTGCTGAGGTCGGGGTCTGGAGTTTGGGAAACACCTGGCTGCTCTGGTGACAACTGTCAGCAACTTTTCTTCCCTAACACAGACGGCAGAGAGCCCACCAGCTTCTGCAGCCTCATTCTGGGCAAGTTGGAGCTTTCCCAGGGAGGAGGCCTGGGCCAGCAAGGCTCCCCATGATTCCCCCTGCCATCTTACCTTCCCCGCCTTTCTCTTCAAGGTAATGGCCTGCCTTCAGCTGCTGCAGCCACAGGTCTCAAAAGCCCACTCGTTTCTTTCTTGAGGTTCCCCTTTTGTTTAATACTAGGTTACCCCCACCTCCCCCCCCCCCCCCGTCACTGTCCTGGAGGCTGAGGCGAGCTGGGGGATACCGAAGGGAAACCCCTGGCCTCCCCAGAGTGATTGGCTGGGAGCGGGAGTGGAGAGTGACATCGGGGCCCTGAACACCCCTTGGGCTTCCTTTGCCCATTTCCCATCCTCCCTGGGCAGATGGGTCCCATACACAGCAGCAGTAGGTGTGGTGGGGGCAGGGGTGAGGTACAAACCTGACATTCCCTCATGGTGATAATCCTGGGTGCTTTGGGTGATTGTGGGGGAGGCACAATCTTAAATGCAACTGAGACATCGACTTACCCAGAAATCAAGGGCTGGACTGAATGACCTTTGGAGGTGGCTCTCAGTGCTGGCATTCTAAGAGTCTATGAATGGTCTGACTCCGGCATAAAGTGAGGCCCCCCTTCAGGAGCTTCTGATATCACTAGAAATGTTTTCTCCACCACTCCAAAAAAAAAATTAAGTGATCTGATTCCCTTCTCTGAATTCCCGGCTGGGGTTGGCATCCAAAATGTTCTGGCATCTCAAACCATTGGCAGGGTGGTGGCTCAGGGTGTTTATCCTGGGATTGACAGTGAGGGGGATGGGAACCAGAGAGAGGATCAGTCCCTGGTTCACTTAATTCTTCCCTCCTCCTTTCCTCACCTCCCTAGAGCATGAAAATGACAAAACAGAGGCCCTCTGCCCAGAGCACTTGGAGAGGCAAAGGTTAATGTCCAGGGATGCTCATTAGTAAAGTTTTGTTTTCTTGGAGCCAAGCAAAGGACTGGGTGAGCAATACCTGGGCTAGGACAGTGATCTGCCTGTGAATTACTGAAGGAGGTGGGTAGACTGTTACATCTGTAAAATGGGGCTAAGGAGGGGTTGTACTTCCAATCCCCAGCTTGTGCCATAAAACTCCCTTGGTGAAAAGGGCTGTAAGGTGCAGCCTCTTAGTGTTCCAGATGACGTGCACCTTCCCTAAGGATGCTTCTGCCAGTTTATCTGCACCAGAGACTTTCAGGATTCAAGGAAAGTTACCAAGTGGCCAAGGTTACACCACCGGCCTCCTGCCAGATGAGTCAGCTATAATAAACAGAGGACTCCATAGATCTACTTCCCCCCTACGCTCGGGGGGACAGCCAATAGCACTCCCAATAATCAGGCGAATCCTTACATTTATCTGAGACCTCGTACTGTTCAATATACAATCACACCTTCTTGAGTCCCACACTGTGAGGCTGCTGGGCAGGTCGTGGTTCTCCTTGTGCAGACAAGGAACCAGACACAATGGGTGAGTTCTCTGAGGTTGTATAGCAAGGTAGTAGTGAGGCTGGTTCCTGGCCAGTGTTTATGCCCTACTTTTTGGACATGCGTTTGGGTTGGAAGAGGGGTTTTTCCATGATGATAGGTACAAGTTGCCCTCTCATTTGCCCACAGAAGAGCCTCCACAATCCGCAGGCTTGGAGGTGATGGACAGTTCCTTTAATCTCAGAAATGGGTCCTTGTCTGGGCTGGAGCATAGCTAAGGTAGCACTGGACACAATAGTCTTGAAAGGCCCCCAAAGCCACTGTGCCTCTGGCTGTCTCCTCCGAAATGAAAGGGGAGCTAAATGCTTGCTTCTTGGTTCCTTGTCCACCAGACACCCCGTTGCCCTCTCTGCTCATGGCCTCAGGGAATTCCCAAGAATGGGCTGCAGACCTAACAGAGAAAGAAGACAAAAGGGCTTAAAATGCCAGAGATGGCTCAGAGGTGCTTTAGAAAAATGAGGATACGGTCAAGTTAGCATTCTACTAAAGAACCCAGAATTATTAGGCTGTGGACTGCCTTGCTCCATACCTTCCTTACCCTACCTGTCCCACATACCCAAAGGCTACTGGGGAGACCCCAGTAGCTCCCTGCACTATCTGCTCCCCCACCACCACCCCGCTTACTAACTCTGGCTTCTATTTTCATCTGGGGGTTTCTTCCTGATACAGATTCCCCTGCCACTCACAAACTTAAAGAGCTCTGGCAGGACTCTCTTTTGCAGCTCACAGGTCCCTGGAGCCCAGTTAGGCACAGCCACCAGGGGCAGGGAGCCACTGCCCCACTCCTCCTGGACCCCCTAGGAAACAAAGACAAGGAGATCCTAGGAGAAGCTGAATGCCAAAGAGAGTGGAGATGGCGTGGGGGGCTCTGACCCTAACTCAGCCTATTCCTAACCAGGAGAAAGAGTCATCCTGGTGACTTTGCCCTAAGAGTTAGAGTCTTTTCAAAATCATCATCAGTCTCATGGTGGAGGAAGGAAGGAATGGTGGTGGGGGGCAGGGGCCAGGAATATCCTATACCATCCCTGAACCCTTCCTCCTCAGTCACCCCAGTTCACGCATTTGGGGGAGATTCAGATGTCATCTCTCAAAGGCAGAGGTAGGAAAGACAGTAGCCAAGCACACCGTAAGGCCCACATGCCACTTCCATGCTCTGAGTGACCCTTCCACGGCCCTGTATATCTGAGTCCACTGCCCTGTTGTTACCTGCTCACTTCTTTGTCAGGAATATCCTCACTCTGCAAGATCCAAGCAGCTGAGTGGTTCTGATCAGACGGGCCACCAGCCTCCTGTTCTGCCAGTGGGAATTTCCATGGAGAACCAAGGTGTGGCCCTAAAGGGAAACACCTTAGCTTTCAGAAGCAACTGAAATCATAGGGATAAGATGGATTCTCTCCCAGAGGCCAGCAGACATCCCAGATCCAAGTAGAGAATCCCACTCACCCTAGGAATCTATCTGACATAGGTACATTTGTACCTATGCAAAAAGTGGTATGAGGAGGAGTCTCTTACTGAGTTCTTTGGAATACTGAAAATTTGAGGGGGAATGTGCTTCATTAGTGAGGAGAAAAATGAATTGCGCCAGTCTTTAGAGCAGAATATTATACAACCAAGCAGAGTGAGGTGGGTCTTTTGTACTGCTGTGGGAAAATGTCCAAGATGTACTATTAAGATTTTTTTTTTTATGGGGCACCTGGGTGGCTCAGTTGGTAAGGCGTCCAACTTCGATTCAGATCATGATCTCATGGTGTGTGAGTTCGAGCCCCATGTCAGGCTGTGTGCTGACAACTCAAAGCCTGGAACCTGCTTCAGATTCTGTGTCTCCCTCTCTCTCTGCTCTTCCCCCACTCTCTCTCTCTCTCTCTCTCTCTCTCTCTCTCTCACACACACACACACACACACACAAATAAACATTTTAAACATGTAAAAAGAAAGATTTTTTAAATGGTAGCTGGATGATTATAGTATGACCCCATTTTCATTATTCATGAGGCAAATTGCTGAAAGATACTTGACAGAATATAACATAGACAATAGAGAACAGTGGTTCTCTCTACAGACTGGCTGAGATAAAATTAAAAGGCATTTGCTTTTACTAAGTTAATTTCTGTCATGTTTGAAAACTGTATAAGAGCTTGTGTTTCTTGTGTTCATCTGCCAAACAGTAAAGATGTAAAAAGTTATTTATCTCCAGTTGTGGGAATCTGCCCAGACTCTTCTGGGCATTCGTCTGCCTCCAGGTGGCCCTGGTGACACGGGGTGGTTCTCAAAGCCTCTTGCAGAGAGGAAGCTGTGTTCCCTATCTGTGTGGGCCTGCAGACCTTTGAAAATTAGGGAGAGGGAGGCCCTGCCCTTTCTTCCCTGCTCTGCCCTCCTCCACCCAATGGGAGTGACAGAAACATCCCTAAAACACACGCACCTCGAACACCCTCCAACCCGAGCGCCCAGGCAGGCTCTGCCAGAGTGTGGGTCACTGCTAAGTTTGTGACCTGCAGGGAGCTAAGCCATAGGGCCTCACCCAGGTGGAGAGAGAGGACTGGGCCACTCGCACTGAAATACTACATGAAGGCTCCTGGAACAGTGAAAAAAGATACTTTTTTTTCCCAAACAGGGTTACAGAATATCCGGTATATATTATTTACACAAATACTACAACATTTACAATGCACTATAACTGTGCTATTCATGAGGTGACTATAGGACTCATAAAAACGACCACTTCTTGGCACAAAAAGTCAGAGGCATCTGGTGCAGGGAGCCAAGTTCAGAGTTATCTGAGGGAGGCTTTCTTTTACCCGTCAAGCGAATCTCTGTCAGGTCCATGTGTCCATCTGGGAGAGCAGAGCATAGATTTGGGGTTTGTGATGGCAGGATGTGGGGTTCTTTGGGAGTAGCCTCCTGTCCCATCCGGAGTAAGCCCTAGGAATCAGTCCCCCGCTCTGCTTCACCCCTAAACCCCCAAATGCTTTGCTAACAGTGCCCTTTGGTATGGAGTGTTCACAGCGTGCTGGGCGGCCCTGTGCTGGTGGCCTCCATGTGTGCCCCAGGCCCAGCAGCCTGCCTCCGGGGGGGTGATTGCACCAGCCAGGGAGGCACTGGGGCTCCCCAAGGAGGCAGCCCTGAGACCCGTTTTGACAAACAAAACACTTGAGCCCGCCTCGCCAGGGCAGCCACCAGCCCAGGGAGCCTCCGTCCCTGCCCGCTCACCCTGTTTATTCCCCTCTAGACTCCAGTGGCTGCACTCGCTGAGCCCCTGAGGGAGGTTTCCAGGGCTTAGAAGACCCCTCCGGGAAATCTCTTCTAACACCTGGGGAGCCAGAATTACTAGAGCAGGCGCGAAGCTCTTCAAAAACAGTGCCTCTCCCCTGGTGGCTTTCCTGGCCAATGGCACCCCATGCCCTCCTTTGCCTAGCCAGGCCCATCTGGGGCCTCTGGCCTCGGCCCTCCCCTGCTCCTCCCTGGCTCTCTACTGTCCTCCCTCCTCTCTCGCCCAATCTGCCCATCCTTCTGGCCTCCCCCATGCCTGGGAACCGGCCCAGCGTTAGGCTGCCAGATGTCCACAGGTTCAGGGGACCCAGCCCAGCCCCAGAACCACTGTTCCAAAAGTGGCGCTGCCCAGAAACAGATTCAAAGTCGTGTCTGAAAATTCATCCAGTAGCTGTTTGCACTGTGTTTTTTCACCCCTAGAAGTCACTGAGGTGACTGACAGAGAAGCCAAGACAAATGCAGGTTTGGACAGAGGTCGTCCCTGGGATGAATAGGACACCAGGCTGTAGGCTGTGACTCATCTCTTTCCCTCTCTAGCATCCTTACCTGTCTGCTTACCTGGCCGAGTCCTAAAGACCAACCAGCAGGGGTGGGGAGTAGGACCTTCTTTGTAAATGGTTCACACCATGAAAAGTAATATTAGTATCAGGGCAGGATCTCAGGAAGCCAATTTCTAGCCCCCAAAGGGTGATGTTTGACTGTCTCAAAGGGTGCTTAGGCTGGGAGGTACAGGGCTATTTGCCTTGCCATAAATGTGTACCCCAGACAAACAACCAAGTGGCTTGGCCTCATGAACACTTTCTTAACAAGGAGTCTGAAACTTCATAACTCCTGTCCTCAATTTCTCTAACCTGTGCATCACAGAGAGACACAGACTGCTCCCATGTCTAGGCCAGTAGTTCTCAAACTTGAGTGTGTAGGAGGGCTTGTTAAAACACAGATGTCTGGACCTCACTCCGAATGCTTCCGCCTCAGTGGGTCTTGGATAGTGCCTGGGATTCTGCATTTCTAACAAGCTCCCAGGCAATTCCAATGCTACTGTTCCACAGACCACAATTTGAACAGCAGGCCCTTATACTCCAGACCTACTAAATTGGACTCTCCATTTTAATAAGATCCCCAGGTAATTCTTGCACACCTTAACATTTGAGACTCACTGCTCTGAAGCAGTCCTTAACCCTGACTGCACGTTCAGATCACGGAGAGAGCTTTGAAAACATGCCCACAAGAAGTCCCCATCCCATCAATTAAATCAGAAGCTTGGGGCGGGGGGGGGGGGGGGGGGGGAGGGAGGGAGGGGAGAATCAGGCAATGGTGTTGTTTTAAAAGCTTCCCAGGTGACTCTAATACACCGCCTGGGCTGAGCACCAATGCTCTAAACTCTGAGCTGAAGAGTTTACAGCCATGGACTGGTTCAGAAGTCAGAGTATAAAAATGATGCTTTCCATTTGTATGAGATTTTACATTTTCCAGAATGCTCTCGCAACATTACCTTGTGTGGCTCTTACAACAGCTCTATAAAGTAGAAAGGGCATGCATAGTTATACCAATTTTAGAGATCAAGAAATTGAGGCTCAGAGCCACAGAGCTGGTGGCTGTTACCTCTTACTCCAATTTCCCTTGCCTATTCAGGTCTTAGAAAATCCGGACGTACACACAAGTCTCAGTGAGAAACAAGTCGGCCTCTTTCCAGCATGGGGCAGAGCAACCTTTGGTCAAGGCTTTCCAGTGTCTGTGATCAGCTTAATTGTAAAACAGTTTTGTCTCACTTTAAATTTGGGGAAATTGAGGTTAGGCATCCGACTTCAGTTCAGGTCATGATCTCGCAGTTCGGGAGTTCAAGCCCCACATCGAGCTCTGTGCTGACAGCTCAGAGCCTGGAGCCTGCTTCAGATTCTGTGTCTCCCTCTCTCTCTGCCCTTCCTCTGCTTGTGCTCTCTCTCTCTCTCTCTCTCTCTCTCTCTCTCTCAGATATAAACATTAAAAATAAATAAATAAATAAATAAATAAATAAATAAATAAATAAATAAATAAATTTGGGGAAATTGAGGCATGATGGTGAAGAATGGTAGCAAGAGTACAATAAGGAAAGAGGCAGTGTCCCTGACTCCCACCCAGCCCCTTCCTAACATTCACGGGAAGTGGTTTGATAGGAAGGTGAGGAGTAGCGGTTGCTATGGTAACCACATTCTTGTCAATGCCCATCCACATGAGATTTTTGAGATTTTTGAGATTTTTGTGGTGGCCGGTCACCCCATGCCCTGATAAGAGGGTCATAGAAAAAGCAATACATTTGTCTAGTGCTAAAGTCCTCCCTGGAAGGATGTTGGCCAGCCCATCCTCCACACCAGACAGACAGTAGCTGCCGCCTGGGTGATGGACGGAGGCGGCTCTGAGGGAGACCAAGTAGCAAAGGCCTTCCCCCCCCAAAAATGGGGGATGCTCCTTCCAGGCCCACAGCCCCTGCCTCCCTATCCCCCCATCTCTGCTCTTCTCCCTCCACCTTCAGCTGGTAGATCCTGGCCATTCTTGTTTGGCTGCCTCACCCCACTAGACTATTAAATGCTCCCTGGGAACAAGCCCACATCTAGAATTATCTACAGCTCCCTGAGCACCGGGCACAAAGTTGAGCTGTTGTTTACCTCTGACAATATATGTTTGTTGAATTGAAGCACCTTTTGTCCCTTTGCTGGGGGCACAGAGAGGAAGCGGTGGTGGGATATTCAGCAGGGTGAGAGGGGCTTGCCAGCCTCTGGGACCGTCCTGCTGCCCACGCCGTGCAAGGTGGATCCAGGGAGAGGACTGGTTTCTACCGTGGCACTATCCTGGCTCCTCTCTGTGTCCGATTTTACGCCTCCCTTTGTCCTCCCTGCCCAGTAGCTGGGGCTTCTCAGAGAGGCCTTCCCTGCCCACCCTATCAAGCAGCCCTGGCAGGTCCATCTCTGTTCTGTTGCCTCATCATTCCTTCTCCTTGCTGTCCGTCTGCCCCTCCCTATCCCCACCCAGTTAGAACATAAGCCCCATCACAGCAGACCTTGTCTGCCTCACTTTTACATCCCCGGTGCCTAGCATACAGCAGGCACAAAGTGGATGCTCAATAAATGTTGAGTGAATGAATGAATGAGTAAAACCTAGATCAGGAATTAGGATACTCCAATTCTGGTCCTGCCTTGCTGTGTGTTCCTGAACAGATTGCTTACCTTCTCTGTGCCTCAAGTTTCTTTGTCACAAGAAGAGGATTCTGTTCTGCCCTGTTGTGATCCTGTGTGTCTGAAAGGATTGTGACAGCTTGGAAGACTGGAGCTAGATCTTGTACATCGTCATACCCCCACATGGTAACCTACACAGGGCTACCTTACACATAGTGAGGCTTCAAATGATCTGCTGAAGCAAAGAGAGAAGCAGATGTGCTTTGATCAATTAAAAGTGTTGTATCTGTAAGGAGTAACTGATATTCACAAGTGTCCGTCCTCTCCTGCTGGGCTAGGCGCTGGCTGATTATCTGGCTCTTAAGGTTGTTAACCCACCTTAAAACTTTTCTAGAACAAGAACAAACACAAATACATGTATGCTTTGTAAATTTCAGAGAAACCCCAAGGAAAAGGCGGGTCCCACAGGTCTGCACCTTGATGCTTTTCTTCTTCCCGTTCAGATTGCTCAGTGGGACATGGCTCAGTGCTGGCCTCACGTGCTTCGGCCTCCCTCTGCACCCCAAACTTTACTAGCCAAAGCAAGCAGCCCAAAGCCAAGGTGTTCCCCAGCCTGGGCAGCCAGCAGAAACACCGCCATGGTGCTAACGACCACTGGCATCTCGGAGGCTCATTGTGGGCCAACACATTCTGTGTGTTATTATCCCGTGGGTCTTCACTGCCAACCGTGTGAGGAAGGCACCCTCATTAGCCCCATTTTATAGGTGAGGAGACTGAGGTTCGGAGAGGCGACACCCCAGAGTGAACCGGTGAGTGGTAGAGCCAGGAAGATAACTGGGTGTGGGTGCCTCCACGAGAAGTGCGAATGACCGCCCCCACCCCCGCCCCACCCCTCCACAGCAGGTTCGGGAGCCAGCGGAGAAATGACAGTGCGTTGCTGCCACCATGCAAAGCAGGAGCAATGGTGGTGAGGGGTGCTGTTCAGAGCTCAATGGCAGCTGCTCCTTCAAATCCATTCTCCTGCGTCTGGGGCTGACCCCTCCAAGTCCGCGTCCACCTCCTCCTAATACACTCACAAAACAGACTCACACTCCCTCCTTCAGGCATCCGTCCCACCCCGCCTCGAGGCCCACCTCTGGGGCCTCTGCCGGTTTGAACCCCAATACGTGCTCACAGTGCCAGCTCTGAGCCCCACTCCAACCCAGCCCCAGGCTTCTGGAAGCTGCGCCTGGGCCCAGAATTCATCTCAGCTTTCTGCCTCAGAAATGGGAGAATAGCCAGACCACTGCAAGGAGTACCGAGGAAGAGAAAAATTGCTTGTTCCTTCAACTCAGAGTTCTCATCAACTAGACTGCCTTCTTGCCCAGAAAGCCCTTGGACCTTGCCTCATTCTCCCTCTCCAGCTGGCCTCACAAGCCATTAGACACGCACACTCATGAGATTCCAACTCTCCCAAGAACGATGACCACTGTATGCTCTGTGAAAAAAGGAAATTCAGGTCTTCCTTCCCCACACCCTAATTACAATCACATCTCCCCACCCCAGACAAAAGTACATCATTTATCTCACCCCTGTTCTCTCCATGCAATGTTTATTGTGGTGTGTTCTCCACTAGAGGGCTCCTCTCTGGTTATTTACTGGGAATGGAAATTCTCAGGGGATGGGGGCAGGGGGGAAGTTAAGGGGGAGAAAGACCCTCCCCACACACACCCCATCCCCAAAGGCCAGGATAAATACTTTTTTTATGTTCTTTGTGCCATTCGTAATTCCAATGCCCTTGAAGAAAAGCTACCAGTTGACTATTCTCTATAAGAACCGTGCTCAATTGTTTTAGATCAGATTTGAAACCTGACTTTAGGCCAGTGGTTTCCAAACATGACTACACATGGAAATCATCTGGGAAGCTTTTTTCAGAAAAAATCATGGTGCTTAGTTCATACCCCAAACCAATGACATCAGCATGTCTGAGGGTAGGAGCCAGATGTCCATGTATTTTTTTTTAAATCCCAGGAGAGTCCAGTTTGCAGGAGTGTGGGGAGCACTGCCCTAGACCTGATTTCCCAGCCACAAATGCCTCCTCTCAATCACAGCAGAGACTAATGACCTTGGCCATGGACTCAGCTAACCCGGTCTCTGGGCTATCTGGATTCAAGACTTGAGAGCCTAAAAAGGGTCTCTCGCCTGTCCTGATCTTAGAAGTCAGGCCCTGACCTTGGGACCTGGTGCTGATAATTGCAGTTTTCACCCAGATTCTTATACACAGGTTCTAGTAATTGAACTCAAACAACAGCAGCATTTACCGTCCACTCAGCGGGTTGGATGATGGGCTTTACATACAAAATCCCATTTAATTGTAATTACTCATTTTGCACATGAGGCAGGTGAAATGCCTTTCCACAGTCCTGCAGGTAATAAGTGCAGAACAGGGCTTTACTCTGTGCTCACAGACCTCATGGCGTCCGCTCATTGCCTTGCAGTGGGTTGTCTCCCCTACACGTAATCCCGGTGACCAAGGTGCCTCCAGCCCAAAGGACAGATGTCCTGCCTTTCTCCTCCCACTTTTCCTCTCTGTGTTAGTTTCCTGGAGCTGCTGTAACAAAGTACCACAGACTGGGTGGCTTAAAACAACAGAATTTTTTTTCCCCTTACAGTTCCAGAGGCTGGAAGTCCAAAATTAAGGTGTTGGCAGGATGGCTTCCTTCCAGAGGCTCTAAGAGACAGTCCTTCCATGTCTGTCTCCTAGCTCTTGGTGGTCACCAGCAATCCATGGCATTCCTCAGCCTGGAGATACATCACTCCAGTCTTTGTCTCTGTCTTTACGTAGTCTTCTTCCCTGTGTGTCTCTTTGTGTCTTCACATGGCCTCCTATAAGGACACCAGTCATTGGATTAGGGCCTACCCTAATCTAGTATGACCTCATCTTAATTGGACATGGATTTGAGGGGAGGGGAGAACACTTTTTTTTTTAATGTTTATTTACTTTTGAGAGAGAGAGAGAGACAGACAGACGCAGGGGAGGGGCAGAGAGAGAGGGAAACACAGAATCTGAATCAGGCTCCATGCTCTCAGAGCCTGACATGGGGCTCAAACTTACAAACCATGAGATCATGACCTGAGCTCAAGTCAGATGCTTAACTGACTGACCAACCCAGGCTCCCCAGGGAGAACACTTTTTTTTGAGGGGGGTGGTACAAGTGAGCAAGGAGCAGAGAGAGGGGCTCGAGAGAGAATCCCACAAGGTACAGAGAGAGACAGAGACAGAGGGAGAAAGAGAAGCAAGGCTCACCCAAAGTGGGACTTGTGTTTTACCTGAAGTGGGGCTCATGCTCACCCGATGCAGGGCTCCAGCTCACCCAAAGCAGGACTTGAATTCACAAACTGTGAGATCATTACCTGAGCCGAGGTCAGATGCTTAACTAACTGAGCCCCCCAGGCACCCAGTGTGGAAACATTCTTCAACTCAGTACATTCTCCTACTCCAGAGACCCAAATTCTGCCTCGGACCTCACTCACCCTTGTGACCAGGGCCTACCACCTGCTGACAAACCCAGATGCTGATACCTTTTGTCCCCTGTTGGATTCTAGCTCCTGCTGCTTGCCCAGCCAGTTACGGACAGTTCCCAGCTCTGCTCACTTCTACCGGCTTGGCCCAGATGCTGGTCCCTCCCAGTGTTCTCCGACTACTGAATGTACACCCCCAAAGATACACAGCTATTAATCTTGCAGCTGTATCAGTTGCAAACACCCTGAGGGCAGGACCCACATCCCTAACACTACACAGTCCAAAGCTAACCCAGACACCTGCTTGTTGACCAGTGAGAAGTTCTCCACGAAGCCCCTCACTTCCCCATCACCCCCACCCCCATCAGTCTCACTATTTAGCTCTGAGGTCAATTGCTTTGTCCTTTGCTTTCTTCACAGGAAATGGGTATATTGAAGGTAAAGAGCTAGAAAACTTTTTCCAAGAGCTGGAGAAGGCAAGAAAAGGCTCTGGAATGGTAAGACCAGTACTCTGTTCCATTGTTTGATTTTTCTATCATCTAGCCCATGGCTTTGAGCATTGTCTGTCCCAAGTTCTGTATCTCTTAAGCCGGCCTGATGTCTCTGGTTTTGACCTTCCAAGTTTTTCTTTTATTTGTAAGGATTTTTTTTTTTTAACTGGAATCATCCCTTGAAAAGAAAGCCTTGCTTCAATATCTTTGGGTGTCTGGGATTGAGGGGTGTTCATGAATGGATACTAGCGGTTAATGAATCCCCTCAAAAAACTGCAAAGCTTTGTGTCTGTGTATGCGTATATAAAAACTTTATTTTCCCCTAAGGAAGAGTCCAGAGTCCAAGATTCTAAGAGGGATCGTGACTCAAGATTGGATGCCTCGGGGGTTTTGAGTGTCTTTATTCTAGACCAGAGTTTCTCAGCTTCAGTACTATTGACAGGGCTGGGTAATTCTTTGTTGGGAGGGTGGGGTTGTCCTGTGCATTGTAGGATATTTAGAAGTATCACTGTCTCTCCCTGTGAGGTGCCACTAGCATCGCCTCCAAGTTGTGACAATCAAAATTGCCTTCAGACATTATCAAATGTCCCTGCGGGGGGCACAGAATAATCCCCACTAGAGAACCACTGTTCTAGACCAGTCTAGAATCCTCAGCAAGGATGTAGGGGCAAACAGAGGATTGCTCCAAACCAGTATCTGAACCAGATAGTACTGACCAGCCTCATTGATGGAGGTGTCAGACTGCCTTTCTCAGCCTGCCTGAAGCAACTCCAAATCGCGTCCCCACCCCTTAGTGGCAGGGTCATTATTTCCCACAGTACCAAGCTGGCACTATTAAATTCACTAAGGCCTTTGGAGGACTGTCTGAAATACTGAAAAGCTAAGGTAGTTGGAACTAGTCTGTTGTGGTTCCCACGTCTAGTTCTCAAATATACATAATCAGATCCATTCCCTACCCCAGGTCCCACTGGTCCTTTGGCGGTCTCTCTGCTTTCCCCTGCTGTGTGTCTGTTGGCCAATCCGTTGCTTATTAGCAAGTCTTCATGGCACAGTTTGGGAGATGAGTCACAAACCCAGCAAAGAGCTCCTGGTCCAGAATTCAACAGAGCGCCCAGTGAGGAGGAGGTCCAGGCGATGGGCTTAGGCGATGGAGGTGATTCATGGGTTTGTTTATCAACTGTTCTCCCATCACCCCTCATTACTAGGATAATGAAGCCTGGAGCACAGAAAATACAGGCTTCAAAACAGATTCTGGGATCATGGGGTAGGCGGAGGAATGTGTTTTTATGAAGTGCTTCTAGTCTGAAATCTTAGTCATTCCCTTCCTCAGAAGCCATCAGGGGTGATTCTCAAGTCTGTCAACAACAGTCTCAACTGACACCATCCAGGACTGGTATTCAGAGCAGCTGTTCTATGCTAGAAGGAATACTGGCCTTAGAAGCCAGAGCCACAAGTTCCAATTCTAGCTACACCAGCTGGTGACCTCGGGAGAAGTCACTTCACCTCAGCCTCCATGTGTGTGTAAAACGGACAGGCCTCCCACCTCACTGAGGCTGTTTTAAAGCTAAATCAGATGACCACGTCTGTGATAAGAGCCTCGGATCATTCTGTGCACACTTGTAAGTGTAAAGCAATACATATTGTTGAATAAATAGTGATAAATTGAAGCCAGTTCCAAAGGTAGAAAGCAATTGAAGGGATACAGAAAAGACTCTAAAGTGAAGAATTAGTAGGATTCTCCTGGGCCCAGTTCAAGGAAGCACACAGAGCACCCAGAGTTGTCATAGAGGCCGAGAGGCATCAGCTGCCCAAGCAGATTCACCATTGGTTAGAGATGATGAAGAGCTCATTAATGCATATAATTAAATCTGCAGAACCCAAACCAGGGTAAGATTTGAGAATTTCGGAGAGCCTTAGATTTAAGATAGGCAACAATGGGCTTAAGAAGCTTTTGAAGTTCTCTGCCTTTGTAATGGTCACAATAATCTAACGGACGATTTAAATTACCTTGGCTATCTGAAGAATTTCTCCTCACATTCCTCCTGGGATACAGTCCGAGTAAAAAATATCGTGAATTGCTGTTAGATCTGAAAGAAGAAAACGCACAATTCACCTTGCTTGGTGCAGTGCTTAGTACCTACTGGGGGGCACTGGAATAAGTTGGGTTATATTAGAAGCTGCCTTGGTAAAATGTTGGGGCCTTAGTTCTCACATCTGAGTGATGGGAATAAGTCCTCACCCTTCTGATAGAGCTGTGGTTTAATCCCATCTCAAAGGCAGAGGGAGGGTCATGCTTAATTACACAAATTACATGATACAGGGGCATATGTCCTGTCCCTCTTTGAACATCATGTGACTGAGCCTCAAAGAAGAGACTACTTAGATTTGGAGGGACCTTGACAAGGAGAAGAGTGCAGCCCTGACCACTCAGGGCGTTGGCCCAGCCTGGTTCTGTGCCTGCATAGTTGGGGCACAAAATGATTTGCAATGGTGCTGCATCCAGCAGGTGAGAGATCCACGGTTCGCATGGGGCCCGGCAGCACAATCAGCCCCATTTGTTTTCCTCCAGATGTCAAAGAGTGACAACTTTGGGGAGAAGATGAAGGAGTTCATGCAGAAATATGACAAGAACTCGGATGGGAAAATCGAGATGGCAGAGGTGAGTCCTATTGTCCAGGCTAAGAGCTGTGGCGGGGGGTGGGGGTGGGGGTGGGGAGGCGGAGGGGAGCGTCCTGTGCCGTGGGCAAGCATCCTTTCTAGACTTCGCAGTGAGGTGGTGGTCTGGGAGCCCCCACCCCACCTCCGACACTTAGGCTGACCAAAGAGAACAGGTGGGACTTTTTCTGTGTCTCACGAGGAAAGAAGCAACAAACACTGGTTTAAGACAGGGATGGAGACCTTAAATGCTCTCAGTGTCCCCACAGCTATTGCAAATGTGTGATGAGCCCAGCTTAAGAGAGAAAGGAGGGAGACAACTGGAGAACAAGAGAGTTCATGCCCCACCTAAAGGCATCCAAAGGCAAAATTTTTAATCAATTAATTATTGCAACACATAATTTACATATATAGCAGGTATAATTTATATATTTATATATACACACATACATTTATACATGCACAGATATATATTGTTAAAATATAAACTGAGGCCTATTAAAAATGTAAAGAATGGGGTACTTGGATGGCTCAATCGGTTAAGCATACGACTTTGGCTCAGGTCAAAAATCTCATGGTTTGTGGGTTCGAGCCCTGCGTTGGGTTCTGTGCTGACGGCTCAGAGCCTGGAGCCTGCTTCGGATTCTATGTCTCCCTCCCTCTGCCCCTCCCCTGCTCACACTCTGTCTCTCTCTTAAACATTATTTTTTTTTATTTTTTTAATTTAAAAAAAGAGTTCATTTGAGCAAAAATTGATTCGAATGAGGCAGCACCAAACCAGAAGTGGCTAGGAACACTCCACCAACAGTAGCTCGGGGAAAGACTTCTATAGAGAAGAAGTGGGAGCAGGGCAAGGAAGTTATTTGATTGGCTATAGCTTAAATGGTTATTTGGGAAAGCCTAGTTGGCTGTTTTGGCTGCTTGTTTCAGCTTTGGATTGCTCACAAAGGCCACTGAGGCATTAAGGCCACCTCGTTTAATGGCTTCCTTGTTTAATGAAACAACTTATGTATACACACACATACGTTCATTCATACATACATACTTACACATACAAATACGCATGTGTGTGCATGCCTAACCGAACAGCTCTGGCAGTTAGCTGGTGACCTGTGTTCTAGAGGTCAAGAATAATGATGGCAGCACATGAACCTGGGCATAGATCCTCCCAGGGTGGACTGGTTGGGAAGCTGCCTTAGGTCAGTGCCCGGGAAGTAGAGACTGAGACAGAGAGTCAAGCCGATGGGACTTACTAAGAGACAACTCCCAAAAGAAGGGAAGAGTGCAGCAGGAGAGGGCAGAGGAAAGAGCTTAGGATGTGGTCTCAGCTGGATCCTGGTCGTGGCCTGATCTCACAGGGAGCTCTGCAGTGTAGATTGTGCCACAGAGTTGGTCTCACCTTGAGGCAAAGCATGGGGTGGCCCTTTGTACTCCCATTTCAGTCAGTCATTGGTACAGGCAGCTCCCTCCCCCTGTGGGGGGGACGGTGTGGGGGGGGAAGGGTGACTGGGGCAATGGCAGTTTGGTGGAGGACAGCTCTCCTGCAGGGGACAGCTATGAGCCACTACAGTCATCCTTCACATCATGAGGGATGGCCCACCAGCCTAAGCTAAAGGGGATCTAGAAAACGCACCAAGGGCACAGATTCCTAAAGCTGCAAGTCTCAAAATATCTGGATTCAAATGGGCTTCAGCCAAGGGTCACCAGACTTTTTTCTGTAAAGAGCCAGATTATGGTTAATGTTTTAGGGTTTGTGGGCCATACATTGTTACAATTCTTTCAATTCGGCCACTGTGGCACAAAAGCAGCCATAGACAATATGTAAATACATGGGCGTGGCCATGTTCCAGTATATGTTCATGTACAGAAACAGGCATTGGGCCAGACTTGGTTCATGGGTCATTGTTTACTGACTCCTGCTTTAAACTATGAGAGGGTCCTAATGAGAAAAGCCAATGACTTGGTTCATGGGTCATTGTTTACTGACTCCTGCTTTAAACTATGAGAGGGTCCTAATGAGAAAAGCCATGGGAAAGGTTGGCTCCGGATGAAGGAGTCCAGGTCCCCAGCCCTGCTTCTCTGCAGTTCTTTTTTTTTTTTTTTTTTAAAACAACTAGCCTGTCAAACAGGTTTTGCTTTTTTTTTTTTTTTTTTTTAGTTCATTTATTTGAGAGACAGAGACAGAGACAGAGAAAGTGGGGCAGTGGCAGAGAGAAGGAGAGACAGAATCCCAAGCAGGCTCCACACCATCAGCACAGAGCCCGATGCAGGGCTTGAACTCACGAACTGTGAGATCGTGACCTGAGACGAGATCGCGTTGGATGCTTAACCAACTGCGCCACCCAGATTCCCCATTGCCTCTCTTGGTTCTGTTCTCTGCCCCCAAAACAGCTTCATCCTCAGGCTGGTAAGCAGGATGGCTGCAGCAGTTCCAGGCAGCACATCCACACACAACCACAAAGGATCCACCTCATTTGGCCCCTCACAGGTACAAGGAAACCTTTCCCAGAAGTACCCTTAGCACACCTCCCCTCACACTTCACTGGGCAGAGCGAGATCACATGCCTACCCATAAGCCACTCACTGACAAGAGAAACAAGAGCACATTTAGCTGACTCAGCCCAATCAGAATGTGCCCGTGACCAGGGGAAGCCCAGAGCCAAGTAAGTGGGGGACTGGGGGATGGCCAGCAGTGTGTGCTGAACAAAGGTATCTGCATTTTCTAAAAATCAGATTTGCTGAGGTAAAAATTTACATACAATAAACTGCATCGATTTGAAGTGTACCATTCCGTGAGTTGAGGCAGTTGTGTACAACCATGTAATTGCCACCCACGATCAAGATACGGCATTTCTATCACTGTCAAAATGTTCCTCCACCTGGTGCGGGCCATCCTATCCTAGGCAACCGCTAAGCTAGGATTAGGTTGCATTTTTTAGAATTTTATATAGATGGAATGAATGCTCTACTAAGTATTCTTTTGAGACTGGATACTTGCCTTTTAAAGTGGCACCAGTTTCCTGTCCCTCCAGCTGCTCATACTCTTAAGATCTGGAATGACCCAGATGCACTTCTCAGAACATCCTTCTTCCCTTTTGAAGGACGAATCTCAGAAAGAAAGCAAACTGCAGCTCCCACGCTGCCTTGCCACTGGCCATTTAACCATCCTCCCCACAGGAAAGGCTACTCGCCCACTCTCCTGGCAGGGCCCTCCGTAATGTCTCTGTTGCTCTCTGGCCCCCACAGCTGGCGCAGATCCTACCGACGGAGGAGAACTTCCTTCTGTGCTTCAGGCAGCATGTGGGCTCCAGCACCGAGTTTATGGAGGTGAGGCCAAGGCGCTGCCTTTTCCCTAAACACTCTTCTGCCTTTCTCCCGTGTTCAGAGCCAGGCCCACCCAGATGCCAGGGAATGGTCCCTTGGGAGATGGTAAAGCCCTCCGAGCCCTACTCACCAAGTGGGGTCCATGGACCAGCGGCATCAGCATCACCATCCCCTGGGTGCTTGTGAGCAATGCAGAGTCCCCGGCCCACTGAATCAGAAACTACATTTTAACAAAATCTCCAAATGATATGTGCACGTCAAAGTGTGGAGAGTATGGTGAGAATTAAGTGTGGGTCAAGTACCTTTGGGAAATGCCATGTACACACGTATCTCCCCTTTGGGAATTGGTCATAGACATTTGCATCTTATGGTCTCTGAGAAATCCTGCAGTGAAGAGGCCTGTTTCACATTATTTGGCTCCAAGATCTCACATGATTTGTTCTCAGTAACATTAGTGTCCCTTGAAGTCAGGGTTCTAAAGAGCATGCGTGGGGAGCATGGATTTATGTGCCATCCTGAAGATGGAAAAACCCAGGGAGAATTCCAGCTTGTGGTATCTTCCAGTCCTGATTTTTAACTGTAGTCTGCGCTTCACTGCCCCCCCACCTTTAAAATAGATCTTGGCAACAGAAATTCTTTGAAATCTTCATGTGAAATAGAACATCCTTACTCACGTGTCTTTTGAGTAATATTCAAATGATAGATTGAACCATGTGAAATTGTTGCCATTTGACCATTTTTGATTTACAAAAATTCCAAATTCCATATGGCTCAACTAGATATATTACTAATCCTGATACCTGGAAAACTACCAATTATTTCTTGGTATTTTTCTGGGACTCTGCACCCTAGCCATTCAATGTATGTGTCCCTCACAGTGAAACTCAACCCATACCCCACACACACTGCCTGCTATGATAATGACTGGCCTTCAGCTTGACTCGAGTTGCCATTCCTCGTGTTAAATCCCTTTCCAGACACCGGTAATCCCCTCTCCGTGACTTACTGCCCAGAACCCCACATGGCATTGAGTTCCCCTCATGGATAAAGAGTTGGTTGGAAATAACCGATTCTAAGGGCAGAAAAGTCATTTTTTAAGTGGCACCTTGCCTAAGCATCAGATATGGATTTCACTGTATGGTGCTTTAAAGGATTTTCTCCAGTTTTTTTTTGTTTTCAAGATGGCAAGATTCCATAGCTAGTAATTGACACTCTGGATTTTGTTCTTAGTCCCTTCTCTTGCCTATGGGGGTGGGGGTGAGGAGTCTGCATATACTTGTAAGAATGCTGCTTTTGTGGGTGTCGATTTTGCTGTGTAGGAAAGGGAGAGTTATGCCTGATGGCTCCTTCTCTGATAGGAAGGCAGCCAAAGACTGGCTTCTATTCTACCTCTGATCTGGAAAATGGGGATGATGATAGCTTGCTTAAAATGCTTAAAGAGAAGCAAAAAATATCTTTCTCTGTCTGTCTCTGTGTGTCAAAATCATTAGTGGCTTCTCTCTGTGTAGCTGACATAATTCCATATTCTTATCTGTCTTCATCCTTTAATCCACAGTATAACTGCTGAGCCAACACCCCCACCAAGTTTCCTGAGACCCCACCATCCCACAGTACCACCCCCCTGGGTTGTTCATTTGCTCCATTTTTATCAGCTGGAAACATGAATTGGTCCCTCTGCCGCTCTGAAAGCCTTGTGCTGTCAGATAGCTCTGTCCCACTGCTAAGCACAACATTGTAATTTCTAATTTTAGTGATGCCTCAGGATTTCTTTGAGATTTCACAAAGCCCAGGTCTCTTGAACTCTTTTCCTTGAATGGGAAGAGAATGGCCCACTCACTGATGGACGAGCACAAAGTACTGGTGGGGAGAGAAGTGAGCCGAGAGCATGGGGGTGGAGAGCGTGGGGGTAGGGGAGGATCCAGGGAGGGAGGAAGGTCAGACCCAGTGGGAGGATCTCTCCAAAAAAGAGCGAAAAGCAAAGTGATGCTTTGCTCTGAGTGAGGACTAGGGTCCCTTCAGGTTACCCTCCTTTTAGGCAACTTAGGGGGTGTCTGCCTTTTTTCCCAGTCAAGACTCAGATGAACTAAATTCTAACGTACTAAGTATATGCAGGTGGATGGTGAAGTCATACTTGTAAACCTGCACATATTTCTTAGTACTTTCTCAAAGGCAGGCTTTCTGGGCATGAGAAAGAATATTTTGATGGAACCAGAGCATTTTTCCCCCCAGAGAAAAGACACTCCACAGTCAGATACCATCTATCCAAGTTGTCTCTGATATAAGGCTGCCCTTTTGTTGGGATTTGCTTGTGTCTCATAACTTTTTAAAAAATCAGGATAAAAAGAAAACCACCAGGTATCCTGATCCACAACTATCCCAGGAGAATTACACAGCCTTGTTTGCTGGTATGGAAGAAAGATCCTGGGATATCCATAAACTCACACTCCTGGCAATAAAAGGGAGAGATGGCATGGGAAAGGGAAGGGAGGCAGGAGATCCAAATTTGGCAAAATAATTTGTGCTTGCTGACTCTCATAAAACCAAGTGTCACTGATGTCCAGTGTGCAGTCTGGAGCTGAGGGAGAAGAGAGGAAAAGCCAAGGCAAGACCACTGGAAAGAAAATATAAGAAATATGATCAGGCACCAACATAGATCAAAGATTTGGGGAAACGGGTTCTCTGGATTGAGCAGGGAGAGGGGTGGTTTCCTTAAAAACAGAAAAAGGAATGCTTTTTTATCACACAGATGGGGAGTGGCCTTGGGATACTCCAAACAAGCTCACTGTACTACAGTCCTGCTCTCATGCAGACATGGCTGCCATGTGCACCATGATGGGGGTACAGTGAGGTCCCCCACCCAGAGAATGAGAAGATTTGAGAGCAGTGAAAGGACACACTATATACCCACAGCAAAAATTGGATCCGTCAGATGTTAGTGCTAGAAGCTGCTTGGTTAGCACCTTAGAAAACCATAAACCATTCAAAAAAACAAAACAAAACATAACCCTAGTTACAAAATTATCCAAAAAGAGACCCAGGCTTGTAGCCAGATAGAGTAGGGAGACCTTGTCCGAGCAGTTTTTTTTTTCCTTCTCTATGTGACCTTGGCCATGACACTTTCCCCCATTTCTTCTGTGACTTGAAAGGGACTGGGCTAGCCCACCTCCATGCCCCCATCCCACTGTAATATTCTTGAACATCAAGACCCAGCCCAGTCCATTAAAGGAAATTGGAAGGAGGCTTATAGATACTGACAGATCTTTGCAACTGGGTTGGCATTCCCATTGCAGGCTTGGCGGAAGTATGACACAGACAGAAGTGGCTACATTGAAGCCAACGAGCTCAAGGTAGGATGGGCCTGGGGGAGGGCATGGAAGGCATGGAGAAAGGGACTGAGGCCACAGTTGGTGGTAGGTGTAAGGAACCTGGGGAGGGAGGAGACGTTGGGTGATGAACATGGGTTCGTGTTCTGCCTAGGAACACTTAAGCCTGGCTCTGAATTGGTGAACATGTTCAGGACAGCCATGTGAAATCAGTAACATGGAGCTGCAGGGCCACGGAGTTCAACCCGACTACACTCCTTTGCACGTCAGTGCCCAGGACAGGCACCTCCAAGGCAATCCTATCAGATTGGCCTTCTGACTTCTACATATACCCCTACATTCCTCTGGAACTAGTGATCCCCAGGCACTGCTTAGCCCTGTGTCCTGGGCCCTCTGAGAAGCCTATCTTATGGGGTGAAGTTGCATCCAGGAGCTACCTCCAGGCCTTCATGGTCATTCCACAAGCATTAGGGATTAGGGGATTATGAAGGATGGAAACCATACAAATGGTAGACCTCAGAAAACAACGTTGACTAACTGAACAAGTTATGAGGGAAGAACTACTGAATGAGTCAGGAGCTCTGAAGAGACCTTTTGTATTCTAGGGATTTCTGTCTGACCTGCTGAAGAAGGCAAACCGGCCATATGATGAGCCCAAGCTCCAAGAATATACCCAAACCATAGTAAGTGGGCAGAAGTGTCCCTTACCCCTCCAGGGGCATAGGACTGGGGCCCCAAGCCAGTGGGATTCTGGGTTTTCAGGCTGAGTCTCCAGGCCCAGGTGAAGGGACTCCAGCGGCAGCTGGCAAAAGGGATGCTAGTTCATGGCCCCACACACCCTCTCTCTGAGATCCTCACTGGGCTAGTGGGAGACTGGGAGTATCTGTTTCCATGACAACCTCCACAGCTCCAGGAGAGGATGGGCTTGGGGAGGGTGGGCCTTTGGTGCTGGCTGGCTGTGTTTCTGTGGCCCTTGCCCCGAGAAGGGGAGGGAGGAGCAGTGATCAATTTAGACCATGCTGGTCCCTGACCTCCAGGCGACCTCAGAAGAGGCAGGAGGCCACCCCACCCATCCTCCTTCCTCTCCAGTAGAAGGGAATGGCAGGTCAAGGTCCCACATGAGAGGTCAAAGCAAATAACCCAGGCACCTCTGTCTGTCCTAAACAGCTACGGATGTTTGACCTGAACGGGGATGGCAAATTGGGCCTCTCGGAGATGTCCCGGTAAGTGCCTGACCTCACCCCCACGATCACTTTTACCAGGACCTGTGCAGACCATTCCTGTGCCACCTGCCCTGGCTCTAAGACCAATCAGCAGGGAGAGTGACAGTTCAGGGGTCCTGAAGCTCAAGACCAAGCTAGATAGAGTGTCAGTACCTCAGTGTGTCTGCCTCCCTCTTTTTAGAACTTGCCACTAATTCCTAAGTGCTCACAGATGGTTCCAGAAGTACAGGCACTGCTTCTGCATCCCCCCACGTGCAAGTTGTTCTTGCCTCTACCCTGTCTCCTAAGCTCTGCTCTAACACTTTCTTTCCAGACTGTTGCCTGTACAGGAAAACTTCCTGCTTAAATTTCAGGTAAAAGAACCACTCTGCTTTTCTTCACTTCTTCCCTTCCCTCATCCCTGTGTGCTTCACTCTGCCACCCTCCTGTCCACCCTCCACACACATGTGCATGCACATATATACATGCACACTCAGACACATGTACTTGCTCACTCGTGCACACATACACATGTGTGCATGCACACATACAGGTGCACAGTGAGACATGTACTCGCTCACTCATGCACATACGCACATACGTGTGCACACACAGACACATGTGCTCGCTTACTCATGCACATACTCACATGCACACATACACGTGCACACACAGACACATGCACTCACTTGTACACACATACACATATACATGCAGACATGTGCACTCACTTGTGCACAAGTGCACACGCACGTGTGTGCATGCACACATACATGTGCACACGTGTGCATACCCACATATACGTGCAAACACACACATGCGCTTGTTCACTCATGCACACATGCGCGCACACACATACATACACATGCACAGACACACACGAGCTCACTCACTTGTGCACATATGCACATGTGCACATGCAAACATACACATGCAAATGCAGACACGTGCTCACTCGTGCACATGCATACACATGCACGCATACACGTGCACACACAAATGCACTCACTGATGCACATGCACACACACGTGTGCACAAAGACACATGCCCTCACTAGCACGCACACACTCTCCAGGGCTTTTGCTTCTCTCTTTAATACATTGGACCTTACAGGGCATGAAACTGACCTCTGAGGAGTTCAATGCGATCTTCACATTTTACGACAAGGTAAGAGGGAGGACAGCATGCGACGGAAAAGCAGGGGGCCCCATCGGCAGGGGAGCCCCTGGCCAAATGGCTCAACCCTGTCCTTCGGAATCAGGAGGCGCTCAGTACTGCACCCTTGGTGCCAGGTCATAATTGTGCACTGGAGCCGATTGTTTTGCTAAGAAGTTGGGAGTGAGAAGGCCTCCTGACCACGCACCAGCCCTTCCTTTACTGCCCCCACCCGTGTGACTCCTGTAGTCCCCCTCATAACCGAAGGGTGGGGGATAAACTTCAGATAGCCCCTGTATTCATCCTGACATCGCAGGGAGTTAGCTAAATGCTTCTTGAACCTCATTTATATTTTCAATGCAAATGAAAAACACCAGAAAGCAAATTTGCCCCAAAATGTCCTGTTCCTGCCTTGACTGGTAAAGTCAGCAGTTAGGTGTCATCCTGGCACCGCACGGTGTGAACACCTTCTGCACAGAGTAAAGGGAAGGTTAGACTCTGCAAGCTCCCGGGAAGAGTTGGGGGAATGGGGAGGCAAGGTCAGGGGTGGAGGGGCCTGAGTTCTAGAGCTCTGTGCTGCCTCTCCTCTGCTCCCCATCACCAGGACGGGAGTGGCTACATTGATGAGAATGAGCTGGATGCCCTGCTGAAGGACCTGTATGAGAAAAACAAGAAGGTAAACAACGGAGTCTGGAGGTCTAGGAAGGTGGTTCTGGGGCAGGAGAGAGGCTTCTCAGGGAGGGTGGAAAAGGAATGTGGGGTGTATTTTGCTCTTCTGATCACCCATAACTAAGCAATGGCAGTTTTGGGGTTGTTGTTTTGTTTTTCTGGTTGGATGATTGGCTGGCTGGTTTATGTTTTTTTTTTAATGTAGTAAAATAGACTTAACACAAAGTTTACCATCATAACCATTCAGCAGTATTAAATAATCCACACTGTTGGGCAACCATCACTACCACCATGCCCAGGGCTCTCTGCATCTTTTTTTAAAGTTTTTTTTAATGTTTATTTATTTTTGACAGAGAGAGAGAGAGAGACAGAGCATGAGTGGGGGAGGGTCAGAGAGAGGGGAGACACAGAATCCAAAGCAGGCTCCAGGCTCTGAGCTGTCAGCACAGAGCCTGACGTGGGGCTCAAACTCAAGAGTTGTGAGATCGTGACCTGAGCTGAAGTTGGACACTTAACCGACTGAGCTACCCAGGCACCCCCCAGAGCTCTCGGCATCTTGGAAAACTGAAACTCCATCCTCATTAAACAACTGCTCTCTGCTCCTCCCTCCCCTCCCAGTCCCTGCTCCCCACTGCCTGCTGGCACCGACCATTCCACTTTGTCTCGAATTTTACTTCTTTTGGTGCATTCTAGAAATGGACTCATGCAGTATTTGTCTATGATCGGCTTACCTCACTTAGCATAATGTCCTCCAGGTTCATCCATGTTGTAGCATGTGTTGGAATTTCCTTCCTTTTTAAGGCTAATACTCCATTGCGTGTCTATACCATCTTTTTTTCTGCTCATCCGTCAACAGCCACTTGGGTTGTTTCCACCTGTTGGCAGTTTTGAATGATGCTATGATGGGGCACTGGCAGCCTGACTAGCACAGCTCATGGAGTGTCAGCCAAATTGCCATCAGAAAAGTCTTTTTGCACAAGGAGAGATTTGAGATAGAAGGGTCCAGTGGGAGGTGAAGATTTTCCAAATCAATTAACTGCAGAGTCTGGGGCTGAGCAAGAGGCTCATAGGAGCCACAGAAGCATTTGTTGCTCAGAGAAAAGGTGGAGAACTATTGCTTTGCTTCCAGGGACAGACCCCACGTGGCCCTCCACGGGCTCATCCAGGTGCCTGGGGAGCAGGGAGGGGGCGGGGCGGCAGGTGGACCAGGATCCAGCAGCTCTTTTTGTAGCCATTTTCCTTCACCTCCAGGAAAATGCCTTTCTCTGAGCAAATAGTTTTGCGGTTTTCTTTAATTAGATGAACACTCTATAATTTCTTGTGGTGTCTAACTGCCTCTGCTGCCAGGCAAGAACTAAATTTACTGCTCGATTTCAGGGGGAAAAAAATTCATCGCAGCCTCTGTCTCCCCTTCCAATTGCTTTCTGACTTCTTCATCTTTGTCCTGAATATCATTCTTCATTCCTTTCACCCTATATTTATTTTGTTTTTGTTATCTTCAGGTGCTTTTTGAAAGAGGCAGACAATAAATTATAAACAAATACTACTTAGGAAGAAGGACATATTCACCAGGTGTTTTAACTCAGCAGACTTTTTCCTGGCATCAAATTCTAGAAGAAAATTATTTATGCACCCTTATGTGTCCAAGGAATGTTGGGCATCCTAATGGGAAATATCTTTAACTGTAATTGTATTAATGAGGCATAATTATTCTCCATATGGCCCTGCTGGACACCTGAGGGTGATCAGCCCTGAGGCCAAGCATTAAATCTTGAAAGTGACCTAAGTAGGCTCTTTCTTAATTACCACAAAATACAGCTGAGATGGCTGCACAGGTTCACTTGAGGTAGGGAAACAAAAACAGAGTCAGGGGTTGGGTTTAGGAAGCACCCCTGAAGGTTAGAGAACAAAGATATCAATATAGTTGTTTACCTGGGAGCCTGCTACCTGTACAAAGCTCAAGACATGGCCCCCGGGGCTGGACAGGATGAGTCCATAGAGCCCCAGGACCGTAAACAGCAGCACCCGAGCTGGGAAGGGAGACGCCGTTCTTGTGAACCCACCTGGCAGACTCACATTCCCTTTTGATGGTGCAGGACTGAGATACGGTTTCTGAGCAGATGCGTGTTTGATGTTCCTGAGGAACAGACTGGTGAGGCCCAACCTCAGTATTTCTCACCACTCCTGAGACAACTGCAGCTCGCTAAAGCCGTCCTCGGCTCCAAGCAGAACTTCTAGACCTGGAAACCGTGCAGCCCCGTCCCTTCACGCTGCTAAGATTCTTGATGCCACATTGAATCGGCAGTGGGGCAGGGGGAGGGGAGGAGGGGTCTCGAGCTCCAGGTTGATATATGGGGTTCCTTCCTTGGCTCCTAATTTGAATGGTAGGTAGTATTATGAACTAGGTAATATTTCCACGGACTTCACAACTTGAGGGAAGATGCTTCCCAAAGCTAGAGACGCTCGCAAAGGGCCCTTGGGGTGGGTAGTGGCACAAAACCAAGAACCGGTCACATAAGGGGATGTCCTGAAAACCAAATGACAAAAGACTGACCTTTGAGCACCAAAAAAGGAGGTGACTGAGCACAGGTGAGCCAGGTAAATATTAGATAGACCTTGGAACCCAGGAGACTGAGGATATTTATGGCTGTGGAGTTGGTCCAGCCCTTTAGCAAATACCTTAGTCTTTATACTCAGGTTTCTTATTAGTTGAATAGGGATAAAGACCGTCAGCCTGAAAGGGGAGGTATTAAAAAAAAAAAAAAAGAAAAGAAAAGAAAGAAAATCTGCCAACATTTTCAAGATTAAAAAAAGGGGTGGGGGAGGAGTAGGAGGGAGGGTGTGTCTAAGCCAGGGAGAAAGGAAAAGAAAAAGATAGTATAAGCCATGGATGACCTTGCTATATTTCAGACCTAATGGTTATTTGTGTTCAAATCAATTACTGTAAAGTAGGTATTCAACACAAGGCATATCAGGTATTAATGTTCTGTTTAATGTTGGCCTCTATTTTACCTGAGACAATGGACATATGTCCGTGGGTCACCTGTCTTAGTGGGCCCTGAAGGTCACAGAAGCCAGTGAACAAGAAGTAGGAGGTGAGCTTTGCTGCTGGAGGAGGCAGGAGTTAGAATTCCTTGTTTAAATGGGTGAGGTTTAGGAAAGGATGGTCCATGGGGCCTGCAGACAAGACCAGGGCACTTTCCCAGCATTCTCTTCCTCACATGCAAGGACCCAGACGGAGGGACTGGAGGTCTAGTTAAGTAAAGGACCGGATTCAAATTATGCAGAGATAATGGCTGCCATCACAATAGCTACCGATTTGGGGGTGCATGCTCTATGTCAGGTGCTGTGCTATGTGTTCACGCCCATTCCCTCCGCTAACCATCCTAACACCTCAATGAGGCAGACACTGTGGTTCGTGTACCCATCTTACAGATGAGGCAGCTGAGCTGAGACTCAGAAAGGTTCAGTACTCTCCCCAAAGCAATGCAGCAAGTGAGAGTTGAACCAGAGCTTTCTGACTCCAAAGCCCATGCTTTGCTGAAGAGAAAGGCTGTGGCCCAAGTGTTTGCGAGTGAGTAGGTGAGACGTTCTGGTGGGGCCGTCCAGTGAGGGGCTCTTACTCATTCCTTCTGTCTCCTAGGAAATGAATATCCAACAGCTCACCAACTACAGAAAGAGCGTCATGTCCTTGGCTGAGGCGGGGAAGCTCTACCGCAAGGACCTGGAGATTGTCCTCTGCAGCGAGCCCCCCATGTAAAGGGGGGCCAGGGGCTGCTTCTCCACCGTCCCCAAACCCTGCCCCGGCTGCCCTGCCACTTCTACCCGGACCCAGAGATCGTGAGCGACCCTCCTCCGCCCCTGCAACCTGCACACACCAGCCCGCAGAGCAGAAAAGGAGAGACGGAGGGAGGGTTGCTGACGGGCCTTCCGGAGCCCCCTCCACCCTCCCCCTGACCTGACCCGGCAAACTGCTCTGCCTGCAGTAGGGCACCAACCGCATGGGAGGTGGGCGGGGCATGGGCGGAGCTTCCCTGCCCCTCTCCGCTGCGATGCATGAGCTCCTCCGCTGTACGATTTAGGCTTCTGTGTCCCACGGAGTGGACCCTTCCCTCCCGCTCTGCTCCCCTCCTTCCCATGCCACCACCCACCCAAACTCCCAAGTTCCATCCACCACCTTGCTAAAGGCATAGCTGTCTTCTCGAAGTCCCTGTTCGTGGAGGGTGCCGGCCCTTTGTCCTCTTGACTCAGCGTGCTCCTTTTCTCTGTGGGTTCCTTGTCTCCTTGTTTACCAAAGAAGAGTTTACAGACAATAAAGGGAAGCGTTCTGTGTGGAAGCTCACCCAGTTCTGGTCAAGTGGTTGACTTCTGTCTACAGTTAGCAGCGCTTACTGACCAAGAGGGAGCCAGTGCAGGGCAGAGCCTGGAGATGGATCCCACGGATTGGATCCACATTCCTTCCAGTAGGGGCACCAACTGGGTGTGGCAACAGTGGGACCAGGTAGCCCCCCACCCCCAGCAGGGGTACCTCCAACCAGGAGTTCTGGACCCCCCACATTGAACCACTCCTCCTCAAAGTGTAATTTACCCCACAACTCATCTGATGCCTCACATGGATCTACGGAGCTAAGATCCTAAAATAGAGAACTAATTTTTTGAAATGCTGTCATTCACTGTCTACAGGATGCATTTGGACATTACTTCATTTAATGCCGCAGCAATCCTATGGGATGGATCCCATTTTCAGAAGTAGAACCTGGAGCTGAGACATTAACTTGTTCAGGGTGATATAACTCCCCCGTTGTATACCAACGTGGCTAGGCACTTGGTCACCAACTTGACTGAGGCAGTATACCACCAAGGTGGGGGCAGGGAGGGCTATACGGGGATCATAAAGAAGCCTCATTTCTTTCACAGCCACACCCTCCCCTGAGGGAGCCCATCCTGTTCCCCACCTGCATGATACAGCCCAGGAGGTCACCTGACCTCCGTCTACCTACCCTCAGCTGACTGGGCCAGTTAGTGTCTCCTGGGACCCAAGGTGGACATCCAGGGCCATCAGAGTGTGTGGCACTGAAGCTAGGTGATGATACAACTTTGGAGGCAAGAGGTGGCAATCCCAAACCAAGCCCGAACTAATGCTGGAGAGAGTAGAACCCAGCGACTAGGACAGGGAGTCGGCCAGAGAGCAGTGGAGAACACGTGCAGAGAAAAACACAGGAAAGAAGGAATAGAATACAAAACAGAAACAAACAGAGTGTAGGGCAGGTGGGCCAGCTAGCAGCTCCCATGAGGCCCTGCTACACTTGTGGATTCCCATTTCCCTGCCCTCCCTAGGCATCAGACAAGGGCACTTCCTGCCCACCAGGTGCATCTCTGTAGGATGCAGTCTCACAGCTGCTCCACTTGCCTGTGCTTTCCCTCCGAGCATCCCAGGCAAGAGGGGGAGGAGCAGCTGTCATGGTTTGGGACCCGAGCTTGCAGCTCTTAGATGGGGTTTGCTGGAGTCCCCTCTCCCAGGCCCGCTTTCTGCTCAGCCGAAGGGGAAGCTCACGCTCTCCAGGAGACCTAACCAGGCTGGTTAGTTGATTCTGAACACAGATACCCGTTGATCAAGGACAGAGGGAAGGAGGAGAAGGAGGCCGAGGCCATGACAGTGGGTGCCATGGTGGGTGCCATTGTGAATGAGGTCCTGACTCTTCTGTATTGGGAGTCTGCACTGAGTGATCCCCAACAGGGAGTGTGGGGTGGCATCGCGATTTCCCTCCACAGCTTCTTTCTCTCCCATCAGCTCCAGACCCATGGCTGCCTGACTGGCAGATGCATCAGGAGCCAGCGTGCTCCCAACAGGACTCCTCCCTGGGAGGAAGAACCTGGCCCAGCCCCTCACTGGCTGAGTGGAATTTCCCATTCCAGATAGGGGCTTCCCAGGCCTGCAAGAGGCTGATACATACACAGACTTCAACCTTGAAGGCATTTGTCTCCGGGGTGCATTCTGTCATCACACACAGTTCCCTCTGGAACAAACCCACGTAACCACATTTTGGAGGGAGCGCCTGCATTCCTGTTCTCCCAGGCGCACCCCAGGCCCGCATTTCCCTTGACCCGTGTTTCTCCAGCTGACTCCATCAACTCCCTGGCTCCTAATACAGGTCAGCAGAAACGTCTACTAAGAGAAGGAAAATGCCCAGGGGCACCAAGTCCACCCAGCAAGTCCGGAGGCAGAGGGCAGGACTCACAGCCTGAACTCAGTGAGCTGGAAGGGCCAACACGAGGTGGTTCCCAGAGCAGGCTGGTCAAACCCACAAGATGCCAGGTCACTGGGAAGAAGCTTTTAGGGTTTGGACCACTGCAGTTCTCCTCTCCAGGAAAGTGCTAATAACATTTTCCTGACAGCTACTTTCCACCACACTTGCATGGGGAGACAACAAGACGACAAAGATGTGGGAGATAGGTCTGGTGGCACTGAGAGGCTGTGGCTCTCTGACAGCTCAGGGAACATGTGATCCCACAGCCACCTTGACTGTATGGCCCACAAACCTGATTGGCAGCAGTAATGGAGTAACTGTCCCTTCGCCTGGGAATCCCTCCCTGGCTTCCCAGTGTTTAGCTTGGGTGCCACTCACATGGGCACCTTGCATTTATTTGCTCCATTTTCTTCTTTCAATAACAAGTATTTACTAAGTACTTCCATGGGAGCTTATCCTCTCAGGTGAAACACAATAAACATAAAGGTATCAAAATGTAAAGTAGGGATAAGTACTCTCAAGAAAAACTTCAACAAGGGAAAGGGACAGAAAAGGCAGAAGTGCCATTTTAAGTTCTCTGAAAAGGTGGTATTCAAGCAGAGACTGAAGTAAGGAAGTGAAACTTGCTGCCATCTTAAGAGAGTCCAGACTGAGGAAACGGCAAATGCAAAGGCCCTGAGGTAGAAGAGTTCCTCGCACACTTAGAAAGAAGTTCCCTGAGGCCAGAGCAGAATGAAGGTCAGGGGTGAACAGATGAGGTGGGGAAATAGGCGAGACCAGGTCAGGTGCTGTGTCAGGAAACCATGATAAAAAGGACTTGATCTCATCATGGGAAGGGAAGCCATCGGGGGCTACATCAGAGAAGTTCCATAATTTATTTTAAAGGTCAGTCTGGCTCCTCTATGAACACTAAACTATAGGAGGCAAGAGGAAAAGCAGAGGCACCATTTAGGAGGATTCAGTAGTGCGGCTGAGAAATGCTGATGACTTGGACGGAAGTGGGCGTGGGTGTGGAATTAAGTATCAGATCCCAACCTGCCTCTGAGACTAAAACAAAGGGGCTTGCTGAGGGCTGGGTAAGTACTATGAGAGAGAAACAAGTCAAGAATGACCCTGAGGCTGCTGGCTTGAGTAACTGGATGCATTGCTGACAGATGCCAGGAACCCAGGTGGAAGAGGAACAGGTTGGGGGAAGGGTGCGGAGGAATTAGGATCTGTGACAGGCGGTGAGATACCAACAGAAAACAGACAGCACGTTCACAGTGCTGGGTGTTCAATAACTATCGTGAGATGGATGCTGGAGACACAGTAGTGAGGAGGACAGTCCCTGGCTGCCCTGGTGAGAGCTTAAAGATGCCTGGGCCTGTGAGGTGAGGAAGCTGCCAACTCAGCGTGGTAGGCAGTGGATCCGGGGAAGGCAACCAAAGAGGCCCTTAGCTTAGACTGGCGGTGGGGGGTGCAGGGAGGGTGGGAATTCCCAGGTGAGAATTCCTACCAGGGAAAAAAAACAAAAACAAAAAAGCATAAAGGATGGTACCAAAGCCCAAGGTAGCCAGGCTCATCTGGGGGAAGCACGGAGAGCTGAAGCACAGAGAGAGAAGTGAGAAATAAAGCTCAAGGGGGGCACCTGGGTGGCGCAGTCGGTTAAGCGTCCGACTTCAGCCAGGTCACGACCTTGCGGTCCGTGAGTTCGAGCCCCACGTCGGGCTCTGGGCTGATGGCTCAGAGCCTGGAGCCTGTTTCCGATTCTGTGTCTCCCTCTCTCTCTGCCCTTCCCCCGTTCATGCTCTGTCTCTCTCTGTCCCAAAAATAAATAAACGTTGAAAAAAAATTTTTTTAATAAAGTTCAAGGGCCAGACAGGACCAGCTCCAGAGGGGCCCTGATGCCTCACTTCCCCAGGCTGCTCTGTGACTCCTCCCTTCCTCTTCTCCTTCTAGTCTCCAGCAAATGTCACCTCCTCAGAGAGGCCTACTCTGATTAACCTGTACGCCACGGCACCCCAGCACTCCATAGCTCCTCCCTGGCAGTATCTTTTCCCCAGGGCACCAGGAGCACCTGACCTGGTATGTGTTCCGGCTGTTCCCCCGGCCAGAGCGGGAGTCCCTGAGGGCGGGCAAGCTCATCCTGCATGGGTCCTGCCCAGGCCTGCTCAACCCACACACCTAGGGGCACCATTCCTTCCAGCTTCCCCACCTAGGACCCCTCAACTCCCCAGAATTATGGCTCCCCCAAAGATGTCCGGATGTAGTCAATACATTATCTTACTTGGCACAGGGGAATTGAGGTGGTAGAAGGAATTAGTGTTGCTAATCAGCTCACTTTAGGGACATTACCCCAGCAGGCCCGAAGTAATCACAAGGGTCCTTAGATGCGAAAGAGGGAGGCAGAAGTCAGAGTAATGCAATATGAGAAAGACTCAGCCAGCCATTGCTGGCTTTCAAGGTAGAAGCAGGAGGCATCCAGAAACCAGGAAAAGCAGGAAAACAGATTCTCCCTTGGAGGCTGCAGAAGTCCATGATACTTTGATTTTAGCCCATTTCAGACTTTTGACCTCCAGAGCCATAAGATAGTATGTGTAGTTTTAAGGCACCAAGTCCATGGTAACTGGTTGCAGCAGTGATTACACGGGCAAAGACACAGTCCACCTCCTCATTAGTATCTGTGTTCCCATCACATGATGAACTGTGGGCAAGAATGGATCTTCCTGGATAATCCTAGTTGCACACACACACCAGGCACAGTGCCTGGTGCCATAATATCTCTTCATGGCAGCTATGGGATCCTATCTACTGTGGTGGCTAGGGCTGAAGGGCCAGAAGCTTGCTCTGCCTCCAGCTGGGAGTTCTGTGGCTGCCCCAGGATTCACAGGGACTCAATTGGTTCTGAATTTGGGAAGGTGCACCTGGTGCACTGCCTCCTCCTTCAGAGATGTGAATCCTCCAAATGTGGCCGACCCCTCAAGGGAACAGATCTGTCTGCCCTGGCGGAGGAGCTGACCCAACAGACACATGGATCCCCTGGCAGAGGCAGGGAAGACGCTAAGGAGTGCACATGAGTGGCCAATATACACACACACAGAAGACTGATATCCAACCTGAAGATTTAGAGGGCATTTATGAGAGCAGCAATCCAGTTAAAAGGCACCTGGATGGAAGCTCATGCCAGGAGATCAAACTTCCAATAAATGTTTATAATAGCCATAAAAAATAAGTAAAAGAGGGACATCGCCGGCCCTCAGGGAAATGCAAATGAAAACCATTACACACCAGTGAAAACCGAGTACCATTTTTAAATGCCTTATTTCTGTTTACAAAAGCAGAGTCTACTAAATTGTGGGGGTTACAGGGAGCCGAGGAAGAGAAAAGGCTTCCTCAGAGAACCAGAAAATAGAGCAATAAAATAGTACCAATCATTTAAATAACCACAATAAGATTTATATACACAATGGAATACTACGTGGCAATGAGAAAGAATGAAATCTGGCCCTTTGTAGCAATGTGGATGGAACTGGAGAGTGTGATGCTAAGTGAAATAAGTCATACAGAAAAAGACAGATACCGTATGGTTTCACTCTTATGTGGATCCTGAGAAACTTAACGGAAGACCATGAGGGAGGGGAAGGAAAAAAAAAAGAGAGATTAGAGAGGGAGGGAGCCAAAACATAAGAGACTCTTAAAAAGTGAGAACAAACTGAGGGTTGATGGGGGGTGGGAGGGAGGGGAGGGTGGGTGACAGGTATTGAGGAGGGCACCTGTTGGGATGAGCACTGGGTGTTGTATGGAAACCATTAGACAATAAATTTCATATTAAGGAAGGAAGGAAGGAGGGAAGGAAGGAAGGAAGGAAGGAAGGAAGGAAGGAAGGAAGGAAGGAAGGAAGGAAGGAAGGAAGAAAGAAAAAAGAAAAGGAAAAAAATAAATAACCACAATAAAATTCCCTCATCATTCCGTGCAGTCCTATGTAATTCACTCTTGCTCCTCTGGGACCTTGGATTAGCAGTCTGCTTTCACGAAGCTGTCTTAGAGCTTCTGGAATGGAAAGAGTCCTGGAATTCCTGACTTGGTCCACTGGGACAGTCTTGAGAGTTGCTCAAGTGACATCAGCTCAGAAGCCTGCACCCAAGGGTCTATTCTTTAAAGGCTAGAAGGTTTGGAGTACCTGGTACAGTCATTTATCATGAGGCTGTAGACTGCCCTTTGTCACTGAAAACACAAACTGCAGCCTGCCCCTTAGAGCAGAACCTTCAGGGAAGCATCAAACGACAACATCTGTGAGGTGGCAAAGACGGCCTGGCTGTGCCTACTTTCTTACTCTCACCAATATCATCAGAATGGAGGAGAGTAGACATCTCTATCTGGGTACAGCACAGAAATCGTTCCTGAGACTTTAGATGGGTGCTTCCCCTGAGGGAAAAAAACATATGGGCAGTGAGGGCACTGACAAATCTCCAGGGACTTCCCACAAAACACAAACACGCACATTTTCTAAAATACTTACATTAACATCGCATCCATGTAAGCTTCACTTCAGGAAGGCGGAACGGGTCTTCTGATCTGACAACCCCTCTTGTGCGAATCTTACAACAGTAACACATCACACAAACCTCATTATTTCCAGCAGCTCTCTTTTAATAAGGAGCAAAAACAAATCTTTTGTGATTCTCCGGGATTCCTCTGGGGCATCTCAAACATCACTGTAGGTTGGAAAGATATCCTGAAAGTACCCTTTCATTCCCGCCACCCCCGTATATTTATTAAATTATTTGGTGAGGCAAAATCTAAAGAGTTGTCAGAAGAGATTTGGACACTTGATTAACCTATATCACAGGTACCCAAGAAAAAAACCTTTGGTTACACATGTAATTAAGTGGTAACATTTAAAAGTAAACAGATCCAAGAGAATTAGAAGACATGTGTCCACACAAAAACTTGCACACAGTATTCACAGCAGCGTTATTCATAATAGTCAAAGAGTGGAAGCAAGTCTAATGACCATCAACTGATGGATAAACAAAATACGGTTATATCCATACAATGGGATATTAATTGCCCACAAAATGCAATGAAGTACTGATATGTGCTACAATATGGATGAACCTTGAAAACATTAAGTAAAAGAGGCCAGACAAAAAAGGCCACATATTGTGTGACTCCATGTATATTATATGTTCATGACAGGCAAATCCATTGAGACCAGAGGTAGATTAATGGTGGCCTAGGCGGGGGGGGGGGGGGGGGGGGGGGGGGGGGCAGGGGTGAAAGGTAAGGGGGAGTGACTGCTTCTATCAGGAATTGGGGATTCTTTAGGGCCTTAACAATTAGGAATTAGGAATTCTACCTGGAATTAGGCAGAATTAGATGGTGGGGATGGTTGCACAGCTTAATAATAAAAACCACTAACCAATACTCTTTTCAAAGGTGAATAATATCTTAGTTTTCTTAAAAAAAAAAAAAGCCTGTGCAAGATATGGATTGTAAAATAAATAAGCAAAATAAACAGGAAAGTATACATATGGCATGTTCATAAGTGATGAGTTTTGTTCTTTGTGTTTTAAAATCACCTATTCTAGGACATGACAAATTCAACATAAGGCACCAGAAAGTATCCTGGTAAGACACAGAATCTCTGCTATCTAGAATAACCCTCCATATTGCAGGCAATTATCAGTAAATCAAGGAGGCAAGCCCATCAAACCTGAGCAAACTTTGCTAAAATACAATATATTTCATAGTTTCTTTTCCGATGCAGGTATTTTTAAAATAATATAAATGAAATTCACTTTCCAAACTTTATCCTCCATAGTGCCCTTTTTCACATTCTGGAACAAACTGACACTTTACTACAGGATATGAGTCTGCAGGATCAAAACTATTTTCATAATAATGTTAAAATATTATTTATGTTAATTTGCAATGTGTTCACCATTGCTACTGCAAATGAATCGATAAATATTTAATACAAACTACTGTCTCAATGTCTAATGTGGCAAGAATTGATAGTTTTAACCCACATAAACAAAAACTCTTTGGGTAATCCCAATAGGTTTTAAGCATGGAGAGGGAAAGATCGCATCTTAGAACATAGGGTTGAATGAAAAACAAAAAAAAGAATAAGAAATGGTATAACAATACCATCTATGTGAATTAAAAGAGCTTATACACAAGATAGCAATGATGTTTTGTTAGAGCATTCAAAAAAAGAAAAGACCAAAGACACGCATTGAGCATTCCAGAAGGACAGCATCCTGGGAGAGGGAGGAATGACGATGGGAAATTTCATCCAAAGGAATTAAAACACCAAGAGAAGGACCTTGCACAGACCACAGATAATGATCTGCCAAGAACTGAGGAGTGCTCCCACACCCCCCACCCAAAGGAAAACACCTGTGGGGTCTCCCACCCAGCTGCAGCTGCCCAGGACAGAGTGGACACCACAGAGAGACAGACCCTCTCACAGGTTCCCGGCACCATCTCCCTTCCTGGAGATGCCTCACCTGGAGGATTTTCTCCAGCAAATCCAGGCATGGTAAAGGAACAAAGGAGCATGGGTGGCCTAGGATAGGGAAGGCCAGTGGAGGTTGGTAGATCACTCAGGAGCAATGCAACCATCTTTATTATGTTCAGACCACCCACACTGACCAAATGGTTTGTTCAGTGGCAGGGATGAGGGTGGGAGGGCTGGGGGCGGGAGGGAAGGTGCAGGAAGCATATGTCATCCTGTTCAGTGGGCATTTTTGACATGCATAAGCTAGAGTGCCATGGTGCCCATTTGGGGAGGTGGTGGGGGTAGGAAAAAGGAACCCAGCAGAGACACAAAGAATCCTGACTGGAGGGCCAAAGGCTGAGAGAACAAAGTTCTTCGGGAGGCACAGAATGATCCCCAAGTTCAGGGCCACAGACATGTATGTACCAAAGAGGGCATGCTCCATCATGTGAAACCAACAACAGAAATATCAGTGATCAACACCAAGTGAGGAGCTGGTTTCTGCCTAACCGGCGTGCTGACCGGGAGGAAACTCGCCCCTTCCCAAAGAAGCACATCCCACTGTCATGCAGCTTGGTTATGAAGTCTGCCGTTGTTCCCACAACTATTCTTTGGAGCATTCGGTACGGGTGGTGAGTCTGCACCCACACTGGGGTCATTGAGTGAAGAACCAAAGCAGACCCATCCATGCCCGCCTGGGGCTCCCAGTCTGATGAGATGGCAAATAAACACTTGGCTGTTCTTGCCTCCTTGAGTCCCATACAAAATGCCTCATCTCATCCTATTCATCCCACTGATTTTAAGATGGCTCCTTCCCTCCATCTGCACTCGCTCTCCTCAACCTCAGCCTCTTCCCAATGCTAAATGAAAACACACGGCCTCCTCCTTCCAAAAATTATGAAGAATTTCGAGACAATGACAGCAGAGCATTAAACCAAGCAGAGGCTGCAAGTCCCTGAAGCCAGCCCGCCCACTCCCATGGGACAAAGAGAGAGAAACGAACTGGCAACCACTAGGGGCAGGGCAGGGCAGGGCAGGACAGGCCGACAGCACCCAGTTCTGGTCAGTGGGGCAGTGGCTCGTCAGCTTGTCTTGCCATGAGGAGGGGATTGGCTCTCACCACCAATGGCTCCAATAGGACCCAGAATCTCACCTTAAAAGGGATAGCTAAAATTTGTTAGAGCAGAAATTGCAAACAGAACTTAAAGGTTAAAGAAAAAGCAAGGTTTCTGAATGGTAGTTTTAAAACCCAAAGTAAAATTCTGAAGAGTTCTTCCCAATGACAAAACTAGGCTCTAAATCACAAAAGCCCAAGCAGCCTACCCTGGCTGTGGCAGCTGGGGACAGGGCCACGTGTCTCCTGGGGGTGGGGGGTTACTGTCAGCTCACAGAAAGGAAAAGCTGATGGGGTGCCAGCTGCCTCCTGGAGTCACAGCCTAGAGGTGAGAGTCTTTGTCTCTCTCCAAAGGTGGCCTCTGTGACTCCTGGGAAGGGGGCTGCGGCTCACGACTCCCTTTCCAGGGTGACTTTTCTTGGCCTCTCGTTTCAGGAAAATCACTGAAGTCAGTCACACTCTTCAGAAAACAGGATATTTCATCGAAGACTAAGCAGCTGAAACCATAGCTGGCTTAAAGGGTAAGGAGATGAAGAGTCACAGGCAAGAGAAATTGGCCCAAAAAGGTGAGGAGGCTACAAAAGTTCTGGAGAGTTAACACCTGCCAGCACCCCTCTGCCAAGGAGACTGGACAGAGTCTGTGCATTCACACCCCCAATTCCTCGTACCATTTACCAAGGCTCCCAGCAATACCCCCAGAATCCAATGCACCACAAGTCAGAAAGCAGCTGAAGCCCAGGATGAGAAAATACAAAGTCAGATGATAATGTCAGATCACAATCATCCCAGGACAAAATACTGCCCACAATGGCTGGAGAGGGGCAACCCTTTCTGTTCTAAAAGGAGAGGGGGGCATCACTATGCCATAGCAGGAAGAACTGGAAAGATGTATGGCCCGAAAGCTACCACAAAAATTGAGAAGAACATCACACAAGCCTTCAGAAGGCCACCAGCAACAAGTCAGGGCTCCGCAACACAAAGTCAGGAAGAAAGAGAGTGGTTTGAAAGAAATGCAGCCTTCCAATCCCAAGTGAGATCATGTGTCCAGTGGGCAAGAATTAGAAGAAAACATAAAGCAATGAAGGAGGCAGATGCTCCCTGAATTCAGTCAGTGCTCTCCTGGAACATGAAGGCAACACCATACAGGCCCTAACGAAGGCCATGGGCAACAAGCCACATTCATGCACAGACAGCTGATCAGGAAGGACAAAGAGCAGAAGCTGCTTGAGGAGGTGAAAATGGAACCAGCAGAAAATCCAAGACCTGGAGAAAAAAGTTTTAAAACAGGAAAGGTCCTCTAAAATCTACGTTTGGGTTGATGGGGGGTGGGAGGGAGGGGAGGGTGGGTGATGCGTATTGAGAAGGGCACCTTTTGGGATGAGCACTGGGTGTTGTATGGAAACCAATTTGACAATAAACTTCATATATTGAAAAAAAAATAAAATATAAATAAACAAACAAACAAACAAACAAACAAATAAATAAATAAATAAAATTTACGTTTGTATTGTAAACAGGAGAGCCATGAACTCTCATTCACAGCACAGGATGTTAAAAGAGCTCTTGCCACAGAGAAGAGGGGACCTGCCAATTTGAGGTACATTTTAGGACAAACACACCAAGAAAGAGAAAGAGACTTCAACAAACAGTGTCCCTCAAAACAGCTCCAAGAAGTAAGCAGTCACCAGAAACTTCCTGGAAGGCGCCCTCAATGACCAGAGAGCTCCTCTGGCCCAGCCCCCAAAACAGGTGAGACCTGGCTCCCAGCACCAATAATAAGCCGACCCGTGGGGTCTTTCTCTTCTTCCCAAAGGAGCCCAGCCTGGACTTGGAAGCCACAACACCAATTCCTAGGGGTCATGTGGGCCCTCAATTTCATGGCATGCCTCCTAGCAGGCACAACTGTGGTCCCACCAGTGAAGACAAAAAATCCTTCCCCTCTAAAGAGCTGGATGTCACAGGCCACCTGTCGTTTCCACAATTTCCATGATTTCTAAGACTAAGATGCCCAGCCCACTGGGGAGACCACCATCCCACCCAGAAGGACCTCCTGTCCTTCTACCTTTGGTTCTTCTTAGACAGTAGCTACTGAGAAAACACAATCCACACTTTCCCCAAGTAAGAACTTCCTTTTGCCCAAAAGGGTACATGCAGACAACAATCTGAGGTTTAGGGTTTTAAAAATCTGTGTGACCACTATAAAGACCACTGCTCAACCTGTTTCTTCCCAGCACCAACAATGAGCCAAACCGTAAGATCCTCCTTGTCCCTCCCGGGGGCGGCTTAGCCTAGACTAGGGTCAAGGCCTGCTGAGCACACCCCTACACCTTGTCCTGGGCTCATCTGGGGCCTCAGCTCCTGACTCCCTATCTGTGCTGCGCCCAAACCCTTCACTTCCGCAGGGAAGCACAGGAAAACCACTGTGTCTGTCAGTGTCCTAAAGGAACCAGCTCAGGGGCCATGAAGAGGGTCAATCCTGGGCTGACCCAGTCAGCACCGCCCCCTCCCACCAAGCCTCCTGGCTCTTCCAAATAAGAATGACGAGATTGTGGCCCCGCTGTGTGGATACTGGACACCCTCCAGCACCAGCTCTACTGTCCACACAGCAAATGGGAGGACTCCACAATGTTAAGACAATTTGCACCACAATCTTTGGTGCAGTTTGCCCGGCTTGAAGAGACTCCTTCTCAGAGGGGCCACCTGCAGCTAACGTCAGACCTGATATCCCAGCCCCATGGTTGCCATGCCCATCTGGGAAATGGAATCTCCCACAGCTATGAGGACCCGCAGCATCAACTGGGTCTACACAATGCAGCATCCTAGTGCGTGATTGAGAAATCCCAGGATAAGAGCCACATTGGCCCTGCAGAGGGCTGGCTCAATGTTTTTAAAGCATCTAGCATCATTGCTGTGGTTCACTACACTTACCCAACCCTAGACATCTCTGTGTGTCACCTTTGTCATGGCACCACCATGGTGGTGTCACCAGGTGCTAACTGGAATCCTTATCGTTGAGCTCACAGGACCATCTGTGCAGACGATGGTCCAGGTCCACACAAATGCCAAGGGGACTCAAATGCCCACACTCAGTGCTGTAGACATGCACCTCCAAGAGCCAGATTCTGTGTGGATTCTTAAACTTGGGTTAAGTGACAAGATCCCCAAACCCTACCGGGGAGAGGAGAGACTCAGGCAAAAAGCAGCCCCTGGTCCCCTTTGTCAGAGTCAATCCATCACCCAAGCTTGCTGCAACCACAGCATTTCCAAACCTTGCTTCTGCTGTCTACTACCAGGCATCACAGTACCAACGATAAGATACCATTGTGCTGGCAAACCCACAACGGAAGAACTGCCCAAAAGCAAGCTCCATGAGCATTCAGAAAAAAAAAAAAAAAAAAAAAAAAAAAAAGCTGCCAAAGTCTGGAGGAACATTCTTCACTCCTGGGCAGTGACACAAGAATTCCGGGGGAGATGTTAGAGCAGACATACGAGGAGTTAAGCAAGAGAAGGAGAGCTGAACCTTACTCATCTATGGAGGAGGATTTATCCTTTAAAAGTCGGGAAGTCAAAACCCTCATCATAGACTGGATGCCTCCCGCCACAAGGGCACCCAGTGTAGGGTATTCTTAGACCACCTGCTAAACATTGCGGACGTCAAATGCTTCCAATTCTTCTACCATATCTGTTTCCTGCTGGGCCTTCTCCTTAAAACCCTTCTCTGGCCTTTCCCCTGAATGAGGAATTACCAATTTGAGGTTTGTGGTTTAAAAAAAGAAAAAAATGTATTCACCACAAAAGATTACCTCAAGACCTTGTTCTCCACAGAATGAACTGTTTAACTTTCATTATAGCCCAGGTTTCAATAGTAAATGACTGAGTGATTTATGTTGTATTTTAATGCTCTAAAAACCCTTTAAGTGTGGGGCGCCTGGGTGGCGCAGTCGGTTAAGCGTCCGACTTCAGCCAGGTCACGATCTCACGGTCCGTGAGTTCGAGCCCCGCGTCAGGCTCTGGGCTGATGGCTCAGAGCCTGGAGCCTGTTTCCGATTCTGTGTCTCCCTCTCTCTCTGCCCCTCCCCCGTTCATGCTCTGTCTCTCTCTGTCCCAAAAATAAATAAACGTTGAAAAAAAAAAAATAATAAAAAAAAAAAAAAAAAAAACCTTTAAGTGAAAAGAAATACAATAAAAACCAAGTTCCAATCGATCCAGCTGCCCAGCCAGGTTAAGAAACCAGTCATTTATATCAAACGGGGCCAGGGTTTGGAAAGCCTGTGGTCCATCAACTTTGAAAAACCCTCTGTCAGGATGTCACTGGACCCCCCAGACAGTGCATAGAAGTAGGCAGACACACTGAGATTCAGAAAATAACCTTGGTATATGAACTTCAGCACAGCCAGCCACTCACTGCCACTAACTGCGGGTTCATGGCATAGAAAGCTTTGCAAGGCAGAAATTCTCCCCCGGAGGCAGTCTGTCTCCCTCTCACCTCCCTGAGGACATTTAGCAACATCTGGAGACATTTTTGGTTGTCACAACCAGCCTCTCCTGGGGAAGAGCTACAGATGCTGCTGGTCATTGTACAACACGCAGGACAGCCCCCAGCCCCCACGACAAAGAGTTATCCGGACCCAAATGTCAATAGTGCTGAGCCTGAGAAACTCTGGTCAGGAATGAAGATACTTGAACCCTCCGAGGCGTCCAATCTTGAGTCATGACCCTTTGGGCATCTTAGCACGTAGACCCTGTGCTTGAGGGGGAAAGCTACTTATGCACGCAGACACAGACACAAGGTTTTGCAGCTTGGGAGGGGGTGGTTCACCAGTCCCTGATGCCATTTAACATCCCCCTGCTCCAGTATCAGGCACCCAAAGATATTGAGGTCAGGTACTCTTCTTAGGGAGTATTCCTATTTTTTTAAATCCTTCTAAGTAAAAGAAACCCTGCTCTAAAGAACCTCTAGCACGTATCGTTCCATTTAAACCTAACAGCCATCTAATCAGATAGGATCACCATGTGACAGAGAAGGACACCGAGGTACAGAGAGGTGACAGAGCCAGTAAGTGGCAGAACTGCAGGCATGGCCCAGGCTCAGGCTGCCAGCGCATACCGGGCACTCCGACACCAGTCTGGCTTTCCGCGGGGTTCACACTCCTCAGCCGCCCTCCACTCACTGGGAGACGGTTGGCCAGCTGCCCTATCACACTGGCCTCAGCCGGGACAGCGGCTCCAGAGGACGGCATGGACGTGGACACCTGGCATAGAGCAGAGGCAGTGCCCTCCCCGTGGCCACCGAGTTTGCGGGGAGAGGGACCCTGCTCCGACTCTCCCAAGTTGAAGGTCTGGGCGGGTGTTGCCCTGGGATCAGGCAGGACAGGAAGCCACGGTCTGGGTCAGATCCTTCTCATCTCCAACTGCGCTCACCTGTGAACGTGGCCTTCCACACCAGCAGCCGATCGGTGGAGTCAGCAAGTCAGCTCCGAGACACATCACCTGTGCATCTGCGGCCACCAAAGCTGCCCACCCAGACTTCTACCAGGCCCGGCTCTGTGCTCCTCAGAGGCCCACAGCCAGCCAATATCTGGAAAATAATGAGTGACGGTGAGTCCTCAAAGTTTCCTTATTTTTCCTTCATTAAACCTCTCCTTGTTCCCCGAAAATGCCTCTGCTTTTGTTTCACAGCAAGAGGTTGCTCGGGGAGCTGCTGTTCAGGGACCTCCCCCAGCTGAGACTGTGCCCCAGGACTCATCCTCCATCCTCACTTCCGGGCGGCCACTCTTCAGTCTCCCCCCGGCTTCCTGTTGAAAACCACCCAGCATAGCACCTTTGCATCCCTGGAGGCCTGTGACAAGCAGGAAACTGCATCCAAGCAAACTGTCTTCACAGGCACATTTTTCTCAGTTTGCAAATACACATCCTCAAATCTAAAACTTCTGTTTCAGAAGACAACAGTCAGCCCGATTTAACGGACATTACCCATTTGCTGAGTGTGTACAATACAGCCCACATCTGCACCCTGTTTGGCTCATCTCTTACGAGGCCCCAGCTCCTTCCCTTGACTGGCTATCTCATCACCCCTCAGTAGTGCACTGGCGGCTTCTGGGAAGGGGATGGGAAATGCCCAGTTCAGGACCAATCCCCACAGCAGGAGACGGTGGCTCTTCTGGATTCTGGTCCCCTAAGGGCACTGTCTGAGGCCACAAAGCATGGATGGCCCACACAGCAGCACTACAGCCCGGCATGATTTGGGGGATGCTCTGCATCCTGGAACAGGCTGGAAGCTACGGACCCGGCCATTTGGTGGAGAGGAAATAGGCCCAGAGAGGTGAAGTGAATGTGTCAAGACCACACAGATACTCAGTGTGTCAAAGCGCATCCTTGGCTCCAGGGCCTTAGTGTATTTGTGAGCTGGTGGCATCAACAGAACCTTCTTACTTTTCATTCCTAGAGAACAGGCTGTGTAGACGAGGGTCTCCTTCCAGCACATTCAGCCCAGCTAAGAGGAGCCAGGCCAGGTGCGCTAGTGTTAACTTGTGGGCATCCTGCCACTGGGATCAGCATTTCTGCTCCAGACGGAGAGGACTAGGGCACCAGAAGTGGGGACCTAGGTGGGGCCAGAGCGCCCCCTGCTGTCTAATTGCTAAGCGACCCAAGCCTCACGTCTGCCTCCCTGATTTCTTGTGCTCCCTGGCCAGGAAAGTTGAGGGCTGGGTTCAGGGTACACTCCCTCCTGGGGAGTTTCTCATTTCATTCTAGACAACCCGGGGGAGGCCCCAGGCTCCCTGGTAGCGGAGTCATGCCCACCATGCTTTTCTGTTTCTCCCTTGCTGCACCTCTGAATGTGTCCAGTCAGCATCACATATTGAGGGCTTTCTGCGGCCCAGCCACGGGTCTGGTACTTTATGAACCAGAAATGACAAGCCACTGTTCCAGAAACCCCACCACCACCCCTGTGGAGTCTCTGCAATGAGGCAGATAACCAAGGAAAACAGTGAAGCAAAGATCTGACAGAGGTTGAGAGCCAAGGGATGGAGAACCAACCAAGTACCAAGGAAACGGGTCAGAGGGGCTCTAATGGCGGATGTGGTGAGTCTAAAGAGGAAACAAAAGCAGACAGACATGGAGAGAGGGGAAAGGCATTTCTGGGGGCAGGAACAGACACAGCCAACGCTCCTCCTCACTTGTCCCTTGTCCCAACTGCTTCCCCTTCCTCCCGCTCTTCCTCCTAACTCACCATGGGTCATGGAGACTGTCCACCTCAAGAATCCCCCCACCTCTCGGCCTCTCTGGCCAGGTCCGTGTCTGCCAGGATTCCTATGACCCTCCCAGCTCTTTTACCTTGGCCCTGCTGATGAACATGTGGTTTCCTGAACCCTACACAAAAGCCTGTCTGCAATCTGGACCCTGGAGAATTCGATACATGGGACAAATTTCTTACGCAGGGGATTCAGTAAAGTCTAAATCATCCTTTGCCCCTAAGAAAGGGAAATCGTCCCAGGGAAGCAGGAAAGGTACAAAGGAGTCATGCTGAGGGAAGTTTCTCTACAAGTTAGGTGGAAGGAGCAAGTTCACTCTGCACCCCGTGCAAGACAAGAGGAAGTGGGCAGGAAGGGATAGGATCCCCATGGAGAGACGGAGTTAAGAAGCAAAGACTTGGAGCAGGAAGACCCAGGAGAGGTCTGTGGGACATTGCAAGGAGGAGAATTTCCCAGGAGGCAGCTGTAGGGTTGGAAGCAGGAAAGGGACATAGTAAAAAGTGTGCTTATAAAGATTTCTAGGACAAACAGTGCCCAGTCTCTCTGCAGCGGCTCTGATCAACCTGTACTCCAGGAGCGACTGGGTGACTCAGTTGGTTAAGTGTCCAGCTCTTGATTTCCACTTACAGCATAATCTCATGGTTTGTGGGATCGAGCCCCAAGTCAGGCTCTGCACAGACAGCATGGAGCCTGCTTGGGATTCTCTCTCTCTCCTTCTCTCTCTGCCTCTCTCTCTCTCTCTCTCTCTCTCTCTCTCTCTTTATCTCTCAAGCTAAATAAATAAACTTAAAACAATTTTTTTTTTCAACCTGCCCTCCAGCTGGGAAGGGTGGGGACAGCTTGAGATCACCAGCATTCAGCAGAGCCTTGGCCCTTGAAGGCATCCTGCAAATGACCATCTCCATGGGATGCCAGTCTTTAACACAAGGGCCATTTAATACTCAAGGTCCAGATCAGAACAGGAAATAGAAGTACTACTTTTGTGACCTTAAGCTTGTTACAGCACAGAATGGGAACAATAATAAAACCTCCCTCATAAGGTTACAGTGAGAATTGTCTGTGATAATACACAGTCCTACCTGGCATCTAGCGGCTGGTTGAAATCACGACAACGCCGTTCTACTTCTTAAAACCTGCTCTTCCCAGGGCTTCGGGGACTTTACACCGGTTTGGTAGCCTCTGCAGCCGTTTGACTTGCTCCCTCAATCTCCTGTTTTCCCTAATGAAATGGTAGCCTTTGTGAGTACTGTACACATGTGAAAGCACTTTACATATGCAAGGCATTTAATCCTACAATGGTGCTTTGAAAACAGGTTCTATTCCTTCCCGATTTAAAGACTAAAGTCAAGGAAACTCCAGGACAGAGCTCCCACGTGCACACACCAGGGGTCCGAATGGACTGGGGTTACTGGATCAAACGCCCCTCCCCTGAGCACGATTTCACATGGCCCCACAGTGAGACTGCCTGGGACTCTGCCTGGGCTCCTTCAGGACCCTTGAGCCACACTTTCTTCCTCCATAGCCCCTCCTCTGGCTGCTGTGGGAACCCATCTCACTCTGCTTTGAGCCTCCATCTTCTCCTTTGATCAACAGACCCACATTTCCAAAGGCGAGTGAAATATATGCACATGGATATCTGTCTTCCCCTAAAGCCCAACCAGCTCCAAGCTCCTGACCCTGTCCTCCAGCCTCAGCCTCAGGCACCTCCAAGAAAGCACTAGGTTCCTTCTATCCAGAAGTCTAGTTCTCGTCCAGTAGGGGTCCTGGAGAGCAGCCACCTGTCCTCAGAGGCCACTCACAGACCCTAGCAGAGCAAATGTCGGACTCACCCATCTCAAACCAGTCAGCCCTCCCAGCTCCTC